>NC_041393.1:623180989-623213187 GCF_002162155.2 Triticum dicoccoides | reverse complement strand
TTTACTCCATGTACACATATACGCTCAGTGGGTACAATGTGTGAAAGGTTCAAATTACCCTTTATACATTTAGTGAGGGGGTTGTACCGAGGCAGGACTCCTTACTTTTTACACATGCACCAAGCTTGATAAAACAATTTGCCAAGATGATTCTCAAGAATACATTTCGATCCCAACCGCTAGCTTGAGGAATAGAAAAGCACTTTATATCATAGGGAGTGATGCACGTGAAGTACCTTGGCTCGAGCTCAAATGAGCTATAAATTATTATTTTTTGAAACCAAATTCAAAATATTCTATCTTTTTTTGGTAAACTTTGAAAAATATTCTAAGTGTTTGCAAATTTTCAAGTTGAGATCATATTCATGGAAGGCGTGACAAAAAATGAATTCGATGCTCCAAAAATGCTACTTTCGAAAGCATTTTGGAGAATTGATTTTGTTTTTCTTTTCAATACCATCCACGAATGTAATAACATGATGAAAATTTTCGAACACCTAGAATATTCGTCAAAGTTCACCAAATAAAATGTTTCAATTTTTTGGATTTTTTCAATCTTTTCGACTTTACTGTTCATCCAAGCTCATTTGAGCTCGAGCTCAGAAGGGTACTTTCCTTGAGTGATCTCCTTTTAACTGCCGAGTACTTCCTCGGTTTTAAAATATTTATGAAGTATTAAGTTTGTTCTAAGTCATAGTTTGTAGAAAAATATAGGGTAATGGAGTTTTTGAACCCCGAGCTCACATGCTCCCCGATGAGCAGTAAAATTTAAAAAAAAAGTAAAAAAAAACCTCAAAAAATTTTGAGTTTTTTCCATGAGAAACATTGATGAATGTTTCAACTCCGTTTGAAATATTTGATGAAATGGCATAAGGTGATCCAGAAAAGATAACAAAATCAATGCTCCGAGAAGACTATTGTTGGAAGCATTTCGGAGCATTGATTTTGTTATTTTTGCCCAGACCTCCAGGAAAGTTATTTAATAACACAATTTTTCACGTGGTTAAAACATTCACCAATGCTTGTCACAAAAAATTAAGAACTTTTTGATTTTTTTACTATTTTCTAGGTTTTACTGTTCATCAGGGAGCATGCGAGCTCAGGATCAAAAGAGCATTTTCTCATCCACAACAACAAATTAGATTCATTATAAGTTTATAACGTATATTTCATAGTACATATATTTGATGATGTAGACATCAGCAAATTTTTCTATAAAGTTTGTGAAACTTAAAAAATGAGTTAGGATACATCAAAAACTCTGAATAGTTTGAAACGAGGGGAGTTCCTTTTTCTCCTTCTAGCCTGGATTCGTGTATGGTGGTGCAACAATGCCGTTGTCAGCTTGGGACATGGACAGCTGCGGTCTAGAGAGGGATTGTCTCACCATTGACGCAGAGTAGACACCTAGAGGAGCCAAGCAAACTCGCCTCTGAAGTTCTAATTCGAGGTTAGAAGTGTGGGTTGGAGGTACATCTTAGAAGTCAAGAGGAAGAGTTGGTGTAGCTAGACTTTGTAATGAACTTGTGCTCTATTGGCGTATAATGAGGGTCGACAATTTGCAGAATGCCATAGCCAGGTTGTTCCCAAGCCTCGGGCCATCGTTGTATCTATAATGGCTAATGTTGCTACAATACGCCACTGTTTGCTACAGTCAATGAAGAGTTAGCTCGTTGTGCCCAGGCCACGGCCCAGGCAGCCTGGGGTCTTCCTACGCCCCTGGGTGTGCATAACATGACCGACAATTGGCAAGTGATGAAGGGTGGTTTCATGAGTAGGGAGTTCTTCCTCCTAGGCGTCGTTGGTGGCACTCTTAGGGGTTGTTTGGATAAGGAGAATTTACTATATTGTTTTCCTCTTCTCTAAACTTGTTTAAGGGTCTAACCTCCTAAAACTACGTTTGCTCATCGAAATAAAGTAAGGATAAGTAAATCTCTGTTTTCTTAAAATTGGTATATATGGAGTGCAACAACTAATAATCCTCACCAAGCAGGGTCGGCAAATAGGTTAAGCAAACAAAGTGACCACCCCAGGCCCAGGAGGATAACGACACCCAATACTACATTGTATACTATATAATACTAATCACTATAGTATTATCCATTATGTCCAACTGAACATGTGAAAAAAGTAATAGTCACAATTTTGAAGAACAAGTTTATACCACAGACAAATAGGGTGTACCACATGTAAAAAAACCAATCTAATCATTATGTGTGTGTGGAGGGGTGTTAATTAGGCTAATGGCCTCTCTCCAATGCACATGGTGCATCTTGTCTGAAATCTCCATCAACTAGATTTATATGTTTAATTTTGCATAAAATTTTATTTTGGAAACTCTTAGGAGATCTTATATTCTAGATGAAGTAAATAAGCATACCAAATAACCAACCATATATGCACAAGTAGAGTTGGGAACATTTTTATTTCTTAGGTGATTATTGTAACTATAAGCGGTCTATCTCAATACAAATCAACACAGTAGATCCAATTTGCAAGACACGTTTTCCAATGATTGAGTTTATACTCTAGAAGTTTCCATAAATATGTTTATCAAATAACACACTAGAAACCACTATTAAGATAGTAGTTCTTGTCTGAATGCTTAGATATCTCTATCGTGCTATTTAATGATAATAATGCATACATGGACACATGCACGTACACATAAGAATATATGTATACACCATATAATTTATGCAATTGTTAAAAACTAAAGCAAACATAACAACTTCTATTAGATCACACAATATAAATCTAGCATTATCAAATTCACACAAATATACATTACAATTTTATAACATAATAATTAATATTTAATAACATTATATGTATTTTTATGCCAACTATTCAATATAAGATCATACTCGTTACCATGATAGTATGATATCATGATATTAAGTTTTTAAGAAGTATAAATGTTTAGTATAAAACCATCATGGCTCCATTGGTCCTGATGACCCTCTCTGTCCTAGCACTACAATGTAGATCGTGCAAAACTTTATCCTGGTTTTTGGAAACAAACCAGATTGTCGCTTTAGAGGACGCAAATTAGGAACGGAAATAACAACACACGACCTAATTTTGCATGATCACAGTATGGCTATCATGATATTTTTATGGCTTGTCCAATTTTTGATGTGCGTAAAATATATCTCCACATATATGCCTGCAAGGGACGTCCATATAGAACAAAATAACTCATCCATGCAAACATAAGGTGACAATATTCTGAACTGAATGTACATGCAATAGTTCTCAGGTTCCATTCCAAAGAAGTTAGTTGGCAATGAACAGTTGACATACCTTTGAAATGCGGCATTGCTGCTTCCTTGTCTTTGCAAGCTGTTGGAGTCAACATGGTCCTCTCATCTTGTTTTGGTGCACTAAAACTTGCAAACAAGTGAAGAAGACCGAGTCTGTGTTTTAGGAAAACAGTAATTGTATAGTTATTGAAATGGATTTTAGCACAGAATTTTGGCTGCATGGAACTAATGATTTCATATGTACAGAAGGCAGCAAGTAATTTGACCAATCCATGGCATGTTGCCCTGCTAATTTGGTTACCCAAAGAAATTTCCATTTCTAAATGCTATACAATAGAGAGATACAGTGACATAACATACTCCAAAGTCATTGCCCACAGCAGCCATTTTGAGAATTGGCCAGGGACAAATGGGAAGATGGATCAATATTCAATAATATTAGATCAACAGAACTAGTTTTAGTTTCACAAACAACGTGGATAAATCGTACTAGACTAATTAATTGGTGAGCATGGCACTTGTAAGCCCTACACGCATGGTACCTACAATGCCAAACATCAAAATGGTACCTGAACATTCAAAGCACAAGCAGCATGCATGCAACTCATGCAGCAAGTCAAAAACAATCGTGCACACTAGTAATTAACTTCCAAGCCGCAGGTGAGATGGCACAAAATAGCAATGTGGGGAGGTGCAGATGAAAGTGGGTAAGTGGGAATCACCTGCGAGTGATGGCCTACTTGGTCTTCACATCATTCTGCTCATCAATAAGGCGCAACTTCCTCACTAGATCGGTCCTGCATAAGCAACAAGGCGACCAAATCAGTTCATCCCAGTCGAACCAAAGCAAACCACGAAGGTGAGATGGCAGACAGTAGCATTGTGGGGAGGAGCTGCAGATGAATGTGGGGAAATGTGGATCACCTGCAGGAGATGGCCTGCTTGGTCATCAGATCATCCTTCTCATCAGTAATGCACAACTTTCTCACTGGATCGATCCTACATAAGCAACAAGGTGACCAAATCAGTTCGTCCCAGTCAAACCACGAACAAATCATTGCGGGAACCGTGAGTAGAAATTCAACCCGCAGTTCAGTAGCAGAGGTAGGATCTTCCCCGGCACAAGCCGGAAGGCCATGACGCACATGTTTCGCCTCACGAACAGTGGTAGACTCCCCATGGCGGGTGGCTGCTCCTCGTCCGTGTTCCACGGGGAGAAGGCTCTGGCTATCGCGAATAGCACAAGGATCACGGCTCCAGCTGCGATGCATGCAACTCTTCTCTTGTGATGTAAGGATTTCTGGAAGTGCGCCTACCTTCTGTAGAAGGCCGCTTGATGTTTACTTATATTAGGAAGATAGCCTATTGTAAGTGCATCTAGTGCCCCTTAGTGATTTTGGTGTATTGAAGACTTATAGGTTAAGGGACTAATATGTTTGTGAGTGTACACAGGCTCTGTAAGTCGATGAGGAGTTTGTTATTTACAGTGAAAGTTGACCCCTAAAAATGATTGTCTTCATCTGAAGACTTTGGTTCTCCTGAAGACTTTGAAAGTGATGAATTTGGTGTGACCTTGAAGACTTGGATACTCATGCGAGGATTATAAAGCGTGAAGACTTTTGTTTTCATAGTTTCATTTTCTCTTTCTTGAGTCATAGGAAACACCATACTGTTAAAGGGGGTCGGGGTAATACTAAGGAAACTAATTTCCAAGTGATGCTCATCTCAAATCCTACACCTACCCAATCCTTTCGAGTGAAGCCATTGGAAATCTCATATCAGTTCAGTCAATTTCATCAGTGACAGAGACGAATATCTTCTCGTCTCTGAGGAATTTGTTCTGACTGAGGAGTTAGGAATTTGCCAGTGCGGATTGCCTACACTGTGAGAAACATGATAGCCCTGAGGAATTCGAACCTCAAATCCGACCATTGCTATGCTACGCGCCCGTTGTCCAAAATATCCTACCACCTAACGGTCATATCCTTTAAGGGCATTTATGTCTTATCATGTCGGGCTGCTCCTTAGGCTATAAATAGCCGCCCCCTACAACCACTAGCTGGTTGGTTGCTCCAAAAGAAACTAACACTTGTCAATTGAGAACATCCCATCCTCCGAGGACTTTGAGCAAAAATCATCAAGTGAGGAAAACCCAAATCCCAAACCCAAACCTACAAATCCAAAGTGATTGAGCATCACTGAAGAGATTGTTCATGTGTGGAACCGACGCTTGTTACCTTTGAGGACTGTGTATCCTCCAGACGGTTAGGTGTCATGGTTTGAGCATCCAAGAGGAATTGTGGATTGCCGAGTGACCAAGTCTGTGAAGGTTTGGAAGTCACCTGTGAAGACTTACCACGAGTGTTGGGCGAGGTCTGTGTGATCTTAGCTCAAGGAGAATACGGTGAGGACTGTGTGTCCGGGACTGTGTGTCCTCGAGTTTAAATACTCAACCGCTCCAACCAGACATACAATTGTCACAGCAGTTGGAACTGGTCTACCAAATCATTGTCTTCACCAAGCCTACTGGTTATATTTGTTCAACCCTTTCATTTCCTCATTCATGTGTTGATGAACCTGATCATTACTATTTGAAGACTTTGACTGAAGACTTTCTATATTTTCTCAATCCAATTTCTTCAGTCACATTATCTTCAGCCTGCTTATCCTGTGTTTACGCTTTCTGTACTCTGTGTCTGTCTTTCATTTCATCATGATGACTATGCTGTTGCTCTGTTATGCTTATACATGAGTACTTATTCCGCTGCTTGTAGTTCGTGACTTAGGAATTTCCTCACCCTGAAATTCCTTACTGACGAATTTGTAAAAATGGCCTATTCAACCCCCCCCCTCTAGTCGACTTAATGCACTTTCAATTGGTATTAGAGCTAAGTAATCCCTTGTTCTATGTGATTTTGGTTTAGACGCCTGGAGGTTTAGTTACGTCTACTACAGGAATAAAGAGAGTGTCTTGCCCCATCTTTGACGGTGAGTATCCCAAGTGGAAGGCCATGATGAATAAGCGACTCATGGCGATGAACAACAAACTGTGGATCGTCACTGAGATTGGTCTTACCGATCTATGCAAGATGGCGGAGGCTGATGATATTCGCAAGTACACTCTACTCAACCTCACGGCGAAGGATGTCATCTTCTCCTGTTTGTCCCAAAATCAGTTCAGAAACATCATGCATCTCAACCATGCGAAGCTTATCTGGGACCGACTCTCTGAAGTCTACAAAGGTCATCGTACTCGTCATGATCCTTGGTTTGAGGATTTCAAGGAATCACTCAAGAAGATGACTTTCGCACCTAAATCATCATCCACTGCACCATGCCTCATGGAAAAGGGTGCCAAGGTAACTAAATGCTACCCTTCTGAATCTAGTGATGATGAATCGGGTGATGAATTTGGACCCAGCTATGTCAAACTTGCTTCCCTTGCCTCTAAACAACAAAGAGCTCTTGAAAAAGTTCAAAACATGCTTGATGAAAGTGATGATATGTTGGGTGAGGAATTGAATCGAACTAAGGCTTTGACTGATTGTCTTCAAAAACTTCAGTCTAAGCTTGACAACCTTCAAAATCATCATAACACTCTCTTAGCTGATTATGAGAAGCTCTCTTATGAATTTCTTCAGAGAAAGCAAGATCTTGAGAAGTTAAAAGTGAGTTATGAAGATCTTCAGAAGGAAAACGATTCATTGCTTGCTCAACAAATTAGTTCGACTCAGGAAGAATTTATTCCACCATGTCTGAAATGCATTGAGCGTGAATTTGCAAAATTCATCACCTGAATGTTCAAATGCTTCTATTGCTACAAATTCTTCAACTGTCTCTATGGTCACAAATTCCTCATCTGAGGATAGCACAAGTATCACTGACGATAATGCAGGGCTGAAGCAATTGTATGTGACAGGCATTTACAAAAGCCTCAAAGGGCATCAGACTCTATGTGATGTGCTCAAAAAGCAGATCTTGAATAGGAACCCTAGGAAAGAGGGTATTTCCTTTGAGAGGAAACTCAATGCTGATGCGACCTACTGGAAACCTGAGCAGTATCCCAAAACCTCATGGGTTGCTACATAAGGACCTCCTGTAGATCCATGCACTCTATCTGGCTTTACTTGTGATTCTTCATATTCCTCTGATGAGTCATTTGACTCCAACTATAAACTGTTTAAGAATCAGAATGGTGAAATATTTGCTCGATATGTTGGAACTAACTGCAGGAATGGTCCCCCTATGAAGAAAATCTGGGTTCCTAAAAGGTGCCTTGAAAATCTTCGGGTGAATGTCATCATGACACTACCCATGAGGAATAGGAACCGCAGATCAAAATCTTCATATGGATCCAATTCTTCATATGGATCAAATTCCTCACGTGGATCAAAATCCTCATATGAACATCATCATGCTAACACTTCTGTTTCGCAGGGAAAGTCTAAAGGCCATGAATATGTGCATTATTCTTCAAACCATTATGTTCATAAGTCCTCGAAGAATTTCTCTGCTTTTTCATATGCTTATCCTAACCACTCTTCTGTGAAACGAAGTGCACTGGCTTCAATGCCATATTTTTCTTATGGAGCTCGCAGAATGATGAATTCTTTGCCACCCCTACAGATGTCGGTGGTGAAGAAAAAGAACTAATCTCTTATGCAGGGACAGGTCTCCAGACGAACTTGATCGTCTGAAGAAATTGCTGGAGACCTGAATGAGCTTGAATGGACGCAAGCTAATCATGAAGAAATGAATCACTCATTTCTCACGTCCTTGTATTACTATGTCTATTACTGTTGATGAAATTGATATCATATTCTTCACTGATGAAGTATATGGGTTCGTAAGTTGCACTAATTCATCTGCAAGCCAAAAGCTACTGAGTGGGTCCTCGACACTGGATGTACAAATCACATGACCGGTGACAAGAACCTGTTGATGGACACTGATTTGTCATCATCTCATCTGAAGCATATCACCTACACTGACAAAGGCAAAAGCAAGGTATTGGGTCTAGGTAAGGTTGCGATCTCAAAGGATAGACACATGGACAAAGTCATGCTTGTCGAGTCCTTAGGATTCAACCTCATGTCTGTCTTAATGCTTTGTGATCTTGATATGGTTGTCATCTTTTGAAAATATCGTTGCATTGTGTTGATTGAATCTGACAATTCCAAAGTCTTCGAAGGCTTTAGGAAAGGTGACTTGTATATTTTTGATTTCTCTGCAGGACCACAGCCTGCCACATGTCTACTTGCCAAAGCTTCAGAATGCTGGCTATGGCATCGACGACTTGGTCATGCTGGGATGAGGAACTTGCATACACTCGCGAATAAGCATGTCATTGGCATCGAGGGTGTCAAATTCCTCAAAGATCATCTTTGTGGGGCTTGTGAGGCTGGAAAGATCACCAGAGCCAAGCATCCCTCGAAGATTATCATGACCACTTCTCGTCCCTTTGAATTACTTCATATGGATCTCTTTGGCCCTACTCATTATGCCTCGTTCTCTAGTTCTGCATCATTATATGGCTTTGTCATAGTTGATGACTATTCTCGTTACACATGGGTGCATATCATCACTTACAAAAATGAAGTGCAGGAAGTCTTCAGACGATTTTCCTCAAGAGCTGCTACTAACTTATGTGTGATGATCAAGCATATCAGGAGTGATAATGGAACTGAGTTCAAGAACACTAGTCTTGTCGTGGAATTGTCACGTCATATGTCCTTAGTGTCAGGACTTAGTCGCGAGGCCAACGCATCTATGTGGTAGCTTGAGAGGGGTCGAGTGGGACGAGAGACGCAGGGCGGATCAACACACAAGACAAGGATTTAGACAGCTTCGGGCCCCGGGAAACATCATCCGGTAAAAACCCTACATGCTGTTTGAGGCTAGGTCTCATTATCATCACGAGGGAGACGCCGTAAACCGGCTCTTTGTGTCTAGCCCTAGAAATTGTTTCTTGCTTGTAGCTTCTCCCTCTTTGGGGAGCCCTGCCCCTCCTTATATATGTTGAAGGGGCGGGTTACATGTGGAGTCCCATTAGGATTAGGACTAGTCTATCTCTAATGCAAACCGGATACAAGTCCAGGTATTAACTCCTTGTAAGACAAATATTCCTTATGCCTTTCCTCTTAAACCGGCCCACCATAGTATGAACCGGCCTTCATGAACCGCCCGTTGGGCCACCAGGTCTTGTCACTCCTCGCACCCGCCTGCCGGATTACCAATGAGTCGTGAACCGCCAAGTCTCAGCGGGGTCTCAAATAAACCGCCAAGTCCGGAGGGGTTAACTTTCGGCCGGTTTACACCGCGGGGTATATCCCCGACAAGTCTCGATGAATATCTTGATATACTTGGTATTACTCATGAGTTATCTGCTCCCTATACTCCTCAGCAGAATGGCGTCGTGGAGCGCAAGAACAGAACTCTTGTTGAGATGGCTCGCACCATGCTTGATGAATATAGGACACCTCAGCGCTTTTGGCATGAAGCCATTGATGCTGCGTGCCACATCATCAATAGGGTATATCTTCACAAATTCTTCAAAAATACCTCATATGAACTCCTCACTGACAAGAAACCCAATGTAAGTTATTTCAAAGTCTTTGGTGCTAAATGTTGGATTAGAGATCCTCACCATCACTCTAAATTTGCACCGAAAGCACAAAAGGGTTTTATGTTTGGTTACAGAAAGGACTCGCACACCTACAGAATCTTCAACATCAATCATCACAAGATTGTTGAAACTGTAGATGTGCAGTTCGATGAAACTAATGGCTCGCAAAGAGAGCACCTACCTCCTGTGCTAGATGAAATGTCACCTGAGGAATCCATCAAGTTCAAAGCTACTGAGGATATCATCCCTACCGAATAATCTGCTAAATAAGTCATTCCTGATCGTGAAGAAAATCACACTGGTGCTGCTGAAGAAACTAGTCCTGAAGAAATTGCTGGGCCTAAGCAAAGTTGTCAACCCGCACATCCTCGCGTTGCAAATTAAGTGCAGATCGAGAAGATCATCGATGACATCAACGCACCAGGTCCTCTCACGCGCTCAAAAGCTTCACATTTATCTAACTTTTGTGGGCATTTTGCGTTTGTCTCTATCACAGAACCCACTAAAGTTGATGAAGCATTCATGGAATCTGAGTGGATTCAAGCCATGCAAGATGAATTGCATCAATTTGATCTCAACAATGTGTGGGAGCTTGTCAAGTGACCAGACCCACGCAAGCACGACATCATCGGTACCAAATGGATCTACCGCAACAAACAAGATGAAAATGGCCTTGTGGTGAGGAATAAGGCTCGTCTTGTAGCTCAAGGCTACACACAGGTTGAAGGAATTGATTTCGATGAAAATTTTGCACTTGTTGCTAGACTTGAGGCTATTTGCATATTGCTTGCTTACGCTAACCATCATAATATCATCTTACATCAAATGGATGTGAAAAGTGCATTCCTCAATGGTAAGCTTGAGGAAGAAGTATATGTTGCTCAACCACCAGGTTTTGAGGATCCAAAATTTCCAGATCACGTCTACAGACTCAACAAGGCCCTCTATGGCCTCAAGCAAGCACCTCGGGCGTGGTATGACACACTGAAGGAATTCCTCATGAAGAAAGGCTTCAAACCCGGTTCACTTGATCCAACTCTTTTCACCAAAGCATATGATGATGAATTATTCGTGTGCCAAATATATGTTGATGATATTATCTTTGGCCGTACTAACCAATGTTACAGTGACGAATTTGCCTATATGATGAGTGAAGAATATCAAATGTCTATGATGGGATAATTGAAATTCTTCTTAGGTCTTCAATTCGTTAACAATACAATGGCATATTCATATCTCAGGAGAAATACCTCAAGGATGTGTTGAGGAAATTCGGCATGAAAGATTGCAAAGGCGTCAAAATCCCTATGCCCACAAATGGCCACCTATGCACTGATAAAAATGGTAGAGACTTCGATCAAAAGGTATACCGCTCCATGATTGGCTCTTTATTGTACCTATGTGCATCTAGGCCGGATATTATGCTTAGTGTTTGCATGTGTGCTCGATTTCCAGCTACACCGAAGGAATCACACCATAAGGTTGTGAAGCATATTCTTTGATATCTAGTTCACACACCAACACTTGATTATGGTATCCCAAGGGCTCTTCCTTTGATCTCATTGGATATTCAGACTCTGACTATGCTGGTGATCGGGTGGACCACAAGTCAACGTCAGGCACATGTCATTTCCTCGGACGATCCTTAGTATGTTGGTCCTCGAAGAAGCAGAACTGTGTATCACTCTCTACTTCTGAAGCTGAGTACATTGCTGCTGGATCTTGCTATGCTCAATTGCTATGGATGAAGCAAACCCTCAAGGACTATGGCATCAATGTGAAGAATGTGCCACTCTACTGCGACAATGAGAGTGCTATCAAAATTGCTCACAACCCAGTTCAGCACTCGAAGACAAAGCACATCCAGATTCGTCATCATTTTCTTCGTGACCATGTGTTGAAGGGCGACATCTCCATCGACCATGCAAATACTGAAGACCAGCTGGCCGATATCTTCATAAAGCCCTTGGATGAGAAGAGATTTATCAAGTTGCGGTGTGATCTAAATATCTTAGAATCTTCGAATGTTCTTTGAAAAGGACACACATCCTAACACTTATGCAAACTTGATGACTTAGATGTGCAACACATGAAGTAACGTTTTTCTTCAATCAATGAAGACTAACCCTCTAAGTGTGAAGAAATTAATGAAGAATTTTGATTCTCAGAACCCTACGACAATTGTACGCGGTGTCTGAAATCATCATTCTTATACGGTGGGTTACGCCACCAACCAAAGTTGAAAATCCTCAATTTGAGTTTTTCTTCATTTTTGAAATTCCTCGGGTTTTCAAATTCTTCAGCTTTGCATTATCTTCACTCTTTTCGTCGTTGTTCCTCATTGACTATATATATATACTTGAGTTTATGTCCTCTACAACATTCACTTATTGCTAATTCTTCCAGTTGATTTTTCTGTTAAGTGAATGTGATCGGACCCTTCCCTCTCTATGTTAAACTCAACCCAGTCTGTTCACAAATTCTTCATGTGCGTTCTATTTCAAACCCGTTCAAAATATTTATTGTTTCCTTGTCAGCTGAAGAAATTGCGAACGAAACTTTAAAATATTTTTATCTGAATTTTCGGCTTTTGCCGCTCAAACCGTTATACATCCCACGATAAGAGTTATCTATTCACCCACGATCTTACACGATCTCCACCTCACTGTACGTGGGTGACACATGTCGCTAGGATGAGAAGGGTCAGGGGCACGTTCGTCCATTTTCCTCGGGCGAGCGGTTTTTTCACTGCAGCTATAAATACCCCTCACCCTCCTCAGGCTGCATTTACCCTGCTCAATCTCACTCCCCTCGCTCGAGCTCTCAAGCCCTAGCGCCGCGGCTACCTTCATCGTCGCCGGTGAGGAAGAGCTTCACTGCCTCGACCTCGTCGTCGTCGTACTCGTGCCGGCCGCAGACATCTTCTCTCCGCCGCCGCCGTAGCTGTCTTCCTCTGCCAAGATAGGGCGTGGAAGATCTAGACTGACAAACTTCTAAATCTACACTCCCAGTTTGTCGTGTTCTTCGTCAAGGGTAATTAAAAGTTACTTTTACTGCCTTTGTTACTACTGATGATTTTCATCAAATCTTCAAAAGGTGTTTATTCTTCAACCTCCACACTCTAAACACCTCGCACAATCATCTGTTCTTGATCTGTTTCTCTAAGTGACATTTTTCCTCAAGATTCCTCAAATGTGTGAATCTCACAATCCACACAACTTTGGAACCTAAGTCAAAGAACGCTTAGTGAAATTCTTCAAGACACATCTGGTCAATTCCCTCAAACTTGTTCCGTTTTGCAAGAACTTCTGAGAATGCATGACCTCTCCAAATTCTTCGCACCTATACTCTGTTCACAGGTACACATGTGTGCTGCTGAATCACTAGGTTCTCATCAACTTAACTCATTTGCAGCGTTCCTCGAAGAAAAGCTGCATACTTCCTCAGAGAACTCAATAGTTCAAATTCCTCAGCTGAAGAAAATGGCAGATGGCAAAAGACCTCAGAAGGGAGGAAAGAAACTGGAAGTCAACACTGCTTTTGAGATCCCTGCTGACATTTATGCAGGGTACTACATGCCTGATGAGGCAACTCATGGGAAAGAAACAAAGAATGAGCGCAAGGTGCACATATAGAAAAGTGAACAAAGATGGGAACAGGAATGGAGGGCGTACAGATATGTTACTCCAAAATGTATGAAGAAATTCGCTCTAAACCCTCCTTGCCCAAAACCTCCGTTGGCACCTGGCCAAAAAGATGATCCCACAAGCATCAAACATGGTGAAGATTATGCTGATGAATGGGCCAAGCGGCAAGCCAAGTTGGCCAAGCAGGCCAAAGAAGCAGTGAAGAAATTCAATGAAGATTCTGCCGCTGCTGCTGTTGAGGCTACCACAAGCAAGAAGACTATGCCAAAGAAGCTTGTCCGCAAACCTCAAACCTCAGCAATGTCCTCACGACCAAGCTCATCAGTGCCCTAACGGCAAATACCTCAAGCTGCTCCAGTTCCTCAGGTTGCAAAACCCTTAGCTTCTCCAGCAAAGTCCTCGGCACATGTGCATCTCGCCACTTGCCAAAGGACCATAGGCATCTCAATTGCCTCTGGAGCTTCTGCAAGTTCTTCAGCTCCTCCTCTGTCTTCAAAAAGCCACACTTTGCTGAAGACCAAGGCCACTACAGGACGAGGCACTAGACCAAGTCCTCACAAGAAGCAAGTTGCCTTCAAAGTACCATCTGATGATGATGAGGCTGATGATGAAGAATTGGCCGGAATCATCAAAGATAGACAGCAAAGGGCCGCTAGAGCCAAGGGCAGTGTTGTGCCTCTTCTATTGTATTCGAAGAACATCCTGGATTTCATTGACCTCTGGCACAATGACCTGAACACTCCTTTGCTAGAGCTAGACCTCACTCCTGGACAAAGTCACATGTTGACGATGTTCATCACTGAAGAAAAATGGAAATATGATCAAGCCAGGACTGTTAAGAAAGCCCAGTACAAGAAACAGCGCTTTCTGAAGGACAACGTTCTGAGGCTATCACCTGAGCAACTCATCGCTATGCAATCTGAGATCAAAAAGTCCGGTGATGAATTTGACTGGAATGAAGAGCTAATTCGTCAGTTATATGGAACGTTGCACATCACAGGAAATGCTAACGATGTGAACTCTTGGGTGTTGGACTGGATGCCAAAAAACACTCACTTCAAAGCACCGGCCTCTGAATTGCTCCATGCTCTGCCTGTTAGTCCTCCCCTTGAAGGTGCTCGTCTTATCTATCATGAACCTGAGCTGGCTGATCATTTCATGCAAGTGTTGATGAAGCCACTAAAGCCTGGTCAAGCCTCAAGGACTAAATTCCTCGTGAAGGAATTGTTATATGTGCCTCGGACTGTCTATCGCATTCTGACCAAGACACCGAGTCCTATCAAAGGCCACGACTCGAATGATGAAGAAGTTGTTGGCATCATGAAGAATTTGCTATTCAACATAATGCATGGTATTCCAGTAAACTACCATGACTTCTTCATGAGGACTTTGGCAAATGTTGCATTGTCTCCCTTTGAATTGAAGCCTTACGCTCCCTAGATTATGAGATTCCTCGGATCAAGGTCTTCAACCAACTACAAGGCTGACACACTCAACCATGGCAGTTACTTGCCCCCTATTGAAGTCCTCAAGCGGACATTTTCCTCAGCTGGTGAAAAGGGCAAGGCCACTGCAATTGTTAATGAGGGCATTCGTCCATTGGATGGACAGTTCCGCAAAGCTGCCTCTTACTCCACCAATGATGACTCCAACACTCATGATTCTGTCACCAATGCCTCAAAGCGAGTCCTCAAGCCACAGCTCCACGGGTGATGACTGATCATGAGCTTCTCCCCAGTCTTCATCAGAAGGCCGATCGCAATCATAACTGGGTAAAGCGTCAGCTTGGTTCGATTCTTCACAACATGTCTGCTACATAAAATTCTGTGAAGAAGAACCACTACTACCTCCATGAAGTTTTTGATCGCACCTGGGCTATTCTGACTCATCTCTACAGTGACGAAGATCTCAAGCAGATGGGCTTCAAGCAGGACTTCCGTTGGTCTAAGCCTCCGACGAAGAACCACTACTACCTCCATGAAGTTTTTGATCGCACCTGGGCTATTCTGACTCATCTCTACAGTGACGAAGATCTCAAGCAGATGGGCTTCAAGCAGGACTTCCGTTGGTCTAAGCAGGACTTCCATTGGTCTAAGCCTCCGACGAAGAAATTCAAGAAAGTCGAAGTTCCTCCCCTGGTGCCCAGCTCATATTCTTCATCCCGCGAGATCGATGAAAATGACGACTTGGACGACACTGCGGCAGGCCCTACTCCAACAACCCCAACAACGCTCGCGCTCCTCCATCAACTTCGTGATGAAATTCTTCAGGGGCGTTAGTCCTCACTTTTCGTCCATTTTGGTCATTTGATGACAAAGGGGGAGAAATTTGAGTTAGTCTTCAAGCGGGTCTATCTATATGGGTGTTTTTTTTGTTAAGTTGCAACTCTCACTCTTTTGAAGTGTTTGTTGATTGAGTTGTAAACTTAAGTTCGACGGTGACCTGATACTTTTGCTCTGTTTTTCTGCATGCTATTTCCTCATTTATACTATGCATGCATGCTGAATTACATCAGTCACCATATTTCATCATGCATTTCAAATTCCTTATTCGATATGTTAAATGTGTGTATGAATTACAAGATATAGGGGAGATCTCCATGATTCTACTCTTCAAATGTGCATTGCTTCAAAAGTAAATTCCTCACTATGCACATCTTCAGGGGGAGTTCTTCTATATCTTGCAATCAAATTCCTCAATATTGTGTACTTTCAATTCATATGTTTATCTCCGTTGAAAACTTAACCTATATTGTCATCAATCACCAAAAAGGGGGAGATTGTAAGTGCATCTAGTGCCCCTTAGTGATTTTGGCGTATTGAAGACTTATAGGTTAAGGGACTAATATGTTTGTGAGTGTACACAGGCTCTGTAAGTCGATGAGGAGTTTGTTATTTAAAATGAAAGTCGACCCCTAAAAATGAATGTCTTCAGCTGAAGACTTTGGTTCTCCTGAAGACTTTGAAAGTGATGAATTTGGTGTGACCTTGAATGCTTGGATATTCATGCGAGGATTATGAAGCGTGAAGACTTTTGTTTTTGTAGTTTCATTTTCTCTTTCTTGAGTCATAGGAAACATCGTACTGTTAAAGGGGGTCGGGGTAATACTAAGGAAACTAATTTCCAACTGATGCTCATCTCAAATCCTACACCTACCCAATCCTTTCGAGTGAAGCCATTGGAAATCTCATATCAGTTCAGTCAATTTCTTCAGTGATAGAGACGAAGATCTTCTGGTCTCCGAGGAATTTGTTCTGACTAAGGAGTTAGGAATTCACTAGTGTAAATTGCCTACACAGTGAAGAACATGATAGCCCTGAGGAATTCGAAACTCAAATCTGACCGTTGTTGTGCTACGCGCCAGCTGTCCAAAATATCCTACCACCTAACGGTCATATCCTTTAAGGGCATTTATGTCTTATCATGTCGGGCTGCTCCCTAGGCTATAAATAGCCGCCCCCTACAACCACTAGCTGGTTGGCTGCTCCAAAAGAAACTAACACTTGTCAATTGAGAGCATCCCATCCTCCGAGGACTTTGAGCGAAAATCATCAAGTGAGGAAAACCCAAATCCCAAACCCAAACCTACAAACCCAAAGTGATTGAGCATCACTGAAGAGATTGTTCCTTTGTGGAACCGATGCTTGTTACCTTTGAAGACTGTGTATCCTCCATACGGTTAGGCGTCATGGTCTGAGCATCCAAGAGGAATTGTGGATCACCGAGTGACCAAGTCTGTGAAGGTTTGGAAGTCACCTGTGAAGACTTACCACGAGTGTTGGGCAAGGTCTGTGTGATCATAGATCAAGGAGAATACGGTGAGGACTGTGCATCCGGGACTGTGTGTCCTCAAGTTTAAATACTCAGCCGCTCCAACCAGACGTATAACTGTCACAGCAGTTGGAACTGGTCTACCAAATCATTGTCTTCACCAAGCCTACTAGTTCTATTTCTTCAACCCTTTCATTTCCTCATTCATGTGTTGATGAAACTGAACATTACTATTTGAAGACTTTGACTGAAGACTTTCTATATTTCCTCAATCCAATTTCTTCAGTCACATTGTCTTCAGCCTGCTTATCCTGTGTTTACGCTTTCTGTACTCTGTGTCTGTCTTTCATTTCATCATGATGACTATGCTATTGCTCTGTTATGCTTATACCTGAGTACTTTTTCCGCTGCTTGTAGTTCGTGACTTAGGAATTTCCTCACCCTAAAATTCCTCCGTGACAAACTTGTAAAAATCGCCTATTGACCCCCCTCTAGTCGACTTAACGCACTTTCACCTATGTCATCGAGTACAAGACGGATCCATCGATCTCATGTAAGGATCTGTTACAGAGAGAATCAGGAGAAAACAGAGATATGTACGTCTATGTTTTACTGATATTGAGTACAACACGTTATGTCTAACATCACCTCTTAATCTAAACTATCCTAAGTTTAGATAATTCTTGAACTCTTCAAATAACTTGACTGGCAAAGCTTTAGTGTACCCATTTGCAACTTGATCTTTGGAGGGAATGAATCATATCTCCAACTTCTTCTCTGCAACTCTTTCTCGTACAAAGTGAAAGTCTATCGCAATATGTTTGGTTCTGGCATGGAAAACAGGGTTAGCAGACATATAGGCAGACATGAATCGTATCTCCAACTTCTTCTCTACAACCCTGTTTCGATTAACAAAAACTTCTCCAACGTGTTTTGCTTGAAAGAATGGAACATAAGGGTGTGTTGAAGATTATTTTGTATGCTCAGAAATGCTTCAAGTCAGTTGCCTATATGTACTCTATACGGATGAGACACTTTTGCATTTCTTTAGAAGACATGACGTGGCCTTTATTTTTGTGAAAACTTCAATAAGCTTATCATGCTTGTATATTTTTTGAGGATACATTTATATGACAAGTTCTTGAAGTATCATGTAATTGCTAATTAATCAACAATTGAACAATATCGTACCATAATTATTTTTGGGGATGTATGCTATTAATGTTCTAGCCTACACAACTTGTCTTGGAGTAAAGAGTTTGTTGTTGTAATTGTTGTTGGTGGTATTGTTCTTCTAGTTTTTTTTCAAAAAGAGGGGACATACCTCGGCCTCTGCATCGAGTGATGCACACAACCTTTTATTTATCATATCAAAGTTCATCATCCGACCATAACAAAGTTCAACCAATAAATTGTCACACATGACTACCGCAAGGGAAAATTAAAAAACAGAATATCGTAGGGAAATGAGCCTCATGCATCACAAGTCCTACTAGTAGGCCGCCAACCAAAACAAATCCCAAGAGACGACCATCTCCCATTGGTTGCACCCAAAGACCGTGAGCGCCCGATCCTCCTCCTTTCATAATAATGATCACGTATGGATACAACTGGTGGCCTTGAAGATAACCTGCAAAAAGTTCGGAACTTTCATTCTGTTAAAAAATACAATCATTACGAGTGTTTCAAATGGCCAATAGTAAAGCACAAATTCCCACACAGATCTGAGACTTCAACTTGGGTTGTACCCCCACTAACCAGTTTCCAAACATATTCGTACCACTCGTGGATGGAGGTAGATTGAAAGCTATATGGACCACTCGCCATAGTATCTTGGCAAGTGGGCATTGAAGGAATCTTACATTCTTAAGAAGTTGATCCCCACTACAAAGCATTCTCTCAACATGCACATAGTCCACATCAGCATGCATGCCGTGTCATCAATTCAATTACGATTACAACCTAGAGAGCAGACTGAAAGCACGGCGTTCTGTTACCAGCCCCCATCCATTTCTAGACGTAAACCATAGATTCCTCTAGAACAAAGCAAACATTCATTTCTAGACGTTCTGTTACTAGCCCCATCCATGCGCAAACCACGGACTCCTCTATCGCCTCATAAATAAATAAAACGGTGACCCCTCACTACCTCCAACACCAATCTTTCCCCTCTATTATGGACGAAGTGGCAGATGGGTTCCGATCTCTGCATCAGGGAGCTCCCCCAGCACGAGCGTCGCTCTTTATCGAGCTATTTTCGCGCTGCTGGTGTGGTTTCTAACATCGCTGGCGGCCGCGGCACCTTGGTCGTCCCCTACAACTATGTCTTCGTTTCGGCGAAGTTATCTCCGGCTGGAGGTTTGTTCCGCTCGATTCCACCGGGGACCGAACCGGTTGACGGCGAGATTGGAGTCTGGATCTGGCTTTCTTTTAGGCATCGAAAGACAGGGCAGGGCCTCCATTGACAACAGACAGGTTGGAGGAGCGCTTCATCCACCTTCCCTGGCGAGCGTTCAACGGGGTGCTGCCCTAGCTGATTCAGGGCCGAGATTCTACTGCAGGGATGGTATTCTTTTTCAGCAAGCTCAGGTCCCGCAGCTGTGGACGGAAGCCATCCAAGGTACTCCTTTCTGTCAATGATGGTGAAGCCACGTAATTCATTGTTGTCTTGGTTTCTTCAGAGCTACTACTTATGATTTGTCCTGTCTTTTTCCTGTAGTTACTGCTGTTGTAACGCTCGATACTTCCCCACAAACCACCAATTATATGGCCTACAGCCAGATTTGACCCTTCATCTCCTCACAAGTCACAACACCAGGTGCATGTACACATAACTGATGAGGCAGACGACCAGTCGGCTACGGATATTATAACTTATTAAGGGAGCAGCGGGCCACCCTCCATAAGACCATAATACAGGTTTATCCCTCCTACACCGGCTGGAATGCTGGCTATACATTGTGAGTCACGAGGTACCAACCACTGGATCTCTCTCTCTCTCTCTCTCACAGGAATGTCACTGACTATTATCAATCTGACTGCAATCTTTTTTTGTCGGTAAGGATTGCATCAGAGCACCTTCTACTTCTAATAGGCCATGAACTATAGATAGAGAAGAATCATTCTGAGCGAGTACATAAGAAGCGATCCACTTTTTTTCATCGGTTCCAGGGAAAGACCAAAGATCTTGCGCCCCTTCCATCTCACTCCTACTAATCTTATTCTTTTTAGGATCTGATTTGCATTCCAGGATTCACTATATTATTTTGGTTACTTTAGATTTTTACCATCTAAAGCATGATGGTTTTTCATTGTCTTTGATTTTGCATCAGTATGCCAGTCTGTTGCTGCAGTTTACGTGCAAGAGATTCGAACCGACACACATAAAGATCCATATTTGGGGCATAATATTTGTAGCTGTGTTGTATTTTTCTCCACTCCTGTTTTATTCCACTACTTGCTTGCAAATCAATTGAAGGCAATTGCACCTCTTTCTTGACTTGAAGCAATTAGTTTATCTTCAAATATGTATCTTTCCTTCCGAGTATTTCAATTTTTTTATTCTATGTAGATTAAATTTACGGCTCCTTTTTGATGTTACATTTTGGTTAGTTCTATGCAAAGTTAATCATTAGAAAATTTAATAGGACTTCTTTGCGGAGTAAAGTTAATCTTTGTGGCAAAGCACTAAGAACTTAGCAAGAAAAACTATTTTAGCACTTTTTTACATTATATTACTCAATGTCTACTCTTACTACTCCCTCCGTTCCATAATGTAGTGCCTATAGATTTTTTTAAAGTCAAACCTCACAAACTTTGACCAAGTTTGTGGAGAAAAATATTTACATCTAGAGTGCGAAACATATATCACTAGATTCATCATAAGATGTAGTTTCACATTATATATTTTTGGTATTGTAAATATAAATATTTTTCTCTACAAACTTGGTCAAAGTTTGTAAAGTTTGACTTCTTAAAAAATCTATAGGCACTACATTATGGAACGGAGGGAGTATCATATTTGCACTTTTATAGAGATAGACCTACATGTACCCGCAGCAACGCGCGGGGTATCATCTAGTAGATGCTGAATAGACTCCTCATCGCCACAAAAGCAACACTTAGTGCATCCTTGCCAATCTTTATTTTCAGATTATCTTTTGTCAGGATGACCTTGCGATCCAAGTACCACATGAAGATTTTTATTTTCAATGGGACTTCCATTTTCCATATGTATTTGTGGTGGTATTGTTCTTCTAGTTGCTGTTATATGCACAATGTACGAATATTCAATGAAATATATACACTATATATATATAACATACAACATGTTAATCGAATTTCATGTTGTATAACACCATACATATACAATGTTTAGTACTTGAACATGTATTTTTTGCAATTTCCTGATCCAAGATATTGTTAATGCAATGGCAATTGTTGCTTTTGCAAAGAGTAGAATGCAACATATGATGTCGCATGGATGAGAAGAATTTCTTGCAAAGGTGACCTTATTTTGCAACAATCATGGCACCGAAGTTCCTTTCGTGGGAGGAAAGTTATGTCCCTCATGGAAGATCACGTCGGTATTATGAAGTACAAACAAATGATGATCGCTATAGAAGAGAAATATATCTTGGTGTCATTGATCAAACCATTCAAGAGCTTGACAATAGGTTTGATCAGGTTAATGTGGAGTTGCTTATTTGCAAGTCGGCTTTAAATCCTCTCAATTCATTTGCTTCTTATGATGCACTCAAGGTAATGAGACTTGCCGAATTCTAGACATATCAAACACGGATTTGATAAGGCTAGAATTTCAACTTGCCAATTTCATTGATGATATGAGACAAGATGATAGGTTTAGCAATGCAAGTAATATTGGTGAGCTCTCTATTATGTTTGTTGCAACAAAGAAGCATGTTCTTTATGATTTGGTCTACTTACTCATCAAATTGATATTGATTTTACCGGTGGCAACGACGACTATTGAAATAGTATTTCGGCGATGAATCTAGTGGAAAGTAATTTGAGGACTAGTATGAGTGATGATCGCTTGAATGATTGCTTAGTGACATGTATTGAACGAGACGTGTTCTTGAAAGTAAGTGAAGATGCTATAGTCGATGCTTTCATGGCAATGCGACAACGTAGACTTACCCGGTGTAGTAATTTTTTACTTGTGCTCCTTTCATGTAAGACTATTTGTATTGTAATTGAGCACATTTAATGTATATTTTCCGAATAAATTGTTGTGAGATTAGAATTGAGCTATTCATGTTATTCTTTTACCATATTTTGTATGACATTTGGATTGGGTAGAAAATAAATTAGAGTGTGCACACCCTTCATTTTATTCCTGGGTCCACCAATGGATCACACACACCATAATTGTGGAGGATGAGGGTGATGGAGTTCTCCATGGTTTTAATTTTCAAAACATGGGTGATCCCATCCAGCTTTCGTAGCAAAATCTGATGACATCTGAGGATTTTCTCCAAATGCAGGATCCGCAATCGAGAAACTCATGAGCAGCTCTAGAACAATTTGGGTGAACATTTTTGGGCGTTTCATATAGAGAATTCAATTCAAACTTGAACTATTTTATTTCAAAACTTTTTTTTATTGTAATATTTTTATTTAAATTATTGTTGCATTGGAATATTTATCTTTCTAAAGCTTAAGAATTGTGATATTTATCTTTGATTGAGTACTTCGGGCATAGAAAGAAAACAATATGACCAGACATGTCTGCACTTGGTGGCCTCCGTCCGCGGATACGTCCAGGTGCGTTTTGGGGATCCGCGTTGGAGTTGCCTTTAGCTAGGTAGATGAGAATACCGAAATCTCAAATAATCAGCCAAATAACAGTTACCAAAAGAAATGAAAAACTACTTTCAAATGAAGAGCTGTTTTATGGTGATTGGGTTAGTACTCGGAGTACTTAGCAGTACTTACATGTCTGATCACGTCTGATTTTTATTAGCCGTCCGATCTTGCGGGGAATTTTAATTGATTAAATTTAATATGTTAATTGCGATAAGGGCATAATGGTCCAGGGGGAAATATCTTTTCTTGAACCGATCACCTGAGGACCAGATCCATGTCTACTCGATTCAGTTCAGAATCCTCCTCCGATGTATTCGTCGCTGCTCGCCGCTCCTGACCTTCTCCGTCCTCGACCTGCCTAGTGAGAGGAATAAATTCATCGTCCTCGTCCTTCTCCGTCCCCAGCCCCCCACGCCGTCACCGA
Organism: Triticum dicoccoides; assembly: GCF_002162155.2. Classification (NCBI taxonomy): domain Eukaryota; kingdom Viridiplantae; phylum Streptophyta; class Magnoliopsida; order Poales; family Poaceae; genus Triticum; species Triticum dicoccoides. The sequence continues at coordinate 623,189,625 of NC_041393.1, read as the reverse complement.
AGAAGAAGAAGGGCGGATCTTAGCCGGCTGAATCGGCGGCTACGGCGGCGGGCGATCCCATCTCTTCGCGCGTACCATCATTAAGGTATGAATCCGGCTTGGCGTTCTACTCGTTCTCTTGGCCGTTGCGCCCCTCCACCGTGCATGCAGTACAACCTCAACCCCACAAGATCCGGGTAATTTAGCAGTATGCGAGATTTGTACGGACTAGAACAACGAATGGAAAGCTTCATCGTGGCATAGTTTCTCTTGAGCTAATCGCATCATGTTAGTTTAACTAAGATGTTGAGGGCATTGCTTACTTCCTTTGGTACCACAGAAAAAAAGTGACATACTTGACGTTTGAGATGAGATATACTAAAGGAAGATGAGATACTGGTTCCATAGTTGACTTAATTTAGTTTATTAAAGTCATCATCACTTTAGGTTTGCATAGTGCATGAAATATAGTTTAAAGGAAGATGAGATACTACTTGTTGGACGTTGATGATTTGTTTTCCTCACATGTCAAACGAGCAAAGTCTTTTCCATGCACTTGTCTTTGCCTATGAGCTATTTTACACCTGCAACATTGATAAACAGAAAGATGTTGATGATTGATTTCCCTCACATGTCATATGCAGGAAGACATGGCGTATGCAAGTGATGAGAGTATGTTCGAGTATCTAAATGTTGTCAGCAAGATGTTTGATAGTGAGGCTGAAGGCTATGAATTCTACAACAAATATTCTCTTGAAAAAGGTTTTAGTGTGAGGAAAAGCTACGTTGAGTGGGATGGATCCAACAAATACATAATTTTAAGGAAAATTGTGTGTAGTCGTCAAGGGTTTCGCGAAGAGAAGCACATGAAAAGAAAGATGGAATATAGAAAGAGGAGGTCACGAAGTTTAACTCGTGTTGGGTGTAATGCTAAATTGGTCATTACGAGACATGAGGAAATCGGTCTGTGGTTTGTCAAGGATTTCATCGATGAGCACAGCCATCCTCTAGCCCCATGGGATCTTTTTGTCTGCTGTATTCGCACAGACGAATTAGCGATGAGCAGAAAGCGGACATTGCGGACATGGAAAAATGTGGGATCCGCAAATACCATATTATGGATATTTTGTGCTTTCAATACGGTGGATTTGATAAGGTTGGATGCATAAAGAGGGACATTTATAATTTCTGCCATGCTAATAAGCAGGAGACAATCAGCGCCGGTGATGCTAATACGGTGATCATGCACATGATGGCGAGGCGAGAGCGAGATGTGGATTTTTTTTCTTCAAGTACTTGGTAGACGAGCATGGCCATCTGAAGGGACTGTTCTGGGCTGATAGTCAATCGCGACTTGACTACGAGGCTTTCAGAGACGTCATTGTTTTCGATAGCACATACATAACCAACAAATACAATCTGCCATTTGTGTCGTTTGTCGGGTTGAATCACCACCAGAGCACTGTCATTTTTGGCTGTGGTATAATTTCTCATGAAACTAGCCAGGCATACGAGTGGATGTTGCGGACCTTTTCTGATTGCATGGCATAGAAGCATCCGGTATCTGTGATCACAGATGGGGACCTTGCAATGCAGAGAGCAATTAGGGTGGTCTGGCCAGACTCATACCATAGACTATGTATATGGCACATTCAGCAGAACATTGTACGCCATTTGCATGATGACGACGTAAAGGAGGAATTCAGATCTTTCATTTATGATACTTCTTCCATTGAAGAGCATGAGATAGAATGGATAAAATTCTTACAACGGAATAAAGTAACCAGTGAGGAGTCTTGGCTGCATCAGATGTATCAGATGAGAAAGTTATGGTGTGCTCCATATCTTGAGGGGTGTTGTTTCCTAGGATTGAGCAGCAATCAGAGGAGTGAGAGCTTGAACTCTGTGCTACATACGCATCTTGAGGGTAAGATGTCGTTGTTTGAAATGCTAGAGCACTATGAGCGTTGCCTTGCATCGCGACGGATTAACGAAGCTCTCCAAGACGTCGAAGCCTTGTAGTCCGTTCCATTTACAGAGGAAAATGCTTCGCCGCTTGAGAAACACGCCGCAATAGTTTTCACACCTAGTGTCTTTAAGATGGTCTTATGGAGCATAGATGCTATCAGCAAATGTCAGATCAGAGAGATACTAGATGGATCAGAAGATTCCACTTATGTTGTGTCCAAGCAGGAAAGAATGGATAAAAAGTTTGGAGTGCGCATTGAAGAGCAAGGAGGTCTTTTGCACAGGGTGAGTTGTTCTTGCCGTAAGCTGGAATGTGCAGGCACACCATGTTCCCACATTTTTTACATATTGGGGGTTTTAAAACAAACAATTCTGCCCAGTTGTTGCGTTCCCACTAGGTGGACTATGAATGCAAAATGTGCATACGCACCTATCAGAAAAAACCAGATGTATGACTATTCGGTAAGCCTGCAGAGGTACCGCGAGTTGCGGAATTGTAGTCACGCTGCAAGTTTCAAGGCATGCCACTCTGATGAGGACTATCACCGTCTAAAGATGCTTTTGCAAGCACAACATCATGGCAAGCAATTAAGTTTTGAACAAGCTGACAGCAAGGAGTCAACTAATGCTCAGCATAACAGCATTAGGTTTGGCCCGTTGATGCCGCACTCGGAGAAAGTTGATAAGGTTCTGGATCCCGTGCATGTGCCAGGCCGAGGTGCACCGAAGAAAGGCTGCAGGCAAAGACAAAGAAGTCAAGATCACAGAATATCCGTGGCTATTCAAGAATCCTGGTCACAATCGACGTAAATGCGCTAAATTGCTAGAGGTACGAAATATGTTCATATTTATTTTTTGCATCTGTTTTACTCATAATTGATGTCCATGTGATTTATTCTATTCTTCTGTGTAGGATCTCGAGGCTGAACTGTGATGTCTACATACAGCATGAACTGACGATTAGCCAGAGAAAGTCGTGTGCCATTCAGCTTTGTGTGACGTGGTCTTTACATTCTATTTCATCATGACAGTAATTTAGTGAAGTGCGGTTGTACTGCCATGTTACTGTATTAGATCGACATCTTTCGTTTTCATTTTCTGTGTGTATCATTTGAGGTCCAACTTTAAGAATGATGATGTATTTCGAACAGGAATATGGGCTAGCATGGAGCACTTGTTATTTTCGAGTAGAATAATTTTTGTGATGTATTTCTACACGCACGCACGGCCGCCAGACGGATCTCTCGCGCGATCCCACGGTCTGCATGGCTCATGCATGGCAGGCCGTTTTCCTACGTCGACCCAAACACCGGCCCATCCGAGGTTGCAGCTCCGGACGGCCCACGTCGCGTACGATCTCGCGCGTTGTTCTCGTGTAACTAAAAATAGTCCCACCTTGCCCCTTGACCAGCTCCTTTACGTGCTTAAATACCTTCATCGAGGTGATTTTAGCAAGCGTTGGTCCTCATTGTAGGATGAATATGATTCTTCACCCTTACTATGGTTGTCATGCATATTCATAATCATCATGCATATTCTTCATTTAGAGATCATTAATGACTGACGTATTTTTTAAATAAGCGGGGCCCAGTAGGGTGTGCTTGGAAATATTTGAGAAACCTCCATGCACGTTCATCTTCGCTGCATGCAAATCAGGCGGCAGCCGCTGTGCCAGCAGCTGTCAAGGCCTTGATGAATCACTATTCACATGCACCGACTCTTGCATGCAGGTGCCTGGTTTTTGCATGAAGGTCCTTGGGTCGCATCATTGGTTGAGGAAGTATCTCTAGAGTTTTCGAACTGGCATTGCCCACCACCTCCTCCAAATCACCTCCTCCAAATCACCACAATTTTCTTGTACATGGTGATCCACATGTGCCAAACATGTCTATGAAAGAAATGTTTGAAAAAAATTACTTTACAATGCCGCCTTGAGGCATAGACCGATGTTTTCAGCAGTCAGTCTAGAGGGCATTATAAATTCAAAAAAATCAAAAAAATACAAAACCTTGGAAACCTAGCATTGTTTGTGCAAGAGATCATGTGTGCCAAAATAGAGGTGATTTGGAGGTGGTCGACAAAAAAAGCCCGCCTACTTGCCCGCTTTCATAATTCAACGGCCTGCATACGACTAGAAACCCAATCATTTATTGGGCCAGGATGCAGAGGCCCGCCAGATTGTGAAAACAGGTTGCAAGTAGGCCCCACAAGGCAGGGACGGAGACGGTTAGGCAATGTGTTGCCCACTTTAGAAAGGAACTTGAGAGGGAAAGCTCAGCCCGCTATATAAACCGGTGCTAGCTCCCCTCGCTCGGCAAGGTGGGACTAAACTCCCTGCACCCCTGGGATGTGCCCGGTGTGATGCTCACTTGGGCCTAATTGGGTTGGGCCGTCCCACGCCAGCCTCACCCGCTGGGTCACAGGATGGACCGTTGGGCCATCTCGTTGTCTGCGCCTGAGGCCTGCATGCATGGGAAGGGCGGCGACGTGGGTTTGCATGCGCGGGTGGCGGACGTGCATGCATGCGAGCGAGGCGATTAAAACCTTGTTTTCATCAACATGGCAATTAAAACCTTGGTTTCACACTTTTTTGATCCACCCGCATCTATTCAACGTGGCAATTAAAGCCTTGGTCTCACACTTTTTTGATCCACCCGCATCTATTCAACGTGGCAATTAAAGTGGCATATGGATCATTCGACGCGGCTAGTTTGAACGTAAGCGCGGTCGGTTCCCTTCCCTTCCCATTTCCCTATTTAAACCACCAGCCCTCACCTTCTGCACACATCCATTTGCGCCACCCTTCTCTTCTTCCCCAAACCCATAGCACTCTCTGAGCGAGCCGCGAGGATGCAGTACAACGGCCCCACCTACCGGCTCCCATCGATCATGCCGGAGAGACAGTATCCGGCCGGCGTCGTCGTGGAGAGCACGCTTCGCGTGTGGGCGTTCTCACGCTGGAGGGGTGCAAGGGGCTTTGCCCAGTGGTTCCTCCATGCAGGCTTCGCCCACCTCCCGGCGGGCTCTCCAGTGATGTTCTGACTGGATGAAGTGCGTCCAAACTCCTGGTCTCCGCCGATAGGGCTCACCGTCACCTTCACCAACAGATTTGATGTGTACTACCTCCTCGGCAAGGTGTTTTGGTGTGCATGCGAATTCATCGCATTCACAACCCACAACATCTTCACAAACTTCGACTGCGTCTTCCCCACCCGCGACGGTATGCACACCCTCCCCTACTACATCGGCGAGGACGGGATGGAGAGGAGCACTAGAGAGGAGGCGCAGTGAAGATGGTGGTGAAGGTTCGGTCTCGTCAGCTTGTCTTGCCCTAGCGTGTTAGGGCAAGTTTTTTATCTTTTAAATATTTCTATTAAATCATGTCGTTGGTTCTACCGTCAACTTTATCTATCCAAACTATGTTATGATTTCTACCCATCTATTTGATATGTCGTTGGTTATCTGTGTTTTGCTTGCTATTTCTATCTTCTTCCCTTGATATTTCTATCTTATTTGACGTCAAAACCAGCAAGTTTTGGGGTTAGTCAGATTTCACGCGGCCCACGGGGGTGTGCTTGCGCGCTTGATGGAAAAAATTGGTGTCATTCAACTTAGTCGTTCGGGTAGCAGGGGATGTTCCGTCTGGGAAGACGGATTTTTTCGGCATGCTTGAAATGGACCCAAAAAAATTTCGAAACCCTTGTACCAACATGACAAGCATCCATGCCAACTCGAAATTGTTTTTCGATGTTGTATGGTTTTGTAGGCTATAATGATTACGAACACGTGTAGATGAAAGGCACGAAAAAACAGTTTGAACAAAGACAACATAAATGATTTTTTACAAGTTTTATAGATGGAAAGTTCTTTAGATGCAATGCCATCTCACAAACAACTCAGAAACAACTGTATGATTGATCATAAAACACATGCATTGTTGTTCAAAGAACTGTCTCATGAATAAATTATACCATAATTGCGAACATAGTGTGAAACAGAAAAAAAGTTGTTTGCAACAAAATAATCCTGGTTTGAAGCTTAAACTGGTTGAAAAACAATTGAGCCTACTCCATATGGTCTTCTGCACTGCCAAAATCCAGTGACCTCTTGCGTTGCGACGTTGCAGATTGCGTCGGGCTTGGCGACGACCCATGTGCTTCAATCTTTTTCTCTTTAACATCAATGTAACCATACAACAGAAGTTGTTCTTATTCTTTCTCCGCCATCTCTCTAGCAAGACCCTCCATTTCTTGGATTCTCACTTCCTGTAGAAAACCATAGGAATTGTACTAGGAAGAACTCAAAAAATACGTAGCCATAAACTAGATGCATGTAACATGTAAAATTTGAACCTCTGGATCAATGTCATACTCGGGATAACAACCTGTAGTTCTATTGTACACAATGTACAGGTGACATGTCTTGCTGCCATTCAGATCAGAAAGCATTTTTTCTACATCATCTGGTCCTGCAATCAACAACATTCCTTCTGGCAGCTTGCACGCAGACCCGGGTAAGAAGTAGTACAGTTCTGCTCCCATTTTGCAACCAAAAGAATCTCTCATTTCACTCATAATGAGATCGTAGGTCACTTTGGCGGGTTCAAAAATTCTGACTTCTGCCGGCTGTTCATCAAAGTATGCTCTCGGGACATGTGACATCTCATCATCCCTACTAACAAAAAATTCCATGACCAGCACCTAGTATGTCACATCAGAGTTAATACATTCAATGAGTAAAGGGGCAAACATAATTTTTTATGTGCATAGCAACATTGCGGCGTTGTTACCTGCTTTTGTGGAATGTATCCTTCATGTGGAGTGACTGGGGATTGTTCCATCTCAAACCTTCTCACCTTGTTATGTGGAATGTATCCTTCATGTGGTGTGACTGGGGACTCTGCCATCACACGTTTCTTATCCTGCGTATGAAACGTCGACAATGGGTTTAGACACAAGTTTTAAAAGGTCATACCATATCTTGGGTATGGCATCGTTGCGAGGTACTTACAAGGGGAGAATTGAAGATATGTTTGTTGGGGTGGAGTGATGTGGCATTGAACGGGTGACTCTATTGCAATGTCTCGAGTGAATGGCGACTGTGCCATCTCATGATGCTTAGCCTACATACAATCGCCGACATAAGGTTGCCACAAATGGAAGATGTTTGTATCATAGAATACGTGCAGAATCGGTGCGAGATGCTTACAGGGGAGAATAATTGAAGACATGTTGTCGGGGTGGCCGTGAGATTGCACGGTCTTCTAACATATGTCCTTCCAAGCGGACCTTCTCCAGCATGGCCTTATAATCCATGTCCGACCGCTCCTATAGCTGCTTACTGTCCATATCCGCATGTGCCTGCAACACATAGGCATCCATCCTGACTCGCTCTGTCTATATAATACTGTCCACAAGCTTCCGGTCCTTCTGCAACGTTTGATGCATTTCCTTGTAGCCAAGGAAAAACTTTTTTTCCATGTCATTACAGTCCCGCTTATACTTTTCTTCAATCTCAAGATGCATCTTCGCCATCTTAAGGGAAAACTCCTCACGCTCCTCCTTTATCATCCTGTCCACGTATGAACGTTCTTTTTTGAGTTTCTTATCTACCTCATCGCGATCCTTTTGCACCTTCAAGTCGATCTCCCAGCACGCTTCATGCAAAGACTTGTCGTACTCCGCACGGTTGGTATGCGCCTCTAAGACCATGGTCCCTACAGCAACACATATACCCATAGTATGAAAATTGTATCCACAACCTCATCCAACTAATTGCTATCAATACCACCAAGAAAATATATTCATAACCAGTTAGTACAATCAACTACTACAAACTATCAATCAAAAAGCTCTTGCATGACATCATGTACTCCAATTACACCAGAACTACTCAACTATGGCAAAAGCTGGATTTTCTAATCTCTTTGGAAATGACTTCTTGGTCGAATCAATGGAAAAAATAATCAGCACTGCAATCGAAGATGGGAGGAGCCGCGGAGGAGACCTTTTTAATCCGGCGTCGGCGTGGTCGCTTGAGAAGAGATGGCGCGATCCCGGTGATGGCTATGTGAGGAGAAACAAGGTAGATGGAGGTGGTTAGGATAGGGTAGATATGCGGTAGAATGGGAAGGTATATATCCGTGATTGTAGGGTTAATTAGTTATTTTGAAGTAATGCGCTTCCATGCAAGTTTTTTTTAACGAGCGCGATCTTTTGGGGGCTTCCAAAACATGTGCACTGACCGCGGGTCCAACCACATATCACAGAAGCCCGAGCCATCGTCGTGCCCGTGCCAACCCAACGAGAGCAAACCAGAAGCGGGGTTTTGTTAAATCTATGTTCTGTTGTGTCTTTTTGCTATGAATTCTGACCCCAGAATTTGTAACTTATTGTTCTCTAAAAAAGGAAGAGCAATAAATTCCTTCCAAGAATTTCCAGAAATAATTGTCAACCCATTTTCGTTGGTAATTATGAGATATGTTTGGCGCAATTAGTGGCTACTTGGTTTCATACATGTCAAACGTTACGTTCAGATTAGTTGCATTATTTCGTTCATTTTTTACCCAAAAAATCTATACAAAGTGTTAATTGGACAATGTGAACAATGTGGCACGAAGCTTGTCGGCCGAGCCAGTGGATGGACCGGATCGATGGTACCGGATGGAATCCATTGTAAACCAACCCTAA
>NC_041393.1:623179554-623180629 GCF_002162155.2 Triticum dicoccoides | reverse complement strand
TCCAGTGGATGGATGCATGCTCTATGTGGCACGAAGTTTGTCGGCCGAGCCAGTCAACAGACCGGATCGATGCTACCGGAGGGAATCCATTGTAGAGCAACGCTCCACCAATGTCCGGTGTGTGTACATGCATTCTCTATGTGGTCATGGGATGCCATTAATAAGAAAGTTTGGGATCATTAGTACATGTACACGCAAGTACGATATCTGACACGCGCATTTTCGGTCCCTGTACATGTACATGTAAACCAACCCAACATCGATCTGGTTCAGTTGATGGATGCATGATCTCTGTGGCACGAAGTATATCGGCCGAGCCAGTTGACGGACCAGATCGATGCTACCGGAGAGATTCCATTGTAGGCCAACGGTTGACCTATGTCCGGTGTGTGTGTGATAGGTCCACTATAAGACAAACATAGTTCCGTCAACCCTAAAACCCTAAACACTGATAACCCTAACCCCTCCCCTCACTAAACCATAAAAACATTCAAAATTTTGCCCCCACATGGACAACATTATGCATGCATTCTCTATGGGGTCATGGGATGCCATGAAGAAAGTTTGGTATTATACACGCAAGTACGATCTCTGACACGTGTATTTCCAGCCTAGCATGTCAACACCCCGAAAGCACTAGCTAGGTTCCTCACCTGTATGAAACCAACCCAACATCGATCTGGTCTAGTGGATGGATGCATGCTCTATGTGGCACGAAGTTTGTCGACCGAGCCAGTCAACGGACCGGATCGATGCTACCGGAGGGAATCCATTGTAGACCAACGCTCCACCAATGTCCGGTGTGTGTACATGCATTCTCTATGTGGTCATGGGATGCCATTAAGAAAGTTTGGGATCATTAGTACATGTACACGCAAGTATGATCTCTGACACCCGCATTTCCGGGCTTGCATGTCAACACTCAACCCTAAACCCTGATAACCCTAACCGCCCCCCCACTAAACCCTAAACCCTGAACCCTGATAACCGTAACCCCCCCCCCCACTAAACCCTAAACCCTGAACTCCTAAACCCCTAAACCCTAATAACCCTAAACCCCTAAACCCCTAACGAG
>NC_041393.1:623071735-623179292 GCF_002162155.2 Triticum dicoccoides | reverse complement strand
CCCTAACGAGTTGACAAGATTTTCTTATTTTTTTATATCATTTATCCAAATCTCACATAACTCACGCGGCCCACCCCTCCCTAAATCCCGCGATTACAGCTCCGCATTCTAACCACCCGGGTCGTCCGCACCTCCCACGACCGCTGCAAGATCAGATCGGAGATGCCGGTCGCCCACGGAATACAGGAGTCGGCGGCCACCACTCGCCGCCCACCGCCAACGTGATCTGAGGGGTCGAACGTCAGTGTTCTTCTCGCCGCCTCCACCTGGCGTGAACGCGCCGTTTTTCCTTTGCGCCATCTACTGCGCTATACCGGCACTTATAGTTTGCGACGCACTAACCGCCGCCATCTACTCGGCGGCACCGTCTCCGAGATAAGGTATTACCTGATCCTAACTCTTTATAATCGTTGTCGGCCGCTCCTTTAGTAGTTGAACCCTCATAGGTTTTGCACCCAAATAGGTTCTGTGCTTAAACCCATAAGTGGATCATATGTTAAATGACCCAGTTAATTTTGTTAAAATTAATTCACTGCTAATTTTGTTATACATTTTCCAATTTTGTTCAGATTAATTGAGCCGGATTTTATCATTGCATACAAGCCAGCAATGTCAGTTTTAGATACAAACCTTCATAATGGAGAAAAGCCCATCTCCAAAATTACCGATGCGGTAAGTAATTGACTGTTTGTGTACAATCATTTCGTACACATAATTCATGTGTACTCAGTATAATTTAATGGCATGTAACAGGAACTTGCCGAAAAGCATGGTCATATGAAGTTAGTATGCTCACAGACAAGGTTCGGAAAAACCATGAAACTGTTGTCACCAGACCACAAAAACTACATCATATCAGAAACCAGTCTTGGCGGTCTAACCCAGATGCATGAAGTGACTCTACGGTGCATAATGTTGGTTAGACTAGCCAAGAGCATAGATATGGACACGCAATCCATTACCATTGGTAAAACGCCAATTCCTATAACAAAAGAGGACGTGCAGTGTATATTTGGCATTCCAATAGAAGGGGAGGATATAGAGCCACATCTGGAAATGCAAACCGACACAGAATTGTTTACCGCCTATGCAAACAATGGGCAAATTTTGATTTCTGAGCTTGAAACGGCGATCCGAGCTTCCAAAGCCCCAGACGGAGATTTCCTGAGACGGTTCATTCTGTACGCAATTGTTACTGTTCTAGCACCAACAACACAACATTATGTGGACTCGAAATTTCTCAACCTTGTTACAGATCTTGAAAACCTTCGGAAATTTAACTGGGGATGTTTCACACTTAATCACTTCTTCAAGTCCGTTCACAAGTTTAGAAATTGAGATCACGTAAATCTACAAGGAAATCTAATTCTGCTCCAGGTTAGTGCTAGATCACTACTTAATGTCCTTTAATTATTGTTCTGTTGCATATCTGTATGATGAGGAACTAATTTATTGTGTAGTATTGGTACTGGGCGCACGTGCGTACTGGCCGATTGATGTATGCTTCTAGACCCCCTCCATTGATCGCACGATGGGACGAAATGATGGCTACTTTAAGAAGCGATGCTTACGAGAAAGGAGGTCTTCATAACGGGCTGGTACCTATCTATAATTGAACTTTCTATATCCGATTTTTTATTTGGTACTAATGGTTCATTATATTTTATTAAAAAAAGGATGTCCTGGAAATTTGTGCTCCTCAACGACCATCCGAGAATTCAAATAATTTTCCAAGAAAAATTGATGAACATGTGCATCAACATGATTCGTATCGAGCACCATCACAAGGACAGCAATTTAGTAGCCAGCAAGTATGTACTCCAAAGACTATTTGTTTTTGCAATATCACAAATAGGTGTCATGGAACCTCATTCATTTACCTATTGTTATCAACGGGGTTGTATTTTGTTTACACAGATTGACATGGTAATTGAAGCCATGAATGCATGCATTGCTGATCATGAAAAGAAGGTAGGCAGGAAGTTAATGGAAATTGAGCACAGATTTGATGTCAAATACCAGACGCTAGGTGAAGAGTTGATCGACATGAAGACTAAAACTGGCACTAATCCTAGGTTGTCGAAGGCCGATGACGACATTAAAGACTTTAGGAGGGAACTCCATGTATGTCATATTGTGCATTTTGTATTTTGTATGAATATGTTCCTTCATGTTCATTATTGTTTGCATTGTTACAGGAAATAAAATACGAATTTACAAGCAACCGACAAACAGTGTCACAGAAAGGAGGCGTGCAGGTGATCAATATGGCCGAACACGTTAATATCTAAAAGTAACAAACTAATGATGAACTACCTTTGTTCATTGTAGGATCAAGTCAAGGTGTGCAATTCATCCCAGACAAGAACTCCTAGGGCTAGCCAATTCACGGCAGGGACTTCGAGTACACCAAGTGCAAGACAGGTGACGGAAAACAACGAGGAACCACAATTAACTCCGATGAAGCCTGTCTTTGGTAATGATTACAAGTTCACGGATGAGGACATAGAGACAGCCGTTTACATCCGCGGAACATACGACCCTATTGAAATAGTTAGAATCGGAGACATTAGCCTCACAGCAGAAAATCTGAAGCAAAATTTGGACGACAAATACATTTATGGTGATGTAAGCCCATTATACTCTACTCTACATCATTACTGCAACAACTGTCTTATTATTGTATGATTGAAAATTTGACAGGTTATTATGGCATATGCTCGCATTAGCCAAATTGAGAATGATACTACCTCAATCATATCCCCTCAAGAAACCGAAAAGCTGTTACAAATGAAGGGGGTGGTTCCTGTTGGACGTGCAACCTCATGGTTAGCTCGTGTAGCAGAAAAATTTGTAGGGCGCCGAAAGGTACACGTTTTCCTCACTTTCATAGTTTATGTACATACTGTACACGACAAATTTCGGTTCTCAACCCAACCCAAATTTTACTGCAGGTGCATGTCCCACTGAATGTACACCAAAACCATTGGATGGTAATAATGTTTAATTTTGACAAAAAAGAAATTCAGACTCTGAACTCCATGAATTATCATTGCGACAAGACCAAGGAAGATTCTCTTGTAAATGTTCTCTTGCTGCCTCTTTTGATCCGCATGGCACATGAGCTCCCAAAGTACTGTAACCCTATGTATAACTCGTCGTATCCTAGGTGGACTCAATTCAGTGCTGCATCGACGAAGCTGTCAAGAATGGGTTGATATCACCAGCTAAGAACATCAATTTTGCCAAATGGACCAAAAAACGCTATGAGAACATACCACAACAGACTGATGGGTACGCATGGCCTCATAAATTATTATTTGCCTACACGAATAAGATTACTGATCTTTAACTAAACATCACAGGACTTCCTGTGCGGTTTGGACACTGCAGTACATGTTGTCATGGAATGAGGATGAAATGACCGATATATTTAACCAGGTAATTGAATGCCTAATTTAAATTTATACTTTGTTTAGCTTGAAAGCTATGCTGACGTAAGTGTCGGTTATCAAATATAGGCAAGGATAGATATTTTCAGATGGAAAATATGTACAACCTTACTGCATTCAAATTGCAATGCGCTTCGTCTCGAATCATATAAGTTCCCCATAACAGTTAGCGCTACATCAAGAATATATCATTTATTTCATAAGTCTCATGATTAGAACTAATGGAGCACTCTCTCTTATACAGAAGGAGGTGTACGATGCCCAGCAAGCAGTTCTACCTGATGGTTCAGAAGACGACGTACAATTAGTCAACAATCCTGATGGTTCCAACGAACCCGACACATCCAACTCCCAGAAGGATACCGATGCACCCAACTCCCCCAAAAGTGGTGCACCCAACTCCCCGAAAAGGAAGAGAGCACGTGGACGTCCGAGAAAGCTAGTCGATCCCGAGGAAGCAGCAAAAACAAAGAGTCTTAAAGAACTGAAACTTAAATTTGACAGCAAGACCATAGCCAAGCAAGTGTCTTCGTTACCATCACGGTCACGTAGAGAGCATAAACCAACACCAGCTTTATTGAGCCCATTCAAACACAAATAGGTAGCATCAATTGATCATCAATTGATACATGCTCCTGCTCTACTTTTAGCATCATTCTGATACACGTTTAATTTGTGATTTTTTAAGATTTGAATTTTTTTTTAAAAAATGGGTGAACACTTTTGAATTATATTTTTTCATCAACTTCAAAAAAATTTCGTATTATTAAGAAATTGCGATTTTTTTTAAATTCACGCTTTCTTCAGAAAAGCATAAACATATTTTGAATTCAGGAACAATTTTTTAAACGATGAACTGTTCTTGAAATCAGGAAAATTTTCCAAATTCAGAAATATATTTTTGAAATTGTGAACAATTTTAAAATTTCCTAATATCTTTTACGAATTCATGAACATTTTTAAAAAATTCATACATTTTTCAAAATATTTTGAACATTTACTAAAAATTCATGAACATTTTTTTAACATATGAACACTTTCTGAAATCACGAACATTTTTTGAATCTATGAGATTTATCATGTCCTGAACATTTTTTCAAGCCATGAACAACTTTGGAATGCGAACATTTTTTCGCAATTTGCAACTTTGTAGAAATCCTGAATTACTTTCAAAAGAAAAAATAGAAACAAAAAAAACAAAAAGGAAAAATGAAAGGGGCTTCCCACCCCTCACATGGGCTGGCCTTAAGGGCGCACGAGGGAGGGCGGGTGCACGCTTCCTTGGTTTCGGGCGTGTTGGTCGTCATATAGGATCGTATGCCCGGTCGTATACGTATTTGTTTGTATACGGCGGCCTTTCGTGCACGCGTGAAGCCGCCCGCGCGTGGGGCAGCACGTGTCACGGGTAGTTGCCAAAACTGTCCCATCATATAAATGTGGACGGCAACCACCTCCGGCCGCATCGCCCACCATTTCCCCCCGCCGTATCGTCTCCCTCTCTCCACTCCCCACTCCCCACTCCCTCTCCTCTCCAACCTCCTCGTCTCCCTCAACGCATCCTCTCCATCGCCATGGCGGACGCAGGAGGCGAGCGCCCCGATTGGGGCGCAGATCTGGTGGAGCAGGCGCGGCAGGTCGCTGCGGGCACCTTTGTGAGGGGGCGTGCCGGCGTCCAGCGCGGTGCTCCCTCCGCTGGAGATGTGGAGAAGGCGGGGCCGGGCCGTAGCGGCGCGGTCCAGCCAGATGCACCCGCTCTGGCGATCTCCGGCGAGGCGCAGAAGGTGGAGGCGGGATCTGGCGAGGCGCAGAAGGTGGGGGCGGGCTCTGGCGAGGCGCACGAGGTGGAGAAGGTGGAGGCCGGCTCCGGCGAGGAGGAGGCGGAGGAGAAGGTATCTGCTTATCACTTTTAGTTGGTAGTTTTTAGATTGTAGTGTTTGTGGCGAGAACTTTGTTTGGTTAGATTTGTTGGAGGTAGGGTTTTCTCTGCATTATGGTTTTTCTGTATTTGATTCGTGCAAGAATGGTGGACCACATATGATTATTAGATTAGGGTAGAAGTAGCCAGATTGAGGGATGGGGTTTTTTCAGATGCTTATTGGGTTAGTAGTGGAATTTTTGCAATTCTTTAGGTGTTTGGCTTGAGGATTAGACGATGGATTAGTCAAATATATACTTCTCTATTAGTTTGGGTTGGTGCCTGCTTTAGTTCTTTGGCTTGATGATTAATTAAATGGATGCTCAGTTCTAGGGATTATGCCTGTCATAGTTGCAATTCTTAGATGCTTGATTGATGCATGTTGTCATAGTTGCAGTTATTTGATGCTTGATTGATGCCTGTCAGGCAGAGGCTATGAGATGGGTTGTGCATGGCCTTGTGTTTTGGAAATTGTCTACCTGAGGTGATTGGATGGTGCATTAGTTTGGTTCTAAATATAGTGAAGGATGTGCTCATGTACTGGGTGTTGTCATGTTAATCAAAAAGAGCTTCTCAAGGGCTGGATTTTTTTGTGCTGGATTGGGGCTTCTGAAGGAGAGGGGAAGCGTGGTCGAGGGGAAGGGGCAGTTTATGCTTATTTTGTTTGGGTTAGTTGTGGAATTTTGTTGATGCTTCAGAGATATTGACAGCATTGAACATCCTCTGCAATGCCGTTGCTTCAGAGATAAAAGCATCTTGGGGTTTTTTCAGATGCTTATTAGATTAGTAGTTGAATTTTTGCTTGTTAGATTTTAATTAGTATGAGGTTGAATACCTTATTTAAGGGGGAATTTAAGGTCAGATAGATGTCATATGATTATTAGATCTGTAGTTCAATGCTGCTGACATTTATGATTATTAGATTTGATCTGTGGTTCAATGATACTGGATGGAAACATATTTGATTTGGAATGCATTAATTTTGATGTGCCAATGAATTGATTTAGATGATACAAGATTCATCTATAGTATAATTTGTTGTTGTTTAGGTAAGTAATGAAATTTTAGATGTTTGTTGGAGATGTATGCATTTATAGTTGAAGTTGTACCTAATTAACTACTGCATTATGTTAATATGTGTAGGAGCTTTGCTGCATTATCCCAAAAACAGTAATTTGTGCATATTGAAATTTGTAGTTGACTTCTATAATTAGTATATACTATATGTAAAGTGTGAAGTAAACATTCCAAGGCAAGATCCTAGCAACAAAATATACTATATGTTTCCATTAAGTAGTGTGTGGGGGGGGGGGAATTCCCTCAAAAGAAAAGTGTTGGGTAAATTCAGGGAATGTCATTTGTCTTTTGATTGATTGCTTAGATTCTTTATTTATAAGGAAAGCATTTGGTCACTTGCAACATACCAATGTGGTTCACATTCACAATTTTGTTTGTAATGACATTCTGTTAACTGCAATTCAATTCATTGTAATTGATGTGCTTTTTTGACAATATAGCAGGAGGAGGAGGATCTTGTGGGCAACAAGAGGAAGTGGGACAAGACTGGGTTCTACCCATATGACTCTGATGAAGATGAGCCGTACGAGGTAAGGCCTAGTTGAAATGTTATTTGTGCATTGAGTTAGTATTACGTGTTTATAGTTTTTTGAATGCATAATGTATTAATGTCAGTCATTAATGTGTGCAGTATGAATCTGGAGATGATGTGGATGAGGGGAACGTCGAGTCCTTTAAAGAGAAGGAGGTGCAGAAGATTAGGGCCCAAGGATCTGCCATGTACTACAACTGGAGGAAGGACAAGTATAGGTGCCCCTACTGCAGCAAGCCCAAGCCCAGGTCTAGGTTGCAGGAGCATCTGATGGAGCATTGTCGGGCTACATCCATCAGCAGTCATGACTACAAGATGGCTCAACATTCTGCCCTCCACAAGGTCCTGAATAACGCTAACCTCTAGTCGTACATCATGCTGATCATCAGAAGCTGGAAGCCGTACTCATCATCACTATATTTGATGATGTTTTACTTTTGGAAAGCTGCATTTGGGTCTGAACTGGTTGGAAACTACCTCTATTAACATAATGTAATGTAATGTATTGTGTGTGTGAACTGGATCTGTGGTGAACTTCCTGGTACATGTGGTGGTAACTTAGAATGCTATCTATATGTGTGGCCTTAACTTTATTGGTGGTGAATGCTTCCTTCATGGTTAGTTGTTGTTTCGATGGTGCAATTATCACAAATGGCGCTTCACTGTTGCTTCAGACATGCTAACTGTTCTATATGGTAGTGGCGCTTCAGTGTTGTGCCAGGTTGTAGTATGAAATGCTAACTGTTCTATATGGTGTGTACTGAAACTGCAGTACTGAAATAATTCAGTGTGCATCGGTGTGTACTGAAATTGTAGTAACGAAATATTACAGTGTCTACCACTACAATATTGTACCGAAATATTTCAGTGCCTACTGGTGTGTACCAAAATATTTCAGTGTCCACCACTACAACATTACAAATTTTGCCTAGGGCAGTACCGAAATATTTGAGTGCCTACTCATCTCCTCCTCCCGCGGTTTGCCATCAATTGCTATCGCTCTCACAAGTGGGTCCCCTTGTCATCCACACAACCGCGCCACCACATGTACCACATTTTTCTTTCTCCCCGTCTCGACCACTCCACATCTTTCTTTCTCCCCTTCTCGACCAGCGCCGCCGCCAACTCCGGCAAGTACGTGAGATCTCCCCTCTTCTTCCCTTCCCCAACCGTGTCTCCCTACGAAGGAACTACTTAATATATTAACAGCACATAGGGAAGTAGCCCTGGTCCAACGGCTTGAGAAAGGACGAACAAAAGCTGAAACAAGAAGGATCAGCCAGTAGCAGCACCATCAGCCTCCCAGCCTCACAACTTCAGCCAGCCTGGTGAACTCCAGGTTTTTTCCTGCAAAACACACATGGGATGTTGGAGGCAAGAAAATAAATTTGCCAGGGGTCTTGTCATGGCATCTAATCGCACGGAATGCTAGTACAAATGATGGAGAACAAAACATCCAACATGAGCAAATTCATAGGAGTTCTAGATCCATGGATACCATCAAGAAAAAATGCTCAGTTTTAATTCAGACACAAGACTTGGTGAAAACATGCATATTCATATCAGCAACATTGATATGGCATCTTTGCAAGCTTAGGTCAGTGACTTGTCTTGTGTTTCATGGCATGACAATAAATTTTAACAATAAATAGACATGAAATTGACCCAAACTCATGTACAAAGTTAGGCCATATGATACATGGATTAATTCACAAATAAATGACAAAATGCCAACTATGTATAGAATTTGCAGTACTGAAATATTTCAGTGCGTACCGGTGTGTACTGAAACTGCAGTACTGAAATAATTCAGTGTGCATCGGTGTGTACTGAAATTGTAGTAACGAAATATTACATTGCCTAACGGTGTGTACTGAAATATTTCAGTGTCTACCACTACAACATTGTACCAAAATATTTTAGTGCCTACCGGTGTGTACCAAAATATTTCAGTGTCCACCACTACAACATTACAAATTTTGCCTAGGACAATACCAAAATATTTCAGTGCCTACCGATGTGTACCGAAATATTTCAGTGTCTACCACTAGAACATTACTAATTAGTCCTAGGGTTCATATGATGCCTAGGGTTCACATACATCATAATCCATCCTCCAAATCCATGTAATCAAATATTCATGCAATTCACTGAGATTAAAATGCCATATAGCATTCCCTCTCTGAGCTATTACGATCAGTATCACCACGATGTAAGCACGAGTAGTAGGAAGATGAGGAGTGGTGAAGCTTACTCTAAACATAGCTACCGCCGCCGTTCAGACGAGGAGAGCGGCGAGGGAAGCGTGGAGAACGGCGGGGAAGCGAGGTCGCGACCACTGTCCTCCTCATCTTGCTCTTCGAAGTCTCCCGTGACTCGGTTGGAGGCTGCACAATCTGCAACGGCACCTCGTGCACGTTGGGTTCCTGGTCCAGTGGATGCTCTACCCTGGATCTGAACGCCCACCACCTCCGCCTGGTCCACTTGCTGGACGAATTGGCCTGCTCCATCGCCCAGAGGAGGATCTCGATCTTGTGAATCGGTTGTGCGGGCGGGGGGCAAAGCTTTGCCCTCTCCTTCTTCGTCAAATTCTTGAAAGTGGCCATTGCCGTCCAGCTCATCTGCCTTGTGTTGTCAAACCAAGAACGGATCTCCCTCAACCTGGCCAACTTGACCTGGTCGCCGCCGGCGATCTGCACGAAGTCGGTGTTCTCGCCGCCGGCCATCAGCTCGATCTGCCGATTCTTGCTTCGATGGAAGAGGGGTTGGGTGTGGGGGGTTGCCTGAGTGGAGCGAAGTTGCAGCGGCGAGAAGGAGGAGATGACTGCGGTGGACTTGGAGGAGAGGGAGGAGATGGCCGCCGATGAGTAATTGTGGAAGTTGTAGCACCATGGCGGCAGTTTTCGACGAGAGGGGCGGCGCGTGCAAATTTTCCTAGGACTAAACTGCCCCTATATTAAAACGCGTCCCCACCTTGTCAGGAGTACCTGCAAATTTTCCTAGGACTAAACTGCCCCTATATTAAAACGCGTCCCCACCTTGTCAGGAGTACCGGGCCCACTCGTTTTAGTACTTTCATGTACTTTCATCGGAGTACTACCCAGTACTTCGTATTTGTCTGCCGTTAGATCGACATGAACGAACGGTTCTAAAAAAGCCCAACCACTCTAAAAGTTGTATCAAATGAAAGCCATCAAAGCGTGCTTAAAGGAAGTTATCTCAACTGTCTCCCTTCGGAACTGTGCTAAATCTGAACGTGCCCTATAATATAATGAAACACATGCGCATGCATTAGAAATTCAACCCTGCTGCCCATGAATTGGCATACTCCATGTTACAGGACAAATGGACAATTGCTAGGTACAACGCCCATGCAAAACAGTTCCAAGAACTTGCAGGGCATGGCCGGTTACAGATCTCTAATTCCGATACATGTGTCCGGTTTCTTCTCACATTCATATGCCGGATATACACATGCAGTATTTCTGCTACACTTGCCAAAACAGAGCAGTGGTGCTGCATTTCCACATGGCCATCACCATGATAAAAAAGGGCGATCATTACGATTCATCGAAATGACAGAAATGTAAAACGAAGGCCTTCTTGTTGGACCAAGCGTTGCAAAAATGGTGACAACTTTGTAGTAGTAGTAGTAATTTACAAAAGAGGCTCTGAAGCTAGAAAAAAACTGACAGTACAAGCAGTGGCACCAGCCGAGTAAGCGTTTGGGCAGCAATAAGCGCAGCTAAGGTTGAGAGCATGCGCAGCATTTCCATACTACGATGATGACTCAGAATCTCCTTCCTTGAACACCTTCACCCAGTTGTCAACGCTGTCGATTACTTCACCGGTCTTCTTCAGGTAGCGGACCTTGGTGCCATCCTCGAGGATTTTGTGCCCAACCCTACTCGTCACGTTCTTCTCCTTTGAGTAGAGCATCATGTTCGAGCTATGAATGGGGCCTTCAATCTGACAAAAATAATTCCCCAAAGTCTCGTCAGAAGATAATAATTATGACACTGAATCGATGTTCTTGCCAGGTAAAATATGCGAGCATACAAGGCAAGAGAGGGATGGAGAGAACAAGTTTTGAGAAAAATACTACTAACCATGACAATTTCACCCGGTTCATCCTCAGTGCCTTTCTTGTGCTTTGACTTCAAGTTCAGATCCTTCACTATCACAGTGCTGTTGTGCTTATAAAGCCGTACGACTTCCCCAACTTTACCTTTCTCACGGCCTGCGATGACCTGCACCGTGTCGCCGACCCTAACATGCATCTTGTGCAGCATAGGAAGACTGTTTGGCTTACACTTCTTCCGTTCCCATCGCTTAAGCTGCAGTGGAGAAGGATTTCTGACATTTAACAACAGCTAGCTGACAAAGTATATATGAGATGATAAACCCAGATTGGCACTCACCCTCATTTCAATTGGGCTTGTCTTGGCCATGAATCTGACCTGTGTATCAAATATATGTACAGATTGTTAAAGTTTCACATGAAAATAACATATTGATTCACTTCTAAGAAAATATAAAAGGACACATTTATCAGTTGTGTTATGTTGCAAAATCACACAGACGGCCACCACAGACCAAGTAAGAAACTGTAGGGTCGTGCTATAATTTTTTGCATGAGCTTTTCTTTTCCTTTTCGCAAAAATGTGTCTCACACAAGTACCAAAAGATCTGTCTGTATCACTTAAGTAGCAGCAATTATTTTGTCTCGCTGTTTTCCGTGCACCATTTTGGGACAACTACATTCAGTATGATTTTTAGCCTCCTTTTCCTCAGTCAGGAATTAGCTATGAGTGAAATTACTATATGAAGAGGGTAAAATAGGCTATGTTCAAGAGGCAAGACAGTGATGAGGACATAGAAATGAAAGCATGTGTTCAGTATAATCAAGTGCCATTTTGGGTTGAAAAAACTGTATTCAGTGATACGCTTCTGATACACTACGAGCATGACAATCATTTGTCATAGGCTGTCTTATGAGTGAATTAAGCTGCCCGTTAGTTTCCATCATCTTTTATTGACAGAATGAATACAACATTTGTTTCTGACAAAGTCATGTTTGATATGTGCCAGACTGCCAGCAGAATAGAACAAAATAAACTTGTCCACGGTCTCATTAGTTGTGACAAGAGAATAGATCAGCAGAAATAAGCATGGAAATTTTATCGCCGATTTAATCTAAAAATGTTACTGCCACTGGATTGCAACAAACTGGAGGTACACCGTTTACACTGCCCTCGGCACATTTGGCACAACTAAAATTTGCAGCATAAACATAACTATTCTGCGGTGGTGACCCTACTCTAAAACATGGGAGACAACACAATCTGCCCAATCGACACTCACACTCAAAATCTAGGAATTCGAACATTCTCAACTCCCACTCAATCCATCCTCACAAATCAATTTGGGACAAAGGCAGCAGAAACCTCCAGCACAACAGCGAGCAAGGCGGAACGGCGGGCATTTACCGTCGCCGTCCTGCATTACCATTTCCCCCAAGCTCTAGGCTTGCAAGCCGAGAAGCATGGCAGGCAAGAGGGGATTTGAGGAAGAAAAGGGGGAGCGGAGTCCGGGGGGGAGGCGGCACGGATTAGTGATTACCCCAGACGGCGCGGCGGAGAAGGTGGCGGCGAGCGGGTTGCCCCAGAATGCGCTGGTGCTCGCGGCCGAGACGGAGAGCGCCCCCATGGCGCCCTGCAGCGCCGCCATGCCGGCCATCGTCGCCGTCCTCTTTCCTCACTCGCTCACTCGCAGAGAAGCAGCAGCAGCGGCCAGCGGATAACGAAGCGGCTCCGTGCTCCCGGACAGGATAACGGAAGGAAGCGCCTCCTGCTTGCTCGTTTATAGATGGGCTTCGATGCTTAACGGGCCGGGCCTCTGGCCGGCGCTGATGGGCCGAAAGGGCGCCGGGTAGGTATCCAGCCCGGCCCGTGGGCCGCCCGTCTTCTTCCTCGTGGCGTCACGCGTCGGCCAGCCGTCGGCGTCACGAGAGGGACGCGGGCGCCGCTCATCCTCGGAGCGGAAGCACGCCACGAGGCCACGCGGCACGCGAGGCCGTCGCTTGCGTCCCCCGGACTCCCGGAGGCCACCCTCGCCCGCCGCCGACGCGCGCAAGCCAAGCGACGGTTACCGCCGAGGCAAGCAGCAAAACCGACCCTCTCCCCGTCTCTTTCCCCCCTCCATTTTTCTACGGATTGCCGGCAAAAAGTTCCCCGCTTTATCCACGGTGATTTTTCCGCTTGGGCGGTGGCGGTGGGCGGCGACGTGGACGGATCAGCCCCGCCCCTTTTGCGATTCCAGGCCCCAATCTATCTATCTACGGGAGGAGGGTGACGTGCCACATCCGATATCCTCCTCTCCTAAATCCCAATCATGGCGTCACCGCGGCAGCTTCGAGCCTTCAACCGAAGACTCCGAATCCTATCCATGTGCCCCCAACGGCCGCGTTTCTCTGCATTATTTCGCCACGAGCCATAGGATATACACGAAATAAAATACCAAGACATGTGCTGATCTGCGCCGCATTCCGGGGCAGTTAGGCGGCCAGCGAGCGCAGCCGCTCGCTCCACCGGATCACCATCGCCGGATCGACCCCGTCCCTTTCCTGTAACTACCATGGATAGTAGTTAAATCGTTGCCCGAATTGTTCCTGCCGTGCAAGCAAGCCATTATGTCTCCCATGGGATAAGCGTGAGTGCGACTGCAGGGGGACTGTTGAGCCCCTGATCTTTATTAAGATTCTTTGCCTCTCTTCCTTATAATTCGTTGGGTCTTGAAACAGATGCTGAGCATATGGATGGGACATGTTGTGATCAAAATGTAGGCAGACACTGCTTGTTTTGGCAGCATGCGGCGTTGCCAAACGAAATGGATAACAATAGGTTGTCTATTTTATTGGATAATTGCCGTAGTCATCACTTGGCACCATGTCAATGATAAACTATTCTCAATATCTTGCGGGGATCAGAATGGCGCTTTAGTCTTTAGTAAGAAAAAGGCACCATTTTGCTAATAATGGGGCCTTCCCTCCATCTCCATGCTGGTAGTTATGTAGTAAGAACTTGGCACAATTCTCAGACTGGAGTAGATTCCGAATACGCTCCGGCTTATCTGTGCAGCTTTGATCCATGAATCCTGGAGTCTGAGATTCTTGCGCACAAGCAAAGGTTTCCTTTGCTTCACTCATGCCACTTCACAACAGGACGTGTCAAGGAGTTCACTTCTCTTGCTGATCAAAGGTCCTGCTGACAGAGATATTTCAGCCTATTTGGCCTCCTCAGGAGTTACTTAGCAGAGACGCACGGTGATGGGCTTTCAAGACAAGTGAAGCTCATCCTCCAGTTGCCTCCCACACTCACCAACTCGCCGAGGTTTATATATATCTTAGCATCCTGTCTGGTACTCATCCATGGAATAAAAGACATGAGTAGTTAGAGCTTCAAACTCAAGGAAAAACCATGGGTGTCTTGACTCTGGTTCATATCCTTGTCAGCTTTGCTGCCTGTGCCGAGGCCATACGGAGAGCCGACTTCCCCCCTGGTTTTACCTTTGGGACTGCTTCCTCGGCTTACCAGGTCAAGTATTGCGAAAATACCCTTCTCTCTGATTTCAGCCGTTCTGTCTTTAGTTACTTTTCTGATAGTTGTTTCTGGTCAATATTTTACCAGTACGAGGGTGCTGTCAATGAGGGTCAGCGTGGACCTACGATATGGGATACTCTCGCAAGTCGACCCGGTGCAGTAATGATGATTTGTTGCGAAAACTACTCTGCTCTGAAGAGTATAACTGAATGTCGTGTTTTTCTTCTGCAGGGCGGGTGATAGATTTCAGCAATGCAGATGTTGCTGTTGATCACTACCATCGTTACAAGGTAAGTTAACCAATCAATCTCTTTTTCGTTTACTTGATTTAGTTCATTCATTTATTATGCTATATATGTAGCTGGAATTTTGAACTCTTCCTTAGTCATTGATGTTGGGTTCGTAGCATCCTGTTAATCCAATTTTGTTAGATAATTTCCTGTTGATTCAGTGAAGCGTTATTGATGGTAAACTTATTAGAGATTATTTTATCAACATGTAAGAATGTCCCCCGATGCCTGCATGCCTGCATTCTTGAGTCCTGACAGCTGATAAAATTTGCCTGCCCCTCATTTTATCTGCTTCTAGTAATTTAGAAAAAGGTGGATCGGCTTGTGCATTTTCAAAAGATACTTGATATCTCTAAGCATCAATGTATTAACTAATTAGCATTTTGTTGCTAGTTTCATCTTGTCCTTTCTGTTTTGACAGTTGAAACAATAACTTAATATATCAAACTAGAAATCCACTTTTCTGGCATGGTGCTTCAAAAATTAAAGACAGCAGAAAGACTATTCCTAAGGTTATTCTGAATATGAGATGCCATTTTGGTTCTGCAAGAAGGTTTTCTGAAATAGAGCCTTGTATTTCTTATATCTGTCCAATTACTATTATTCTTAGACTAGGTTTATGATAAAATGAGAAGATCAGCTACACCAATAAATTATCTATAGCTGAAAAGCCTAGCATTGACTGGCAGGAAGATGTTGACTTAATGAAGGATATTGGCGTGGATGCATACCGGTTCTCTATCTCATGGGCACGCATCTTCCCAAGTATGTCTGAGGTAAATTCTGTTCAATTATATTTATGTTCTTCACTCTTCCCGCTAACTGTATAGATGATTGTCTTTCCAGATGGAACAGGCAAGCCTAATGAAGAAGGATTGAGTTACTATAACAGCCTCATAGATGTTCTATTAGGAAAAGGTGATCTGTTTTCCACATTTCAGTGTCTGCACAATGCAAGCTGCTGCCTACTTCCATTTTTACGATTATATATCCATTTTTTTGTTTTTCTGTATCTGTGCATCAGGTATACAACCATATGTAACACTATTCCATTGGGACCTTCCACAAGCACTGGAGGATAAATATGGTGGCTGGTTAAACTCGCAAATCGTGTATGTAACACTGTTGCATGACCTTCTTCAGATGAAGCTTTCTTATACAATCTATGTCGCATAAAAGTTCTTTATTTTCACATGAAAATACTGGTTTGGTTGATCCTGACAGATAAATTACACAGGGAGGATTTTGTTCACTATGCCTCTACTTGCTTCAAGGAGTTCGGAGATAGAGTGAAGCACTGGATCACCGTTAATGAGCCCCATAACTTTGCAATTGATGGCTATGATTTTGGCATCCAAGCACCTGGGAGGTGTTCCATTATATCTCATTTGTTCTGCAAGGAGGGTACATCATCAACTGAACCCTATATTGTGGCTCACAACATACTCTTAGCTCATGCTGGTGTTTTTCATGCTTACAAGCAACATTTCAAGGTAATCCATTGCAAGCACATCCTTAAGTAATGTTTCTTAAGAAAAGAAATGAACGCTGTTGTGTACTAATTGCAGAAAGAGCAAGGAGGCCTCATAGGGATCGCACTTGACTCCAAGTGGTATGAACCATTGTCGGATGTCGATGAAGACAGAGAAGCAGCAGCACGAGCTATGGACTTTGAGCTTGGATGGTGAGACAATAAGTACCAACTTGATATGCAAGCATAAAGTTAATTGCTGTAGATAGCTTTGTTCCTGTATTAACTTGAGAATTTGTGAACCTGATTACAGGTTCTTGGATCCGTTAATTTTTGGCCGCTACCCAGCTTCTATGCAGAAACTTGTAGGCGACAGGCTGCCCCAGTTTTCAAACCAGGAATCACAGTTAGTATCTGGGTCACTAGATTTTGTAGGCATAAACCACTACACGACATTATATGCTAGGAACGACAGGATGCGGGTAAGGAAACTTGTCATGAATGATGCTTCAACCGATGCTGCTGTCATTTCAACTGGTCAGTCTTGACAGATGAAGATATTACAAACCGCCTAATACATTTTCAGTCTTACTGACTTCCTCGCTGCATGCACTATGCAGCTTACAGGCATGGAAAGAAAATAGGAGAAACGGTATACCTGCAGATTCATATTTTCTCTAAACTTTCGTCGTTGGTCATCTTATGCAATCACATGTTTGATTGGCAATACATGTTTACGTGTGGACTTTCAGGCAGCGTCGAATTGGCTGCACATAGTTCCCTGGGGCATGTTCAGCCTGATGAAACATGTGAAAGAGAAGTATGGAAATCCACCTGTGTTCATCACTGAAAATGGTATGTATCTGAAGATTGTGTTGGCAGATGATAAGATCTTTGGCCTTAGATAAATAGTCAGTGATTATTAACAAGCTGCTTATGTCTGTCAGGTATGGACGACGCAAACAGCCGGTTTTCAAGGTTGGAAAATGTCCTGCAGGACGACAAGAGGATACAGTACCACAACGACTACATGTCCAACCTCCTAGATGCTATAAGGTGAGGTTTCATTTCTCTGTTCCTATACAAGAACTGAACCACCAACGCCGCAGATGATCATCACCTGTTGAGCTTTGGTACTCAAGTGCTGGGTATGCAACCTGAATGAATGGCTGCAGGAAGGAAGGGTGCAACATCCAGGGGTACTTCGTGTGGTCGCTGCTGGACAACTGGGAGTGGAACTCGGGGTACACGGTGCGGTTCGGCCTCTACTACATCGACTACAACAACAACCTGACGAGGATACCCAAGGCGTCCGTCGAATGGTTCACCCAGGTTCTATCCCAGAACCAGAAGACCGCTGCCGTCATGTAGATAACCAACAGCAGTGATTCTTAAGTCACCATTCCAATTGTGCATAAGTGTTTTTTTTTTTTTGAGAGAGAGTAAATTGTGCATAGTTATCATTTACACGTACGTACATAATACTACCTTAGGAGGCAAAAATGTAACTGGAGAATTCCCTACACGGGCGTCAGCCACTCAGTCGAACGTGGCACAATCGTGCTTGTACATTGATGTGACAGTCTTACAGAGATCATCAACAAGAGAATTATACATTCTATCCCTTTTATTCTACTGGTTTATGTTGATGCTGTTTTGTTTTCCTCTCCTCAAAGTTGAAATGGCAGACGGTGAGATGCTAGTTGCAAGTTGAGCCAGGTTCTGGCTCCGAAGATCGACGGCCGCCCTGTGGATAACAGCACACAATGATTCTTCAGTCACTGTTTCAGCTGTGCATATCACACATACTTGCATATCTCATGAGCAAAATGTAACTCACGAGACCATCGACCACGCCGTCCGTTGAACTGACGGCGAGATGTGCTCACACACACACAGTGATTCGAGCTGCTGAACTTTAAGATGTGCTTGCGCAGACGAAGACAAACCCTGAAAAGTTGAAGATGCCGTCCGTTGGGGGCCGCATGGCCCCGGCAACTTGAGGTCTTGAGTTCAGCTTCAGCAATGGTCCCTCTCCCCTGAAACTTCGAGCTATTCTCCTCCTCTCTTCCCCCATGTAATTTCCAGCTCCAAGCTTTGTGGCTGCGAGTAAAACGCCGAGCTGCCCTGCCTCGGGATGATTGGTCTGGACGCACGCAGTTTCACCTGAGCTGCTTTACCTGCCCGACTTATTCTCTTGGATGCTACCAAAACGCCTTTCGGGCGCCATGTGCCACGCCGCAGCCCACGCATTTTCCTCCGGATTCCCTCGGAAACCCAACTGTTTTCCGAGCAGAATTCCTGAGTTTCCCCCCAATGGGTCCTCGATGCATGCGCGAGCTAGCTCGCACATTATAGCTTCCTGAATTTCCCCCAAAGCTTCCAACATAATTTTTCCTGAATTTCCCCAACGTGGAGGCCTTGACGTGGGTGCTTTTTTCCCTGTTTTTGTTTGCTGGTGAGTCAGTTGCCAACACGGCAACGTGCTTCCAACACATTCTGCTGATCACTGGTGGGAGAGGGCCGCGAAAGCGACGGCCTATGCAGAAATGATAATTGGGGAAGAAGAAGGAGAAGACGACGATGAGGAGGAAGAAATCACACATGGAAAATGCGTCCGGAGACGGGATGTGGGAAGAGGTGGGCTGCGACAACGAGGCGAGAGGGCAGGTGCGAGTGAACTCGTCGCCGGGCGCTCATGCGTGTCAGCGTGTGGGGGCAAAGACGAGGGGAAACCACAGAAAAGTGTGCGGGCCAAAGCCAAAGCTATCCGGGCCCCGGCCCCCCTGGGAACGGACGAACGAAGTAACTAAAAAACTGACCGTACACGAGGAATAAGGAATTCGCGGCTTTGCCCGAGCTGCGCTTGTAGTGCAAAAGCCGAGCAGGGGGTCGGCCGTGCCGGGATGCTCCGTCGTCTGGGTTTCTTCGGTTTTTCTGTGTTCCGATCGAAGGTTCGGCGGAAAACTTTTGGTAAAGGCTGGTGGAATTTCTTGGCTTTTACAGCACGGTGACCAGCGTGGACAACCAGATGGGAAACTTCTTGCGGATAAGATAGCCACTGCGTGGTGAGAACGGTGTACATGGGGAGAGACCGAGATACGTACGTCATTTCCAGAGAAATACCTCATACCAAACGCAATGGAGAAACGCACCACATACACGCTCGCCCGGCGGCTAAGAAATACAGTAGCATAGTCTTGAGTCTTGACGAGGTTCAAAATTGGCAAAGCTGACCTTTGACATTTCACTATCCGACGGTAAGCAGTTTAATCGCTGAAAAAAAATCGCGAATACGCAAAAACTTGTGTACCATTGCATTGATAGAAGGAGTAGAATGAGTGCACAAGGGTACAACACATGACACGAATGCAGGCATGCGTGTACATGGTCCCCGGAGCAGGGGGACAAGGGATGCCCAGCCTGTACAGAGGATACAACACAGCTAAACCTACCAGACCCGAGCCAAGGGCGGCAATGCCAAGCCAACGAGAACTCCAACATCATCTGAGCCAAAACCGGGGACACCACGAGCGATCAAGATAGTGCCTTTAAGAAGGAATACGACACCGAGACACCGTCACTATCCGGTCCGAGGGACCCGGACCTAGGGTTTCCCCTGAGCTCGAAGAGGGGCGCAGCTGAAGGCCTTGGCAGCGCCTCTAAGGAGGAAAACGACACCCGCAGGCGCCGTCGCTGCCAGCACCGGCAAGCCAAACAGGGATCTCTCCCTGGCCTGAAGCCGAGCTATCCCATAGCCGCCGAGTCCAGAATCAAAGATGGGGATGTCAACGCTGGTCTGAACCACCATGTCAGGAAGGGGTTGACGGGGCTGCACCTCCGTCGGAGGGTGGCAATGCCTCCAAACCCCCGAGCATAGGATCTGGCAAAAGGGGGAGACTTTGAGGCGTACAGGGTAGGGCGGGCGACAAGGCGAACCAAGCGGGGATCTTGGAACGACGGCGTCCAGCAACGCTGGCAAGCAAGGACTAGAGGGACGCAGATCCGAGCTGCTGTGGCCTTAACCATCGGGGCACCGGCGAGCAAGATAATCTAGAAGGAACGCAGGTACCTAGTCGCAGAGGCCGAAGCTGCCCGGAGGGGGACGCCAGCAGCGGGGGACACCAGAGAGACGCGGGTCCGAGGCCGCCGGGACCGAAACAACCCCGGCCCCAGACCACCACGGGAAGCCTTATGCCAGCCACAACCACATAAGCACCGCCGTCTCGACGCAAGAGCAATCACCATGGCTCGGGGGGAGGGCCGTCGGAGACCATGGCAGCGGCCAGGATCGTTGGAACCGCCGCCGACCGGCAGACACGAGCAGCAGCTGGCGGGAGAGCGCCCGAGGATCACCGGGGATGGTCCCGGGGGTGCGGGCCGAGGGGGCGGAGGCGTGTGAGGAGGGGGACGCCCGCGGTGGCAGGGGATGGCGGGGGAGGAGCGGCTCGCCAGAGGTGGGGGCCAGGACGACGAGGGGACAAGCATACAAGGGGGCAAGCATACACAGTTGGACATCTATTGTAATATGGACATTACCGTGGCAGAGACAAGGGGGCACTGAACACCCCTTACATCAAAGATTTACTGATAATTTACTACTCCCTCCATTCCACAATGTAGTGTGTCTGCGCTTCTCGAGATTCAAGTTTGACCGTAAATTCAACCAATGAGACCAATTGCGGCGGGAACAAAAATTATACCACCGGATTATATCAAAAATACGAATTCAGTACTATAATTTTTGCGGGAGATTTGATGATAACCCCCCGTCGGGCCACTTAAACCCCACATGTCAGAGACAGCGGCGGGGGGCATATGATCAAGGATTTGCCAACAAGGGGGGTCGTCGTCAATTATCCCAATTTTTGCTCCCGCCGCAGTCGGTCTCGTTGGTTAAATTTACAGTCAAAATTGGATCTCGGGAAACGTGGACGCACTACATTGTTAAATGGAGGGAGTAATAAACAGTATAAAATTAGTGATTATCTATTGCCAATGTAGTTTGGTGCAACTCTCTCTATATTCATCGGGTGCATATGCATATTACAACTTTGTGACGACGACGATAAAGAGGAAGAAATCACACATGGAAAATGCGGGTACGAGATGTGAAAGGAGGTGGTAGTGACAACAAGGCGGGAAGGCAGGTAGCACGAGTGAACTTGTCGCCAGGCGCTCATGGAGTATGATATTTGTCAGCGTGTGGGGGAAAGAGGAGTGGAAACCACAGAAAAGTGTGCGTACTGCAACGAACATGCCGTACACGAGAGTCGAGACGAGATTCCCCGACTCAAGTCAGGAGTTCGCGGCTTTGCTCGATGAGCTGCGCCTGTAGCGCAAAAGCCGAGCAGGGTTCCTCCGGCGGTTCAGCCGCGCCGGGACGCTCCGCGTGGGTTTCTGAGTTCTGATCGAAGGTTCCGTGGAAACTTTGGGTAGAGGCCGGTGGAATTTCTTGGCTTGCAGCACGGTGACCACCGTGGGCAACCAGATGGGAAACTTCTTGTGGATAAGATAACTGTGTAGTGAGAACGGAGTACATGGTGAGAGACCGAGATACGTCCCATGTTTGTTTCCAGAGAAATACCAAACGCAATGGAGACACTCGCTTGGCGGCTAGGAGTCTTGACGAGGTTCAAGATCGGCAAAGCTGACCTTTTACATCTCGCTGTCTAACGGTAAGCAGTTTTATTGCTGAAACATAACTTAATAACCTGGCGAGACGCCGAGGACAAGCATACACAGTTTGACTTCTACTGTAATACAACGGACATGACCCCCCCAACCCACATCAAGGATTTGTTGATAATTTGGTAATGAACAATGTGAATTAGTGATTATCTGCTGCCCAATCTCAACAACACACAATCACCGGCCCCGGGGCTGCGTACCGAACTAGCCGACGACTCTGACACCCAAGGGACGAGAGCAAACGCCCTATAAGCCAAATTCGATTTCCAGAGACGCTGATTCGGCTTCCACACTGGCCTCAAGGCGTGCACCTTCCTAGTGGATGGCAAATCATTGAACGACACGAACCACTGAAGTAGTATGAAGGAAGACGTGACATCCAAGGCGATGCCCCACAATGGGGAGGCGTCATATATGTTGTCGACACCCACTTCGTCCAAGGTCGAAATTTGGGTGTTCACCTAGAGAGCTCAAGATTCAAATGACATTGGAAGTGAAGATTCTCTTAGACGATACCTACAAAGAGGGTGATAGCGTTTGCGGATGTCGTCATCGTCAACATCCACCAAAGCCGGTGCTAAGCTTTCACCTGGTGACGGAATCGATTATGGCGAATCTCGGGTAGGGCGTCCCGAGCTAGTAGCCTAGATGCAATGGTAACAAGGACACTCGGTTTTACGCAGGTTCCAGCTCTCTTAAAGAGATAATGCCCTACATCTTTCTTGTGTTTGTATTGATTTGGCATGGAGCAAAAAAGTACAGGTTTATCTACAATGAGATTATTGTCATTTGACCAGATACCAGGGGGTTAAGGTTACAGATAAGTCAGCTACGTATAAGGTAATCGCATTGTATACGACCTCTAAGTCTTGGAGTATGTGCCAAGTTTTCGGGAACATTCCTTCTACGCGTCATGGGCCTTCTGGAGATGGCCCACCAGTGAACCATCATGGGGAGTCTTTGGCTGGGCCCACTTTGCCGGGAGATGACGTGGTGAGTGACCCCTAGTCCGGGACAACATCACCTAGAGCTTATCAAATCGAACATCATTGCATCATGCCCCCGCAATCCTCCTTGGCTCGTAGCAACAATGCATCCTAGATAACTCGCCAACACCAACACCAACATCCATCACCATGGATATCGGACCACCGCGGCACCACAAATCCACCATGGCCGCCCCCGTTCCCCTAGTGCTCTTGCTGCCATCCTCATCCTCCATCCTCAGCACACCGCACGCCGCCAACAAGAGCCACCACCGTCCCGACTGCTCTTGCTCCTACAATGGTGCATGCCACAACAACCTGGTGTTTCCACCACCGCATAACAAGTATCCGCCTACACAGACAAAGAACAACAACAGGGGTTCGGGGAGGCTTTGTCGCCAGCCAGCCAAATATCTAACTGGGAAATGGTGAGAGAAAAGTTTGAAAATCCAGTTAGCTCATGGCTATGTTTAGAACATCTATAACCGGACTCTTGAAACGCGCCCTATACTCTGGACAAACGTCCTGGTCAGTGACCGATCGCAATATCTCGACCCAGCCGCACCCCTCATGCATATTGGCCCTATACGCCCGGGCTGACTAGGCGACTAGCATCCTTCATATTTAGCTCAGCTCTAGGGCGGATATGGGGAGGCTCGGATGCGTCGGCCGCGTCGGATCTGGCCCACACTGGCCCACCTCGACCCTATATAAATCCGTCTCTATCCGCATCACGGACAAAACCCTAGCCACTCCAGTCCACTTCGCTCCTACCCCAAGCTTCATTCCGGTGATCCCCGGCCTTCACCGACACGATGGGCAGCGGATCTGACCTTGGACTCTCTAGATCCATCGACTGGAACCTCGTCCCATGCAGAGACGAGGAGGAGATGCTCGTCTGCATGGCTCTTAACGGCTCCCGGTAGGAGTGCGCACAACAACGGTCAGACCCGAATCCATTGTGCCCGCACAAATGGCGCTTGGACCTGCCAGTACTAGAGGCTCGAAGCACGTGACCGCGACCTTGCCAGACATGATGACCACCGCCTGGCGCCCCAACCCTAGGGTTGCGGTGCAACCCCTCCGGCGGTGCCTCGTCCCCACTATGTCGTGCTCTGAGTTGGAGCTAGACGCAGGAATGCGTGACAAGCCATCCGGTGCCATGATGCGGCGTTTCTAAGGCCACCGCTCTGACGTACTAGCCTCAACAACACACACTCACTATCACTCGGACCGCGTACCATAATAGCCGATGACTCTGTCATCCAAGACCAGAGCGGACACCCTTCAAAGGCAAAGTTGAACTCCATAGTCGCCGCTTACTACTTCTTGAGCTTTTGTTGGTTTTTCCCTTGAAGAGGAAAGGGTGATGCAACAAAGTAGAGATCAATATTTCCCTCAGTTAGAGAACCGAGGTATCAATCCAATAGGAGACAACGCATAAATCACCAAGACCTGCAGAAACAATCAAACAACTTGCACCCAACGCGATAAAGGGGTTGCCAATCCCTTCACGGTTACTTGCAAAAGTGAGATCTGATAGAGATAGAATAAACTAAACAAAAGGTAAAGTAAATATTTTTGGTATTTTTGGTTTATAGATCGGGAAGTAAAAGATTGCAAAATAGTAGATCAAAAACTTATATGATGGAAAATAGACCCGGGGGCCATAGGTTTCACTAGTGGATTCTCTCAAGATAGCAAATAATACGGTGGGTGAACAAATTACTGTCAAGCAATTGATAGTAAAGCGCAAAGTTATGACGATATCTAAGTCAATGATTATGAAATATAGGCATCACGTCCGTGTCAAGTAGACCGACTCCTGCCTGCATCTACTACTATTACTCCACACATCGATTGACTCCTGCCTGCATCTAGAGTATTAAGTTCATGAAGAACAGAGTAAAGCATTAAGTAAGATGACATGATGTAGAGGAATAAACTCAAGCAATATGATGTAAACCCCATCTTTTTATCCTCGGTGGCAACAATACAACACGTGCCTTGCTGCCGCTACTGTCACTGGGAAAGGACACTACAAGATTGAACCCAAAGCTAAGCACTTCTCCCATTGCAATAAAAATCATTCTAGTTGGCCAAACTAAACCGATAGTTCAAAGAGAATTACAAAGATATCAAATCATGCATATAAGAATGCAGAGAAGATTCAAATAATATGCATAGATAAGCTGATCATAAATCCACAATTCATCGCATCTCGACAAACACACCACAAAAGAAGATTACATCGGATAGATCTCCAAGAACATCGGGGAGAACATGGTATTGAGAATCAAAGAGAGAGAAGAAGCCATCTATCTACTAGCTATGGACCCGTAGGTCTGAGGTAAACTACTCACGCTTCATCGGAAGGGCAATAGAGCTGATGTAGAAGCCCTCCATGATCGAATCCCCCTCCGGCAGGACGCCGGAAAAGGCCCCTAGATGGGATCTCACGGGTACAGAAGGTTGCGGCGGTGGAAAAGTGTTTTCGTGGATGCTTCTGGTGGTTTGGGGATATATGTGAATATATAGGGGCAATGGTTAGGTCAGAGCAGTCCCGAGGTGGTGGGTAGGCAGGGGCGCGCCCTACCCCCTGGGCGCGCCCTCCACCCTTGCCACCGCCTCGCGGCTCTTTTGACTTCGTCTCCAAGTCTCCGGGGTGTCTTATGGTCCAAGAAAAATCATCGTGAATGTTTTATTTCGTTTGGACTCCGTTTGGTATTCCATTTCCGCAGAGCTCAAAAACAAGGAAAAAACAGAAACTGGCACTGGGCTCTAGGTTAATAGGTTAGTCCCCAAAATAATATAAAATATAATATTAATGCATATAAAACATCCAAAACGGATAATATAATAGCATGGAACAATAAAAAATTATAGATACGTTGGAGATGTATCAAGCATCCCCAAGCTTAATTCCTTCTCGTCCTCCAGTAGGTAATGATAAAAATAGAATTTTTGATGTGGAATGCTACCTAACATATTTACCCATGTAATTTTTCTTTATTGTGACATGAATGTTCAGATCCATAAGATTCAAAACAAAAGTTTAATATTGACATAAAAACAAAAATACTTCAAGCATACTAACAAGGAAATTATGTCTTCTCAATATAACATGGCCAAAGAAAGTTATCCCTACAAAATCATATAGTCTGGCTATGCTCCATCTTCATCACACAAAATATTCAAATCATGCACAACCCCAATGACAAGCCAAGCAATTGTTTCATACTTTTGGTGTTCTCAAACTTTTTCAACTTTCACGCAATACATGAGATTAACTCCTAGTTGAGTCAAGTGGTTATGGTACCTAGACATTCTGAGTATGTGTTCACTGACAGAACTATTCTCCTCCATTGTGTAGCTGTACAACTTGTTGAAGACTTCATATCTCTCAACTCGGGCATTTGTTTGAAATATCAATTTCAACTCTTGGAACATCTCATATGCTCCATGACGTTCAAAACATCTTTGAAGTCCCGATTCTAAGCCTAAAGCATGGCACACTAAACTATCGAGTAGTCATCAGCTTTGCTATGCCAGGCGTTCTTAACGTCATTAGTAGCATCTGCAGCAGGCCTGGCACCCAGCGGTGCTTCCATGACGTAATTCTTTGTGCAGCAATGAGGATAATCCTCAAGTTACGAACCCAGTCCGTGTAGTTGGTGCCATCATCTTTCAACTTAGCTTTCTCTAGGAACGCACTAAAATAACTATGTTGGTCATATCTACTATATGATTCATGTTCGACCTTTCGGTCTCAATGTTCCGAGGCCATATCTACATATGCTAGGCTCGTCAAGTTTAACCCGAGTATTCTGCGTGTGCAAAACTGGCTTGCACCCGTTGTATGTGAACGTAGAGCTTATCACACCCGATCATCATGTGGTGTCTCGGCACGACGAACTGTAGCAACGGTGCATACTCAGGGAGAACACTTATACCTTGAAATTTAGTGAGGGATCATCTTATAATGCTACCGCCGTACTAAGCAAAATAAGATGCATAAAAGATAAACATCACATGCAATCAAAATGTGTGACATGATATGGCCATCATCATCTTGTGCTCATGATCTCCATCACCGAAGCATCGTCATGATCTCCATCGTCACCGACGAGACACCTTGATCTCCATCGTAGCATCATTGTCGTCTCGCCAACTATTGTTACTACGACTATCGCTACCGCTTAGTGATAAAGTAAAACAATTACATGGCGATTGCATTGCATACAATAAAGTGACAACCATATGGCTCCTGTTAGTTGTCGATAACTTGTTACAAAACATGATCATCTCATACAACAATTTATATCACATCATGCCTTGACCATATCACATGACAGCAAGCCCCGCAAAAACAAGTTAGACGTCCTCTATCTTGTTGTTGCAAGTTTTACGTGGCTGCTATGGGCTTCTAGCAAGAACCGTTCTTACCTACGCATCAAAACCACAACGATTTTTCGTCAAGTGTGATGTTTTAACCTTCGCAAGGACAGGCCATAGGCAAACTCGATTCAACTAAAGTTGGAGAAATAGACACCTGCCAATCACCTTTGTACAAAAGCACGTCGGTATAAACAGTCTCATGAATGCGGTCATGTAATGTCGGTCCGGGCCGCTTCATCCAACAATACTTCTGAATCAAAGTAAGACATTGGTGGTAAGTGTCGGTGTCAAAACCGACGGATCTCGGGTAGGGGGTTCCGATCTGTGCGTCTTAGGCTGATGGTGACAGGAAGCGAGGGACACAATGTTTACCCAGGTTGGCCCTCTCGATGGAGGTAAAACCCTACTTCCTACTTGATTAATATTGAAGATACGAGTAGTACAAGAGTAGATCTACCATGAGATCGTAGAGCCTAAACCCTAAGAGCTAGCCTATGATGGTATGATTGTAATTGTGTTCGTCCTTCTAAGGACCAACCTCTCCGGTTTATATAGACACTGGAGAGGGCTAGGGTTTACACGGAGTCGGTTACAAGGAAGGAAACACAATATCCGGATTGCCAAGCTTGCCTTCCACGCAAAGGAGAGTCCCATCCGGACACGGGCCGAAGTCTTGAGCCTTGTATCTTCACGCTTCAATAGTCCGGACGATGTATACAGTCCGGCTGTCCGGATACCCCCTAATCCAGGACTCCCTCAGTAGCCCCTGAACCAGGCTTCAATGACGATGAGTCCGGCGCGCAGTTTTGTCTTCGACATTGCAAGGCGGGTTCCTTCTCCGAATACTCCAAGGTAATTATCGAACACTTCAACCGTGTCCGGATCCGCAAAATGATGCTCACATATCACCGTAGAGAGAATGATATTTCACAGATGCAATCTGCTAGCAACTTTCTAGACAGCGTGACATGTCATCAAGGTCGGGTCATTATCCGAACCGTTTTCCCACATCCTGCCACAGCGCATATTGCGAGGCGGTTTCCTTGACACGTCTTGTCAAAGCAGAGATCGTGTCCCCTTATCATGGGATTCTCATCAATACGGGTATGGGTAATCCCATCATACCATCAATCGTGGCGCTTGGGAGGTGAGCGATTCCCAACGGGCAAGTGGGGAGGCGCACCGCTTCCGTTTCCTCTATAAAGGGATAAGAGTTCCCCATTTTTACCCACACCTTCTTCCTCCTTTGCCCACTCTTGCCCCCTCGAGCTCCAGCGCCCTGGCCCAAGTCTTCTCCGCACAGCTAAACATGTACAGAGCAAGAGGCAAGTGGGTGGCTTCCACTGTGAAGGAGAAG
This sequence comes from Triticum dicoccoides, assembly GCF_002162155.2. Lineage (NCBI taxonomy): Eukaryota > Viridiplantae > Streptophyta > Magnoliopsida > Poales > Poaceae > Triticum > Triticum dicoccoides. Next base: position 623,150,522 of record NC_041393.1, on the reverse strand, counting down.
GATATCGTGAATCTTCGGGCGGCCGGATACTTGGCTGCAGACATAGCGCACTGGCTACCAGACGATGGGCAGGTCATTCCAACCCCAGGACCCCACGAGAGGGTCGTGTTTCTCGCCCACTTCATCCGTGGACTGGGGTTTCCACTTCACCCCTTCGTCCGCGGGCTCATGTTCTACTACGGGCTAGATTTCCATGATCTAGCCCCGAACTTCGTCCTCAACATCTCAGCGTTCATCATCGTATGCGAGGCCTTCCTCTGCATCAAGCCTCATTTCGACTTGTGGCTGCAAATCTTCTGCGTGAAGCCGAAGATTGTGAGCGGCCAGCAAGCGGAGTGCGGAGGAGCCATGGTGGGCAAGATGCCTAACGTCACCTGGCTTGACGGCTCCTTTGCGGAAACCGTGAAGGGGTGGAAGTCGGGGTGGTTCTACATCACCGAGCCACGTGACGCCAACTGGGCGGCGGCCCCCGAGTTCTGATCCGGAACCCCATGCAGCTCACCTCCTGGGAAAAGAGGGGCATGTCCTGGGGCGAATCTACAGAGCTGACCCAACTCCAAAACTGCATCAAGAGCATGAAGGACAAGAACATCAAGCTTGTCAACGTGATCCAGGTCATGCTTGTTCGCCGGATTCTGCCGTGCGAAAGGGGGGCATTCAATCTGTGGGAGTTCGTCCCGGCCGAACACCAGACGCTTCAGAGGCCTTATGGCATGAAGCACAAAAACGCGCGGAAGGCGTTGCTCAAGGCCTCCAAAGTACCTCCTCCCACATCCGAGGACCGTGGGCTCCACGCCGCGCGGCCTCCTAGTCAGGTGAGTTCTCAGGCTACCACCGAATTCGGTTCTTCCCAATATATTCATGGGGGAGCCTTAAGTAATTGTGCATATTTGTTCAAGATTATGTGGAGATAGCGGAGCAGATTGACTGTCCGGCTCCGCTGCCAGAAAGCCCAGCTAATGCTCTCCTGACGGAGATGCTGGTCCCGGCGCCCTACCAGGTGCCGGAGAAGAAGGCCGATAAGAAGGCCCCGAGGATCCGAAAGGGTCTCCGACGTAAGGTTGCGCCAGAAGCCTTGTCCGATGACGACGAGGCACACTCCTCCCCCGAAGGGGAGGAAGAAGAAGAAGGGACTGCCCCACCCGGAGAGGGTGAGGGGCCCGAGAAGGCGGACCAGGGGGCCGGAAAAGGCCCTCGACGCAAGGCCGTCATACCCATGTCGTATGATGACGACGAGACAGATCCCTCCCGCGGAGGCGGGGGGAAGCAAGAAGAAACTCTACTCCCCGCACTGGGGAGGAGAAAAAGAGGAAAGCCGCCCCGGAGGGGGAGGCTGGGTCGTCCAAGAAGGGAAAGGTGTCCCTTCCGGACTACTCCGCCACGGCCGCCCATAGCGAGGAGGGGTGGCTGCTCAGGGGGAAGCCCCTAGCGCGATTGTAAGTATCTGCACCCTGTAATGACTTTACTTCACAGTCTTTTTATAACGCCGGACGTATATGCAGTCCGTCCAGGGTTCATCCCGAGGTATCTTCTTCGGATGGATACCTGAGCGATTCGGAGATGAACTCGCTCCCGACGGCCACCACTCCTCATCCCGCAGATGACACGGAAGTGTTGTCCCGAAGGCTCCCAGAGCGGGGGGAGGTGATTCTGGAGACGCCCCAAGGCGGAATTCCAGATGTCGGACACGCAGGGTTCAAGATCCCCGCGGAGCGTGTCGGTGAGAGCCAGTAGGCCGGGCTCTCAGCCGAACACTGTTCCGGAGCCTTTAGTGGTTCCGGACTCAGGCGGGCAACCCCTCGTTAGGGAGGGTGAGCCGTCTGTGTTGAGGACTTCTGTTGCGCCCGAGGCGCCGTATTGTCTGTTGGAAGCGCTTCACGGCGCTTCCATGGATGAAGAGCACCGTACTCTTATGAGTGCGGTGATTCAGAAGGTTTCGCCCGCCAAAAGCGGGCTAACCGAAGCTTGCACCAGCCTCCTGACAGGCTTTGAGGTAAGTAAAAAATATGTGAAATTACCACCCGATAGGTAGTAGCCCCTGATACTCTGTTTGGTGTTCGGAAAGAAAAAACCAAACAGAGGGTCAATTATAATCCACAGGAGTCTAATAATAAGTGTTAATGTGAATAAGCAGGTTGTTTTGCTTGCCGCTGCTGTCCGCACATCCGAGATCGCCGGACTAAAATGGGATCTGGATCAGGTGCAGGGAGAGCTCGACCTCACGAAGAGGCAGCTCGAAGAGAGCAAAGGTGAGTAATTCCCCGCTCTCACATAATGAAGGGTATATAAAATTAGTTATTCTAACGACGAAGCGTCGTGATTTTGTAACAGGGGCCACCACCGAAGTGGCCTCTCCGAAGAAAGCGCTGTCCAAGGCCGAAGACAAGGCGGCCTTGGAACACACAGAGCGCGAGAAGCAAGATGCCAGAGTGGGCGAGGTACAACAAGAGCTCCAGGAGCTCGGCAAAAAGTTCGAGTCCGTGGAGCATGAGCTTAAGGCGAAAGAGGCCGAGCTTGCGAAGGCCCTTGCTAGTATAAAAGACGCCAAGGCCGAAGCCGAGAAGGCACAGCAGGAAGTCCAGGAGGCCAAAAAGATAGCGGCGGGTAAGAAATTCTTTATGCAAAGCAAACATGTGGAGGAGGCGTTTCTTTTACTTACCCGAGTTCGGAGGTCTCCAGGGGCATTCACAGATCTGCCACGCAGCGTATCAGATGCCGCGGAGTTCTACCGTGCCCAGGAGGGGAGCTCAACGGAGAAGCTGTTCTGGTCCCAGTATGCTGGGGCCGAACATCCAATGCCTCTGAGTGACCAACTGAAGCAGTTGGTCAAACTCCACAGGGCGGCCGAAATGGCTATGAAAGATTTCATAGTCCGGATGTGGCCTGGTGAGCCCCTGCCGGCTAGCTACTTCGGCCTAATCAAGCGGATGGTGAATGCCTGTCCACGGCTCGAAGTCATCAAGCGATCCGTTTGCATTGAGGGTGCCCGCCGGGCCTTTGCCCGCGCGAAGGTGCATTGGGGCAAGCTGGATGCGGAGAAGCTGGTGAAGGGCGGGCCGCCGGAGGGCAAGGCGCATCGCTATCCGGAGAAGTATTACGATGGCGTTATGAAGGGCGCTCGTCGTGGCCGATGAATGTACCAAGGACACAATTTTAGAATGAATTCACTTCTATCATGTTTGTAATTTAAGGACGAAGTTACTTGCACTATGTAGCGCTTTTGTTATTTAAAATATTACCTTCTGTGCGGCTGTTTATAAAATTCTGAAAGTAGGCCAGTCGTTGGCTTCCGCCCCCACGTAACTAGTACTAGGGTGTTCGTGGAAACCCGGACACTCTTTATCCAAATGTTTGGTCCCTTAAGGAGGTGTCCAGCGCAGCGAACAAGGCAGTCGGACTATGCAGCTTTATAACTTTCACTTAGTCATAGAAATCTACAATTTTAAATTTCGGCGAAGCCCCTAGAATCCGGAAGGCCGAATTGGGGCGCTATATACGCCTAGATCGGACGAAGCCGATTTATCGCCTAAAGCGGAAAAATCTTTAAGGATTTTAAGACCTCTCGAATAGCGACCAGCTCTCGCCACATCATGCTGGTCAGTTTTCGGCTTTCTCTACTGAGGTGCTCGTCCGGAAGAACCGAGACACAATCGCAGTAGTTCTCCCTGCGCTACCTTAGCCGATATAACGGAACGTAAGGTACCAAAGCAAGGGAGCCGGGCTAACCCAACTGTAGACCCAAGACATGATTCGGAGCTGATGCATATAGTGCTATAAGTTCTGGGTGCCGCACTGTTGAAAGTGTTCGGACTTGACTTTCCATATTATGGGGCGCCATCAGAAGCCCCTGGCAAGCTGAACGTACCAAGGTGTACGGATGCAATATCAAATAAACATTTTGCGAGAAAAAATGCTCAAATAAGACTGATAAGCTCACGCTATATGTGATCTCCCATTGATGAATAATACATTTAAGCATATGTTTACAATGAATGCATTAAGTGGAGATAAATAGGACTATTTGACATGTCCTATCCAGGGGCAGGTCACGTACAGATAGATAAAACATGTATAACGATCGTAAATAGATTCCACCTGGGTGTTTCCTTCTGTGTGCAAAGCCTGTTGCCTCCTTGGTTTTCTCTCCTATGTAAGTACGGAAATCCGGCTCTTCTGAAGAGGCTGCACTAAAGCAATGTCCTGAAAGGTAAAAGGGAAAGATTATGAAAGTATGTTGCGGTGATACCGCACTGTTGACTGAGTCACTGCTGCGCCTCTGCCTGTGCCCATGGTATTTTGAGTGTGTAATTGTGTATGCGTGGCACGAATGCTGCTTTAATGGGGTGTGAGCGGAGGCCGGACTGCTAATTGCGCTCTTGGCATGCCTGATGATCCTGTTGCGGGGTGCTCCGGACTCGCTTGACGGTGCTTGAGGTTGTCGTCGCCGGATTGGTGGTTTGTCGGAGGAGGCCGCATTGTACCTCTGCCGCGAGGGCTGTAGTATGCTCTTCTGTACGGAGAGAGCGGTCCATGTTTCTGTTGACTGTTATGACCCCGCGCGGGCTTGACATCTTGAGCTTGAGGTATGCATAGTGTGGTACCCCGTTAAATGTAGCGAATGCGGTTCGTCCGAGCAGTGCGTGGTAACCACCACGGAAAGGGACAATATCGAAGATTAACTCTTTGCTTCGGAAGTTGTCCGGAGATCCGAAGACCACTTCCAATGTTATAGAGCCCGTACAGTAGGCCTCTACTCCAAGAATTACACCTTTAAAGGTGGTTTTGGTGGGCTTGATCCTTGAGGGGTCGATGCCCATTTTGCGCACTGTGTCCTGATAAAGCAGGTTCAGGCTGCCGCCGCCGTCCATAAGGACTCGCGTGAGGTGGAATCCGTCGATGATTGGGTCTAAGACCAATGCGGCTGAGCCGCCGTGATGGATGTTGGTAGGATGATCCCTACGATCAAAGGTGATCGGACAAGCTGACCATGGGTTGAACTTGGGGGCGACTGGCTCCATCGCGTAGGCGTCCCGTGGTGCTCGCTTCCATTCCCGCTTGGGGATGTGAGTGGCGTAGATCAGGTTGACCGTTTTCACCTAGAGGGAGGGGGATTTCTTCTATCCCCCCGTGTTCGGACGCCGGGGCTCCTCATCATCGTCGTTGTGCAGCCCCTTGTCCTTGTTTTCGGCATTTATTTTGCCGACCTGTTTGAATACCCAGCAGTCTCTATTGGTGTGGTTAGCTGGCTTGTCCGGGGTGCCATGAATTTGGCACGAGCGCTCCAGTATACGGTCCATACTGGACGGTCCCTGATTGTTTCTTTTGAACGGCTTCTTCCGTTGACCGGACTTGGATCCGCTGAATCCGGCGTTTACTGTCGTGTCTTCAGTGTTGTCGCCGTTGTTCTGTCGCTTATGTCTGTTGTGTCATGGCTTGCCGTTACTGTCGTGTCTTCAGTGTGTCGCCGTTGTTCTGTCGCTTATGTCTGTTGCGTCGTGGCTTGCCGTTACTATCGCGGACATCCGAAGTGCCGGAATGTGGTGTGGTGCCGCTACGAGCCAACCAGCTGTCCTCGCCCGTGCAAAAGTGAGTCATTAATGTTGCGAGGGCTGCCATGGACTTGGGTTTTTCCTGGCTGAGGTGTTGAGCGAGCCACTCGTCATGGATATTATGCTTAAAAGCCGCCAGGGCTTCGACGTCTGGACAATCGACTATTTGGTTCTTTTTAGTTAGGAACCGAGTCCAGAATTTCCTGGCTGACTCTCCGGGCTGTTGGGTAATGTGGCTCAAGTCATCGGCGTCCGGTGGTCGCACATATGTGCCTTGGAAGTTGTCGAGGAATGCATCTTCCAGGTTTTCCCAACTGCCAATGGAATTTGCTGGCAGGCTGTTTAGCCAGTGTCGGGCTAGTCCTTTGAGCTTAAGGGGAAGATACTTGATGGCGTGTAGATCGTCTCCGCGGGCCATGTGAATGTGGAGAAGGAAATCTTCGATCCACACTGCGGGGTCTGTTGTGCCATCGTATGATTCGATGTTTACGGGTTTGAACCCTTCTGGGAATTCATGATCCATCACTTCGTCAGTGAAGCAGAGGGTGTGTGCGGTGCCTCTGTGCCGGGCTATGTGGCTACGCAGTTCGAATTGGTCTGGGTTTCTGTGTTCGGCCTGGCCAGACTTGTTGATAGTGTATCCGGTGTGACGGTCATCATCGCGTGCTGGGGCGCGCCCCCGCGATCCGTAGATCGATCTTGGCTGTCCTGCTTTGTTTTCCAGTATATCTTGCAGGTCTTTCCTGTTGCCCCGGGCCGTAGTGTATTGGCGTGGGGGTGCGGGCTGGTATTCGGGTTGATATCCCATTTTATCCCGGCCACGGGATGGCCGGTCAGCCGTTTGGCGCTCGAGTCCGTATTCCTCGGCTGCCAGGACTTCAGTCCATCTATCCGTGAGCAGGTCTTGATCATCCTGGAGTTGCTGCTTCTTCTTCTTCAGGCTCCTTGCAGTGGCAATAAGCCGGTGCTTGAAGCGCTCCTGCTCCATGGGATCCTCGGGCACGCCGAACTCGTCATCGCCGAGGCTAATCTCATCTTCGGAGGGGGGCATATAGTTGTCCTCCTCCGGATATCCGTTAGTCGCCTGTTCGTCTGGGCTGACCTGCTCATCTTCCGGTTCGGCATTCTCGAAGGCGGGCTGGTCAGGGTTGTATTCCTCTTCGGCACCCTCCGGATTGCTTTCATCTTCGGGGCCGGTAATTCTGTGGCGGGGCTTAGAGCGACGCTGACGACGCCCGTGCTTTGCTTTTATCCCTGAGGGGTTATCCTCCATTGCCTCGTCGCCATTGGTTTCCTTCGGAGTGTCCACCATGTATATATCGTATGAGGAGGTGGCCGTCCACCGCCCTGTGAGCGATGGCTCCTGTACTTCTACTGCATCGTCGTCCATACCGTCGATGTCTTCGGAGTCGAAGTCAAGCACGTCGGTTAAATCGTCGACCGTGGCAATGAAGTGGGTGGTGGGTGGGCAGCGAATTCCTTCGTTGCCTGCTTCCCACTCAAGCCGGACATAGTTCGGCCCAGAGCCTCCTGACAACGAGAGAGACATTAATGAGTTCAGCATGTTGCCAAAGGGCAAGTGCTGGAAGATATCCGCAGCGATAAACTCCATTATCAGAGCCCAACCTGGCTCAGCTGGCTCGAGGGTGTGCGGACCGGAACCAATAACCGGATACGAGTCCGGGGGCCCGGGGTTATAGGCTTCCACAGAGGTGATACCTGTATTCGGCTCCACCACCGATGAGTGTGCAGCCTGTGGGGCGGGGTCCACCCCTCCGTCCTTAGGCAACGCAACCTGCTCCGGATTTAGATCCGAGGCTTTTACTGAAGGGGTGATATCCCGAGCATCGTCCGACGACAGGTCTAAGCCGTGCTCATTGTGACTATTCGGTGCTCCTGGCGCAGGCCAAAATCCGTCGAAGATCAAGTCTCCACGAATATCCACCGTGTAGTTCAAGTTTCCGGACCTGACCTGGTGGCCAGGGGCGTAGCTGTCGATCTGCTCCAGATGGCCAAGTGAAATGGCCCGCAGTGCGAAGCCGCCGAACACGAAGATCTGTCCGGGGAGAAAAGTCTCCTCCTGGACCGTGTTGTTGACGATTGAAGGCGCCATCAAGCCATGCAGCAACGACAGAGAGGAACTCTCAATGAAAGCACCAATGCCAGTGTCAAAACCAGCGGAACTCGGGTAGGGGGTCCCGATCTGTGCGTCTTAGGTTGATGGTGACAGGAAGCGAGGGACGCAATGTTTACCCAGGTTCGGGCCCTCTCGATGGAGTAAAACCCTACTTCCTACTTGATTAATATTGAAGATATGAGTAGTACAAGAGTAGATCTACCATGAGATCGTAGAGGCTAAATCCTAAGAGCTAGCCTATGATGGTATGATTGTAATTGTGTTCGTCCTTCTAAGGACCAACCTCTTCGGTTTATATAGACACCGGAGAGGGCTAGGTTTTACACGCAGTCGGTTACAAGGAAGGAAACACAATATCCGGATCGCCAAGCTTGCCTTCCACGCAAAGGAGAGTCCCATCCGGACATGGGCCAAAGTCTTGAGTCTTGTATCTTCACGCTTCAATAGTCCGGACGATGTATACAGTACGGCTGTCCGGATACCCCCTAATCTAGGACTCCCTCAGTAAGCAGTGTGACTATTATCGCCCACAACTCACTTGTGTTCTACTCGGGCATATAATATCTACGCATAGACCTGGCTCGGATGCCACTGTTGGGGAACGCAGTAATTTCAAAAAAATTCCAACGATCACGCAAGATCTATCTAGGAGATGCATAGCAATGAGAGGGGAGAGTGTGTCCATGTACCCTTGTAGACCGAAAGTGGAAGCGTTTAGTAACGCGGTTGATGTAGTCGAACTTCTTCGCGATCCAACCGATCAAGTACCGAACGTACGACACCTCTGCATTCAGCACATGTTCAGCTCGATGATGTCCCGCATACTCTTGATCCAGTTGAGACCGAGGGTGAGTTCCCTCAGCACGACGGCGTGGTGACGGTGATGATGATGCTACCGACGTAGGGCTTCGCCTAAGCTCCGCAATAGTATGATCGAGGTATGTAACAGTGGAGGGAGGCACCGCACATGGCTAAAAGATCAACTTGTGTGTTCTAGGGTGCCCCCCTGCCCCCGTATATAAAGGAGGGAGGGGAGGCTGGCCAGCCGGCCCTCCTAGGCGTGCCCCCAAAAGGAGAATCCTACTAGGAATCCAAGTCCTAGTAGGTTTCCACCAAGAGGGAGAGAGGGGGGAGGAAGGAGGGGGAGAGGGAGAAGGAAAGGGGGGGGGGGGCGCCGCCCCCCTCCTACTCCAATTCGGACTTAAGGGGGAGTGCTACCTCTTGAGCATGCGTTGTTTTTTTCCCTTGAACAGGAAAGGGTGATGCAGCAAAGTAGCGTAAGTATTTCCCTTAGTTTTGAGAACCAAAGTATCAATCCAGTAGGAGGCTCCTCACAAGTCCCACGCGCCTACACAAACAAACAAGAACCTCGCAATCAACGCGATAAAGGGGTTGCCAATCCCTTCACGGAAACTTGCAAAAGTGAGATCTGATAGAGATAATATGATAAGATAAATATTTTTGGTATTTTTATGATATAGATTGGAAAATAAAAGATGCAAATAAAAGTAAATGGAAAACTTATATGATAAAAGATAGACCCTGGGGCCATAGGTTTCACTAGTGGCTTCTCTCAAGATAGCATAATTATTACGGTGGGTGAACAAATTACTGTCGATCAATAGATAGACCCGGGGGCCATAGGTTTCACGAGTTATGAGAATATCTAGGCATGATCATGTATATAGGCATCATGTCCGTAACAAGTAGACCGAAATGATTCTGCATCTACTACTATTACTCCACACATCGACCGACTCCTGTCTGCATCTGAGTATTAAGTTCATAAGAACAGACTAACGCATTAAGCAAGATGACATGATGTAGAGGGATAAACTCATGCAATATGATATAAACCCCATCTTTTTATCCTCGATGGCAACAACACATTACGTGCCTTGCTGCCCCTGCTGTCACTGGGAAAGGACACTGCAAGATTGAACCCAAAGCTAAGCACTTCTCCCATTGCAAGAAAGATCAATCTAGTAGGCCAAACCAAACTGATAATTCAAAGAGACTTGCAAAGATAACCAATCATACATAAAAGAATTCAGAGGAGATTCAAATATTTCTCATAGATAAACTTGATCATAAACCCACAATTCATTGGATCTCGACAAACACACCGCAAAAAGAGTTACATCGAATAGAACTCCAAGAAGAGGAAGGAGAACTTTGTATTGAAAATCAAAGAGAGAGAAGAAGCCATCTAGCTAATATCTATGGACCCGAAGGTCTGTGGTAAACTACTCACAACTCATCGGAGAGGCCTTGGAGATGATGTAGAGGCCCTCCATGGTCGACTCCCCCTCCGGCGGAGCGCCGGCGAAGGCTCCAAGATGGGATCTCGCGGATATAGAAGGTTGCAGCGGTCGAATTAGGTTTACGTGGTGCCCCTGGATGGTTTCGGGGTACGTAGATTTATATAGGAGGAAGAAGTAGGTCGGTGGACACTCGAGGGGCCCACGAGGGTGGGGGGCGCGCCCACCCTTACAGGGCACGTCGGGCACCCTCATGACCGCCTCGCTATTTGCTTGACGTCCGCTCCAAGTCTCCTGGTTTGCATTTGTTCCAAAAAGATCGCTCCCGAAGGTTTCCTCCTGTTTGGACTCCGTTTGATATTCCTTTTCTTCGAAACACTGAAATAGGCACAAAAAACAGCAATTCGGGTTGGGCCTCCGGTTAATAGGTTAGTCCCAAAAATGATATAAAAGTGTAAATTAAAGCCCATAAACATCCAAAACAGGTAATATAATAGCATGGAATAATAAAAAATTATAGATACATTGGAGACGTATCAAGCATCCCCAAGCTTAATTCCTGCTCGTCCTCGAGTAGGTAAATTATAAAAACAGGATTTTTGATGTGGAATGCTACCTAGCATAATTCTCAATGTAATTTTCTTTATTGTGGCATGAATGTTCAGATCCAAATGATTCAAAATAAAAGTTCATATTGACATGATAAACAATAATACTTCAAGCATACTAACAAAGTAATCATGTCTTCTCAAAATATCATGGCTAAAGAAAGCTATCCCTACAATATCATATAGTCTGGCTATGCTCTATCTTCATCGCACAAAGTATTTAATCATGCACAACCCCGATGACAAGCCAAGCAATTGTTTCATACTTTAGTATTCTCAAACTTTTTCAACTTTCACGCAATACATGAGCGTGAGTCATGGACATAGCACTATATGTGGAATAGAATGGTGGTTGTGGAGAATATAAAAAAGAGGAAGATAGTCTCACATCAACTAGGTGTATCAACGGGCTATGGAGATGCCCATTAATAGATATCAATGTGAGTGAGTAGGGATTGCCATGCAACGGATGCACTAGAGCTATAAATGTATGAAAGCTCAACCAAAGAAACTAAGTGGGTGTGCATCCAACTTGCTTGCTCACGAAGACCTAGGGCATTTTGAGGAAGCCCATCATTGGAATATACAAGCCAAGTTCTATAATGAAAAATTCCCACTAGTATATGAAAGTGACAACATAGGAGACTCTCTATTATGAAGATCATGGTGCTACTTTGAGGCACAAGTGTGGTAAAAGGATAGTAGCATTGTCCCTTCTCTCTTTTTCTCTCATTTTTTATTTGGCCTTTTTTTATATGGCCTTTCTCTTTTTTTGGAATGTCCGAAGTCTTATCCCGACTTGTGGGGGGATCATAGTCTCCATCATTCTTTCCTCACTTGGGACAATGCTCTAATAATGAATATCATCACATTTTTATTTACTTACAACTCAAGATTACAACTCGATACTTAGAACAAGATATGACTCTATATGAATGTCTCTGGCGGTGTACCGGGATATGCAATGAACCAAGAGTGACATGTATGAAAATCATGAGGGTGCCTTGCTGCTGGGGAACGTAGCAATAATTCAAAATTTTCTACGCATCACTAAGATCGATCTAGGAGATTCTAGCAACGAGAGAGAGAGGGAGTGCAACTTCATACCCTTGAAGATCGCGCAAACGGAAGCATGATACGTCTCCAACGTATCTACTTTTCCAAACACTTTTACCCTTGTTTTGGACTCTAACTTACATGATTTGAATGAAACTAACCCGGACTGACGTTGTTTTCAGCAGAATTACCATGATGTTGTTTCATGTGTAGAAAACAAAAGTTCTTGGAATGACCTGAAAATCCTCGGAGACAAGTTTCAGAAAATATAAAAAAATACTGGTGAAAGAATCAAGACCAGGGGGCCCACACCCTGTCCACGAGGGTGGGGGGCACGCCCACCCCCTCTGGGCGCGCCTCCCTGTCTCGTGGGCCCCCTACAGCTCCGCCGACCTCAACTCCAACTCCATATATTCCGTCTCGCGGAGAAAAAAAATCAGAGAGGAAGTTTCATCGCGTTTTACGACAGGGAGCCGCCGCCAAGCCCTAATCTCTCTCAGGAGGGCTGATCTGGAGTCCGTTCGGGGCTCCGGAGAGGGGGATTCGTCGCCGTCGTCATCATCATCCTCCATCACCAATTTCATGATGCTCACCGCCATGTGTGAGTAATTCCATCGTAGGCTTGCTGGACGGTGATGGGTTGGATGATATTTACCATGTAATCAAGTTAGTTTTGTTAGGGTTTGATCCCTAGTATCCACTATGTTCTGAGATTGATGTTGCTATGACTTTGCTATGCTTAATGCTTGTCACTAGGGCCCGAGTGCCATGATTTCAGATCTGAACCTATTATGTTTTCATGAATATATGTGTGTTCTTGATCTATCTTGCAAGTCTAGAGTCACCTATTATGTGTTATGATCCGACAACCCCGAAGTGACAATAATCGGGATACTTCTCAGTAATGACCGTAGTTTGAGGAGTTCATGTATTCACTATGTGTTAATGCTTTGGTCCGGTTCTCTACTAAAAGGAGACCTTAATATCCCTTAGTTTCCACTAGGACCCCGCTGCCACGGGAGGGTAGGACAAAAGATGTCATGCAAGTTCTTTTCCATAAGCACATATGACTATATTCGGAATACATGCCTACATTACATTGATGAATTGGAGCTAGTTCTGTGTCACCCTATGTTATAACTATTACATGATGAATCGCATCCGACATAATTATCCATCACTGATCCATTGCCTACAAGCTTTTCACATCTTGTGCTTCGCTTATTTACTTTTCTGTTGTTACTGTTACAATTACTACAAAACCCAAAAATGTTACTTCTGATATCTTTATCTTTACCATTGTTACCATTACTATCATACTACTTTGCTACTAAATACCTTGCTGCAGATACTAAGTTATCCAGCTATGGTTGAATTGACAACTCAACTCCTAATACTCAAGAATATTCTTTGGCTCCCCTTGTGTTGAATCAATAAATTTGGGTTGAATACTCTACCCTTGAAAGCTGTTGTGATCCCCTACACTTGTGGGTCATCAAGACTAATTTCTGGCGCCGTTGCCGGGGATCATAGCTCTATTCTCTGAGTCACTTGGGATTTATATCTGCTGATCACTATGAAGAACTTGAAAGATCAAAGAACTAAAATTTATCCCTCAACTACGAGGGGAGGTAAGGAACTGCCATCTAGCTCTGCACTAGATTCTCCTTCTGTTATGAATAAGCTTGCGACACCTAAACCTGCTACTGCTATGAATTTTATTATGTCGCATGTTATTGATGATGCCACTTCTGCTATGCATGATACTTATGATGAAACTACTTCTATGCTTGGTACTACTGTGCCATTAGGTGAATTTGTTGATGAACAACTTGCTAAGGCTAGAGAGAATGAAATTATTGAAGATGCTATTATTGATGATAGTGATGATGAAATATCTCCGAATGATTATGAATTGCCTGTTGTTCCTGAGGGTTATGTTATGGATGAAGAAACTGCTAGAGATTTTCTTGCTTGCAATGATAGATCAGATCTTAAGAAATTGTTAGCTAAGCTGAAACAAAAGACTTTAAATGCTAAAATGAAACATGACCCTCCTTTTGCTACTTCACCTTTCTTTGTTAATGATAAGGAATATGAATTCTCTGTTGATCCTGAGATTATTACTTTAGTTGAATCCGATCCCTTTTATGGCACTGAATCTGAAACTGTTGTGGCACATCTTACCAAGTTAAATGATATAGCTACCTTGTTTACTAATGATGAGACGTCTCGCTATTATTACATACTTAAGATATTTCCGTTCTCATTAAAGGGTGATGCTAAGACTTGGTTTAATTCTCTTGATCCTGGTTGTGTGCGTAGTCCCCAGGATATGATTTATTACTTCTCTGCCAAGTATTTTCCTGCTCATAAGAAACAAGCTGCCTTGCATGAAATATATAACTTTGTGCAAATCAAAGAAGAGAGTCTCCCACAAGCTTGGGGGAGGCTTCTCCGATTACTAAATGCTTTGCCTGATCATCCTCTTAAGAAAAATGAAATACTTGATATCTTTTATAATGGACTAACTGATGCTTCCAAGGACTACTTGGCTAGTTGTGTTGGTTGTGTTTTCAGGGAAAGAACATTCGACGAAGCTGAATTACTATTGAATAATATGTTGGCTAATGAAAATAATTGGACTCTTCCTGCGCCAATTCCTGAGGCAATTCCTAAACCAATTGAGCCAACTCCTGAGCCTATTCCTAAACCCACTCCGAAGAAGAGAGGTGTTCTATTTCTCAGTCCTGAAGATATGCAAGAGGCAAATAAATCAATGAAAGAAAAAGGTATTAAAGCTGAAGGTGTTAAGAATTTACCACATATTGAAGAAATACATGGTCTTAATATACCGCCTGTTGAAGAAACACATTGTCTTGATAACCCGACACATGTAGTAAAGGTAAATTATCTCTATAGATATGATAAAGATGAAATCCCATCTACTAAATTTCAAAGTCTATGCTTAGATGAATTTGATGATTTCATGAATAGACAAGCAAATTTCAATGATTATGTTGGTAGACAATTGAAGAATAATGCTTATATGATAGGACGCTTCAATGATTATATAGCTAGAGTTAAAGGTGAACTTAAACTCACTAGTAAACATGCTTCTATGGTTGCTACTCAAGCTGAACAAGTACTTAAAGCTCAGAATGAATTGCTAGTTGAACTAAATAATAAACATGACTTTGCTGTTAGAGTGGCTACTAGAACTGGTAAAATGACTCAGGAACCTTTGTATCCTGAAGGCCACCCTAAGAGAATTGAACAAGATTCTCAGAATAATAATCTAGATGCTCCTAATTCTTCTAAGAAGAAGAAAAATAAAAATGATAGGACTTTGCATGCTTCTAGTGAACCTAATGTAGAAACACCTGAGAATCCTAATAATATTTCTATCTCTGATGTTGAAACACAATCCGGAGATGAACATGAACATGATGATAATGCTAATAATGATGTTCATGTAGATGCTCAACCTAGTAATAACAATGATATAGAAACTGAACCTGCTGTTGGTCTTGATAACCCACAATCAAGAAACCAATGTTATGATAAGAGAGACTTTGTTACCAGGAAGCATAGTAGAGAAAGAGAACCATGGGTTCAGAAACCCATGCCCTTTCCTCCTAAACCATCCAAGACAAAGGATGATGAGGACTTTGAGAGTTTGCTGGAATGATTAGACCTATTTTCTTACGCATGCGCTTAACTAATATGCTTAAATTAAATCCTTATGCTAAGTATATGAAAGATATCATCACTAATAAGAGGAAAATACCTGAAGCTGAGATTTCCACCATGCTTGCCAACTATACCTTTAAGGGTGGAATACCTAAGAAACTTGGTGATCCCGGAGTACCCACTATACCTTGCTCCATAAAAAGAAATTATGTTAAAACTGGTTTATGTGACTTAGGAGCCGGTGTTAGTGTCATGCCTCTTTCCTTGTACCGTAGACTTGAATTAAGTAAGTTGACACCCACTGAGATATCCTTGCAAATGGCTGATAAATCAACTGCTATACATGTCGGCATTTGTGAGGACGTGCCTGTTGTTGATGCGAATGTTACTATCTTAACAGACTTCATCATTCTTGATATTCCCGACGATGACAGTATGTCTATTATCCTTGGTAGACCCTTTTTAAATACTGCAGGTGCTGTTATTGATTGTAATAAAGGCAATGTCACCTTTCATGTTAATGGAAATGAGCATACGGTACATTTTCCGAGGAAACAACCTCAAGTTCATAGCTTCAATTCTATTGAGAAAATTCCATCAATCGTTATTGGAGGTTTCGAATTTCCTCTCCCTACTGTCAAGAAAAAGTATGATATTCTTATTGTTGGGGATGTTCATATCCCCGTTGAGGTAACCTAGTGTCACTTCGAAATTTCTCCGGTTTCGTGTTATTCGGAATGAGTTTGTTAACAAGACTTGATCAACCTTGTTAGTGGATTCATTTTTATGATCATGAGATGGATGAAACTAGAAGGCACAACCTTCTGTACTTTATTTTTACTTTCTGTTATTTAAATTAAATAAGGCAAAAATAGTATTACCTGTCTGTTTTCTGAATTACTCGTGCAATGAAAAATATCTCGAAAATAAAAGTGCTCCAAATGCCCTGCAAATTTAGTATGATTTTTTATGGAATATTTGAGGATTTTAGGCACTGAAATCACTGCAGGAGGGGCAAGAACCAGGCCACGAGAGTGGAGGGCGTGCCCACCATCCCTGGGCGCGCCCCCTATCTCGTGGGACCCTGGTGGCCCCCCTCCACTTATTCCAGCACCCACACACTCCATCTTCTTCCCAAAAAATCCCCATCCAGCTCAAGCACGAGTTCTAGCTCATTTTGATGCGATTTTCGATCTCCTTGCTCAAAGCTCCATTCACAAAACTGCTTTGGGAGATTGTTGCTTGGTATGTGACTCCTCCATTGGTCCAAATAGTTTTTGTTCTAGTGCTTTATTCATTGCAAATCCTTAATGCATGATATAGGCTCTAGGCACTTGTAGGAGTAGTTGCTATCAATCTTGTTTAGTTTTGTTCACTTTTATTTTGAAGTTACTAAAATTTTAGAAATTTTCAGAAAATGTTAAAGAGATTTTTGAGGGGCTCTTCTAGCCAAGGCTCCCAGGAAAAACAAGCTAAAGAGAAGGAAAAGGCCAAATATAATCTTCCTCGAATAGCGGAAATATGGCCGTGTGAATGGCCATGCGATGATTTCTTGAGAGAAGCTGGAATTTATGAAGATTTCTATTCTTTGATCAAGAATGCAGGCCTCACTGATTTCCTCCACGACCGGATCGATCAGTATCTCTTACTCACCAATACCTTTGTCCAAAACTTTTATTATTATCCTAAGAAGTCACCGCCTTCAGTATCATTTCATTTATATGATGAATTCAGGGAAATGTCTTTACGTGATTTTTGTGCGGTATGTAGGATACCCTTTAAGGGAAAATTAGAGGAACGACATCCTAGGGATGTGGATGGCTTTGTTAACACTATCACTGTAGGGGATCCAAAGAAGGGTTCCGATGCGAGAATCTCTAGCATACACTTTCCTGTTTTACGCTACTTTGCCATATTTTCTAGTAGATGCTTGATTGGTCGTGGAAATAGTGGAAACTTCAGTGTCCCAGATATTATTATTCTATTCCATGCCTTGTTTTTTGATAATAGTTTTAGTATGGGTGCCGTTATTTCTAAACGTTTAAACCTGAATCGTACAAAAGGCTCCATCCTTGGAGGTATCTATGTTGCACGTCTTGCTAAATATTTCGAGATACCTATTAGGCACTATGAGGAAAAGGAGACAATTTTTTCCTCCTTACATTTTAGATTACAGGAGCATGGTAGCACATGGGTTTATTGTTCATAATGATGATAAGATGCTCCTGTATAACTTGAGATTTAGTAAGAAACACAATGAGACTATTATTCTGCCTGCACCTCTGTTGTTTGATTTGACTGCAGATAATTATCTTGTCACGCCAGAAGCGGTGAATGCTCATCGAGGCCAAGCATCCACTCCAGAGCCTGAGCCCGAGCCGGAACCACCACTGGACCCATATTGTTCATCATCTTATCAGTGGGATCCGGAGGAGATCTCCAACCAATGGTATCCTGATTACACCTCTCAGTACACCGGGGAGAGTAGCCGCGGTCCGTGGCATTAGACCAACTTAGGCCAAAAGCCTAAGCTTGGGGGAGTATGTATTTCTCACCGACTTTACATTCATGTTCACACATTATTTTAGTCGTCGGTGCTCATACTTTTTCATTGTATTATCCATGTTAGTTTAATTTTCTTTTTCTAGTTTTCTTCTTGTGTGTTTGATAAACCTTAAGAAAAACCAAAAAAATAGTTAGTTTAATTTCCATGCTTGTAGTAGAAATTAAAATGAAAACCCAAAAAGATTTCTCGTTCTTCTTTTTACTTGTCGGGAGCTTTCCCGTGTAAATAGTTTTATTATCTTTTCTTTCCTTTGAGGGGTTGAAAGTAGAAGACCGTATTGAAAATGTTTAGTGGCTCTCATGTGCATGATTGTTTATTTAATTTATAGCCATATCATTTTGTCTTCTCTCTTGAGTTGAATGCTTGCAGATTCCAGCTTAGTTCAATGCACGTGCACTCTTATTATTATACACATCGTTTGGTCGTGGGAGTGAAAGGCAATAATGATGATATATGATGGACTAACTAAGATGAGAGAAGCTGGTATGAACTCAACCTCTCTTGTTTTTGTAAATATGATGAGTTCATCGTTCCTGATTTAGCTTATTATGAAGTAAACATATTTGCAATGACATTTAAAGATTATAGTTGCTTGTGTCATGTTTGATTAGCTATGAGTTATAATGGTTTACCTTGCGTGCCACCATGCTATTAGAATGATTATGATGTGGTATGATGGGATGGTATCCTCCTTTGAATGAATTGAGTGACTCGACTTGGCACATGTTCACGCATGTAGTTGAAACGAAATCAACATAGCCTTCATGATATTTATGTTCATGGTGGATTATATCCTACTCATGTTTGTATTCGGTGTGAATTAGTTTTAATGCATGTTTATGACTATTGTCGCTCTCTCAGTTGGTCGCTTCCCAGTCTTTTGCTAGCCTTCACCTGTCCTAAGCGGGAATACTGCTTGTGCATCCAAACTCCTTAAACCCCAAAGTTATTCCATATGAGTCCACCATACCTTCCTATATGTCGTATCTACCTGCCGTTGCAAGTAAATTTGTATGTTCCAAACTCTAAACCTTCAAATTAAATTCTGTTTTGTATGCTCGAGCAGCTCATATTTCCATTAGGGCTGCCTATATCTTCCATGCTAGGTGGGTTATTCTCAAGAGGAGTGGACTCCGCTCCTCATTCACGAGAAAGGGCCGGTAACCGGGATGCCCAGTCCCATGATCCAAAAAGATCAAAGAAAATCAATATAATTAAACAAAACTACCCCAGGGCTGTTGTTAGTTGGAGGCACTCATTGTTTCGAGAAAGCCATGGATTGATGCTTGTTGGTGGTGGGGGAGTATAAACTTTTACCATTCTGCGTGGGAACTGCCTATAATGCATGTAGTATGGAAGATACAACCATCTCATAGTTGTTGCATTGACAGTGAAAGTATGCCGCCCAAAATGTTATTCAATCTCTATTTTAAAATCGAGCTCTGGCACCTCTACAAATCCCTGCTTCCCTCTGCGAAGGGCCTATCTATTTACTTTTATGTTGAGTCATCACCTTCTTATTAAAAAGCACCCGTTGGAGAGCACACTGTCATTTGCATTCATTATTATTGGTTTATATTGGGTATGACTTGACTGGATCTCTTTTACCATGAATTACAATGTTTAGTCAGTTCTTGATCTTTAAAGGTGCTCTGCATTTATGTTTTGCGGTCTCAGAAAGGGCTAGCGAGATACTATTTTGTTATATCATGTTATGATTGTTTTGAGAAAGTGTTGTCATCCGAGTTTTCTTATTATGGCTCGCTAGCTGATTATGCTATTGATATGAGTAATTGTGAGACTGAGGTGTCATTGTGAGTATGGTTAGTTTATAATATTGTTGACACCTGAATGCTGGCTTTACATGTTTACAACAACAAGAGCAAACAGAGTTTGTAAAAGTTTTTCTTTATCACTTTTAGTTTATCAACTGAATTGCTTGAGGATAAGCAAAGGTTTAAGCTTGGGGAGTTGACACGTCTCCAACGTATCTACTTTTCCAAACACTTTTGCCCTTGTTTAGGAATCTAACTTACATGATTTGAATGAAACTAACCTGGACTAACGCTCTTTTCAGTAGAATTGCCATGATGTTGTTTCATGTGTAGAAAACAAAAGTTCTCGGAATGACCTGAAAATCCTCGGAGACAAGTTTCAGAAAATATAAAAAATACTGGCGAAAGAATCAAGACTAGGGGGCCCACACCTTGTCCACGAGGGTGGGGGGCGCCCACCCCCTCTGGGCGCGCCCCCTGTCTCATGGGCCCCCTGCAGCTCCGTCGACCTCAACTCCAACTCCATATATTCCGTCTCATGGAGAAATAAATCAGAGAGGAAGTTTCATCGCGTTTTACGATATGGAGCCGCCGCCAAGCCCTAATCTCTCTCGGGAGGGCTGATCTGGAGTCCGTTTGGGGCTCCGTAGAGGGGGATTCGTCGCCGTCGTCATCATCAACCATCCTCCATCACCAATTTCATGATGCTCACCACCGTGCGTGAGTAATTCCATCATAGGCTTGCTGGACGGTGATGGGTTGGATGATATTTACCATGTAATCAAGTTAGTTTTGTTAGGGTTTGATCCCTAGGGTTTGATATAGCCACCATGTTTACTAATAATGAGAAATCTTGCTATTATTATATCCTTAAAATATTTCCTTTGTCATTAAAGGGTGATGCTAAGACAAGGTTTAATTCTCTTGAACCTGGTTGTGTGCGTAGTCCCCAGGATATGATTTACTACTTCTCTGCTAAATATTTCCCCGCTCATAAGAAACAAGCTGCCTTGAGGGAAATATACAATTTTGTGCAAATCAAAGAAGAGAGTCTCCCACAAGCTTGGGGGAGGCTTCTCCGATTACTTAATTCTTTGCCTGATCATCCTCTTAAGAAAAATGAAATACTTGATATCTTTTATAATGGACTAACTGATGCTTCCAAGGACTACTTGGCTAGTTGTGTTGGTTGTGTTTTCAGGGAAAGAACATTCGGCGAAGCTGAATTACTATTGAATAATATGTTGGCTAATGAAAATAATTGGACTCTTCCTGCGCCAATTCCTGAGGCAATTCCTAAACCAATTGAGCCAACTCCTAAACCAACTCCTAAGCCAACTCTGAAGAAAAGAGGTGTTCTATTTCTCAGTCCTGAAGATATGCAAGAGGCAAAGAAATCTATGAAAGAGAAAGGTATTAAAGCTGAAGATGTTAAAAATTTACCTCATGTCGAAGAAATACATGGCCTCAATATACCACCTAAAGAAATACAAGGTCTTGATAACCCAACACAGGTAGTGAAGGTAAAATCTCTTTATAGATACGATAAAGTTGAAATCCTATCTACTAAGTTTGCTAGCCAATGCCTAGATGAATTTGATGATTTTATGGATAAGCAAGGAAATTTCAATGATTATGTTAGTAGACACTTTAAAAATAATGCTTATATGATGGGAAGCTTGTGTGATTATATGTCTAGAGTTAAGGGTGAACTTAAACTCACTAGTAAACATGTTTCTATGGCCACAACTCAAGCAGAACAAGTACTTAAGGCTCATAATGAATTGCTTGATGAACTAAATAATAAACATGACTTTGATGTTAGAGTGGCTACTAGAACTGGTAAAATGACTCAGGAACCTTTGTATCCTGAAGGCCACCCTAGGAGAATTGAGCAAGATTCTCAGAGAAATAATTTCGATGCTCCTAGTCCTTCTAAAAAGAAGAAAAACAAAATGATAGGACTTTTCATGCTTCTAGTGAACCTAATGTAGAAACACATGAGAATCCTAATGATATTTCTGTCTTTGATGCTGAAACACAACCTGGAGATGAACATGAACCTAATGATAATGCTAATAATGATGTTCATGTAGATGCTCAACCTAGCAATAACAACGATATAGAAATTGAACCTGCTGTTGATCTTGATAGCCCACAATCAAAGAATCAACGTTATGATAAGAGAGATTTTGTTGCTAGGAAGCATGGTAGGGAAAGAGAACCATGGGTTCAGAAACCCATGCCTTTTCCTCCTAAGCTATCCAAGAAAAAGGATGATGAGGACTTTGAGCGCTTTGCTGAAATGATTAGACCTATCTTCTTATGTATGCACTTAACCGATATGCTTAAGACGAACCCTTATGCTGAATACATGAAAGATATCATTAAAAATAAAAGAAAAATACCTGAAGCTGAAATCTCCACCATGTTTGCTAACTATACTTTTAAGGGTGGAATACCCAAGAAACTTGGTGATCCAGGAGTACCCACTATACCATGCCCCGTCATAAGAAATTATGTTAAAACTACTTTATGTGATTTAGGAGCCAGTGTTAGTGTTATGCCTCTTTCCTTATACCGTAGACTTGAATTAAATAAGTTGACACCTATTGAGATATCTTTGCAAATGGCCGATAAATCAACTGCTATACCTGTCGGTATTTGTGAGGATGTGCCTGTTGTTGTTGCGGACGTTAATATCTTAACAGACTTTGTCATTCTTGATATTCCTGAGGATGAAAGTATGTCGATTATCCTTGGTAGACCCTTTTTAAATACTTGAGGTGATGTTATTTATTGCAACAAAGGCAATGTCACCTTTCATGTTAATGGTAATGAGCATATGGTACACTTTCCGAGGAAACAACCTCAAGTTCATAGTATAAATTCTATTGGGAAAATTCCATCAATAATTATTGGAGGTTTTGAATTTCCTCTTCCTACTGCAAAGAAAAAGTATGATATTCTTATTATTGGGGATGTTCATATCCCCGCTGAGGTAACCTAATGTCACTTCAAAATTTCTCCGGTTTAATGTGATTTCGAATGAGTTTGTTAACAAGACTTGATCAACCTTGTTAGAAGATTCCTTTTGAGGAGCATGAGATGGTTGAAGTTAGAAGGCACCACTCTCTGTTACTTAGAATAAATAAAGTAGAAATAGTATTTTTTGTCTGTTTTCTGAATTATCTATGCAATAAAAAATATCACAAAAATAAAAGTTCTCCAAATGCCCTGCCAATTTAATATGATTTTTCTGAAATATTTAAGAATATCTGGCACTGAGAACACAGCAGGGGGAGCAAGCACCTGGCCACGAGGGTCCAGTGCGCTCCCACCCCTACAGGGCGCGCCCCCTGCCTCATGGGCCCATGGTGGCTCCCCTCCACTTATTCCTGCACCCGCACACTTCTTCTTCCTCCCAAAAATATCACTATCCAGCTCAAGCACGAGTTCTAGCTCGTTTTGCTGCCATTTTTGATCTCCTTGCTCAAAGCTCCATTCACAAAACTGCTTTGGGGGATTGTTCTTTGGTATGTGACTCCTCCAATGGTCCAATTAGTTTTTGTTCTAGTGCTTTATTCATTGCAATTTCTTGCTGCTAAGGTGACCCTGTTCTTGAGCTTGCATGTTAAATTTATGAGGTCCCAAGTAATTTTAATGCATGATAGAGGCTCTAGGCACTTGTGGGAGTAGTTGCTATCAATTTCATTGAGTTTGTTTCACTTTTATTTTGAGTCACTAAAAATTTCAGATATTTTCAGAAAAAGATGAAGAGATTCTTCTTGAGGGGCTCTTCTAGCCAAGGCTCTAAGGATAAACAAGCTAAGGAGAATGAAAAGCTCAAGTATAATCTTCCTCGTGTGGCGGAAGTACGGCCGTGTGAATGGCCTTGTGACGATTTATTGAGAGCAGCCGGGATATATGATGATTTCTATTCTTTGGTTGATAATGCGGGCCTCACCGACTTCCTCCACAACCAGCTTGAACAATATCTCTTACTCACCAATACTTTCGTGCAAAGTTTGTACTTTTATCCTAAGAAATCACCTCCTTCAATAGAGTTTAAATTATATGATGTTGATAGGGAGATGTCACTATATGAATTTTGCACGGTTTGCAAGATACCCTTAGGGGGCAGCTTAGAGGAACCACATAATAAAGATGTGGATGGATTTATTGACACTATCACTGTAGGGGAAACGAGGAAGGTTTCCGATGCAAGAATAACTAGCATACATTTTCCTGTTTTACGCTACTTTGCAATATTTGCTAGTCAATGCTTAATTGGTCGCGGAAACTGTGGAGACCTTCGTGTTCCTGATATTATCATTTTGTTCCATGCTTATTTTCGTGATAACTCTTTTAATATGGGTGCTATTATTGCTAGATGATTAAGCCTGAACCGTACAAAGGGCCCCATCTTTGGAGGCATGTTTCTCGTCTTACCGGAGGCCGTTCATGCTTACCGAGGCCAGACATCAGCCCCAGAGCCTGAGCCGGAACCACAACTTGACCCTTATCAACCATCCTTTTACTAGTGGAATCCGGAGGAGTTTGCCAGCGAGTGGTACCCAGATGATGCACCTCAGTACACTGGAGGGAGTAGCTCTGATCCATGGCCATAGACCAACTTAGGCCAAAAGCCTAAGCTTGGGGGAGTACGTATTCCTCACCGACTTTACATTCATGTTCACACTCATTCTAGTGTCGGTGCTCATGCTCTTTCATTATACTATACATGCTAGTTTATTTTATTTTCCTACTTTCTTCTTGTGTGTTTGGATAAACCTTAAGAAAAAAACCAAAAAAAATTGTAATAGCTTTTAGCTAGTTTATATTTCTATGTTGTAGTAGTAGTAATTAAAAGAAAACTCAAAAAGATTTCTCGTTCTTCTTTTGCTTGTTGGGAGCTTTCCCGTGTAAATAGTTTTATTTCTTTTCTTTCTTTTGGGGGTTGAGAGGAGAAGACCATAATGAAAATGTCTAAGTGGCTCTCATATGCATAATTGATTTACTTTAACCAAGAGCCCATATTACTTTGTCTTCTCTCTTGAAATGAATGCTTGCAGATTCCAGCTTAGTCCAATGCACGTGCACTATTATTATTATCCACACCGTTCGGTCGTGCAAGTGAAAGGCAATGATGATGATATATGATGAAATGACTGAGATAAGAGGAGCTGGTATGAACTCGACCTCTCTTGTTTTTGTAAATATGGTTAGCTAATCGTTCCTGATTCAGCCTATTATGAGTAAACATGTTTGCAATGACAATTAGAGATTATAGTTGCTTATGTCATGCTTAATTAGCTAGGAGCTTATAATGGTTTACCTTGCGTGCCAACATGCTATTAAAATGGTTGTGATGTGGTATGATAGGGTGGTATCCTCCTTTGAATGATTCAAGTGACTTGAGTTGGCACATGTTCGCGCATGTAGTTGAAACAAAATCAACATAGCCTTCACGATATTTATGTTCATGGTGGATTATATCCTACTCATGCTTGCACTCGGTGTTGATTAATTTTAATGCATGTTCATGACTGTTGTCGCTCTCTCAGTTGGTCGCTTCTCAGTCTCCTTCGAGCCTTCACCTGTACTGAGCAGGAATACTGCTTGTGCATCCAAACTCCATAAACCCCAAAGTTATTCCATGTAAGTCCACCATACCTTCCTATATGCGGTATCTACCTGTCGTTCCAAGTAAATTTGTATGTGCCAAACTCCAAACCTTCAAATGAAATTCTGTTTTGTATGCTCGAACAACTCATGTATCAACTAGGGTTGTCTGTATCTTCCATGTTAGGCAGGTTATTCTCAAGAGGAGTGGACTCCGCTCCGCATTCACGAGAAAATGGCTGGTCACCGGGATGCCCAGTCCCATGCTCAAATCAAATCAAAATAATTAAACAAAACTCCCCCAGGATTGTTGTTAGTTGGAGGCACCCGTTGTTTCGGGCAAGCCATGGATTGATGCTTGTTGGTGGAGGGGGAGTATTAAACTTTACCATTCTGTTTGGGAACCGCCTATAATGTGTGTAGCATGGAAGATATCGAGATCTCATAGTTGTTATGTTGACAGTAAACGTATACCGCTCAAAATGTTATTATCTTTGTTTTCAAAATCGAGCTCTAGCACCTCTACAAATCCCCGCTTCCCTCTACGAAGGGCCTATCTATTTACTTTTATGTTGAGTCATCACCCTCTTATTAAAAAGCACCCGCTGGAGAGCACCGCTGTCATTTGCATGCATTACTATTATTTTATATTGGGTATGACTGGATCTCTTTTACCATGAATTACAATGTTTAGTCAGTCCTTGATCTTTAAAGGTGCTCTGCATTTATGTTTTGCGGTCTCAGAAAGGGCTGGCGAGATACCATCTTGTTATATCATATTATGATTGTTTTGAGAAAGTGTTGTCATCCGAGTTTTATTATTGTTGCTTGCTATTTGATTATGCCATTGATATGAGTAAACATGAGACCTAAGTGTTATTGTGAATGTGGTTAGTCATAATCTTTGCTGAAAACTTGAATGCCGGCTTTACATATTTACAACAACAAGAGCAAACAGAGTTTGTAGAAGTTTTTCTTTATCACTTTCAGTTTATCAACTGAATTGCTTGAGGACAAGCAAAGGTTTAAGCTTGTGGTAGTTGATACGTCTCCGTCATATCTACTTTTCCAAACACTTTTGCCCTTGTTTTGGACTCTAACTTGCATGATTTGAATGGAACTAACCCGGACTGACGATGTTTTCAGCAGAACTGCCATGGTATTATTTTTGTGCAGAAATAAAAGTTCTCAGAATGACCTGCAAATCCACGGAGCAAATTTTTAGAATTAATAAAAAATATTGGCAAAAGAATTGGCGTCAGGGGGCCAACACCCTATCCACGAGGGTGGGGGGGCGCGCCCCCTCCCTTAGGGCGTGCCCCCTGCCTCGTGGGCCCCCTGGACGTCCACCGACCTCAACCCCAACTCCATATATTTGCTTTCGTGGAGAAATAAATAAAATAAGAAGGATTCATCGCGTTCTATGATATGGAGCCACTGCCAAGCCCTAAACTCTCTCGGGAGGGCTGATCTGGAGTCCGTTCGGGGCTTCGGAGAGGGGAATCCGTCGCCGTTGTCATCATCAACCATCCTCCATCACCAATTTCATGATGCTCACCGCCGTGCGTGAGTAATTCCATCGTAGGCTTGCTGGACGGTGATGGGTTGGATTAGATTTACCATGTAATCAAGTTAGTTTTGTTAGGGGTTTGATCCCTAGTATCCACTATGTTCTGAGATTGATGTTGCTATGACTTTGCTGTGCTTAATGCTTGTCACTAGGGCCCGAGTGCCATGATTTCAGATCTGAACCTATTATGTTTTCATGAATATATGTGAGTTCTTAATCCTATCTTGCAAGTCTATAGTCACCTATTATGTGTTATGATCCGTTAACCCCGAAGTGACAATAATCGGGATACTTACCGGTGATGACCGTAGTTTGAGGAGTTCATGTATTCACTAAGTGTTAATGCTTTGGTCTGGTACTCTATTAAAAGGAGGCCTTAATATCCCTTAGTTTCCATTAGGACCCCGCTGCCACGGGAAGGTAGGACAAAAGATGTCATGCAAGTTCTTTTCCATAAGCACGTATGACTATATTCGGAATACATGCCTACATTACATTGATGAACTGGAGCTATTTCTGTGTCACCCTAGGTTATAACTATTACATGAGGAATCGCATCCGACATAATTATCCATCACTGATCCAATGCCTACGAGCTTTTCACATATTGTGCTTTGCTTAGTTACTTTGCTGTTGCCACTATTACAATTACTACAAAACTGCTACTGTTACTTTTGCTACTGCTACCGTTACTTCCATACTACTTTGCTACTAAATACCTTGCTGCAGATATTAAGTTATCCAGGTGTGGTTGAATTGACAACTCAACTGCTAATACTTGAGAATATTCTTTGGCTCCCCTTGGGTCGAATCAATAAATTTTGGTTGAATGCTCTACCCTCGAAAACTGTTGTGATCCCCTATACTTCCGGGTTATCAGGATTCTTAATGGTGGAATCCGCAAGGTGCAAGTTTAAAGAGCAATCATCAAATTCATGGAAACCTAGCACATCACATAAAGTTTTCGGAATCGTGGAAACAGTAGCACCCAAATCACGCAAAGCATATCATTCATGATCTTTAATTTTAATTTTTATAGTAGGTTCCCACTCATCATAAAGTTTTCTAGGTATAGAAACTTCCAAATTAAGTTTTTCCTCATAATATTGCATCAAAGCATCAACGGTATGTTTAGTAAAAGCTTTATTTTGGCTATAAGCATGAGGAGAATTCAACACGAATTGCAACAAGGAAATAAAATCTATTAAAGAACAATTATCATAATTAAATTCCTTGAAATCCAAAGTAGTGGGTTCATTTCTATGTAAAGTTTTAATCTCTCCAATCCCACTTTTACCAATTTTAGCATCAAGATCAAAATACCCCATATCATCGGAACGCCTTTTAACTAAAGTTGATTCACCTCCAGTCCCATCATTATTAAGATTCATATTGCAAAATAGGGATTAATAGGAGACACATCAATAACTTTTAGATCTTCATCATTATTTTCATGAAAACTAGAAGAACACGCTCTAACAAAGCAATCTTTGTTAGCATGCAACCTAACGGTTCTTTCTATGCACTCATCAATGGAAATTCTCATAGCTTTGAGAGACTCATTGATATCATGCTTAGGTGGAGTAGATCTAAACTTCAAAGAATCAACATCAAGAGAAATTCTATCCACGTTCCTAGTCAATTCATCAAATTTAAGCAATTTTTCTTCAAGCAAAACAATGAAATTCTTTTGAGAATTCATAAATTCCTTAACACTAATATCAAAATCAGAGGGCATCTTATTAAAATTTCCATAAGAATTGTTGTAGGAATTATCATAATTGTTAGAGGAATTACTAGGAAGCGGCCTATGATTAAAGTTTCCTCTATAAGCGTTGTTACCAAAATTATTCCTACCAACAAAATTCACATCCATAGATTCATTATTATTCTCAATCAAAGTAGACAAAGGCATATCATTAGGATCAATAGTGTCACTCTTAGTAGCAAACAATTTCATAAATTCATCCATCTTTCCACTCAAAACATTAATTTCTTCTATAGCATGAACTTTTTTACTAGTAGATCTTTTGGTGTGCCATTGAGAATAATTAACCATAATATTATCAAGGAGTTTTGTAGCTTCTCCTAAAGTGATTTCCATAAAAGTGCCTCCAGTGGCCGAATCTAAAAGATTTCTAGAAGCAAAATTCAATCCGGCATAAAAGTTTTGTATGATCATCCATAAGTTCAAACCATGAGTAGGGCAGTTGCGAACTTCATTCTTTCCCAAGATTGGGCAACATGCTCATGATCAAGTTGTTTCAAATTCATAATATCATTTCTAAGAGAGAGGATCTTAGCAGGAGGAAAATACTTAGAGATAAAAGCATCTTTGCACTTATTCCATGAATCAATACTATTTTTAGGCAAAGACGAAAACCAAGTTTTAGCACGATCTCTAAGTGAAAACGGAAATAACTTCAATTTAATGATATCATTATCTGTATCTTTCTTCTTTTGCATATCACACAAATCAAAAAAGTTGTTTAGATGAGTAACGGCATCTTCACTAGGAAGACCAGAGAATTGATCTTTCATAACAAGATTCAACAAAGCAGTATTTATTTCACAAGTTTCAACATCATTAAGAGGAGCAATCGGAGTGCTAAGGAAATCATTATTATTGGTATTGGAAAAGTCACACAATTTAGTATTATCTTGCGCCATCGTGACAAGCAATCCAACACACAAGCACACAAAAAGGCAAGCGAGAGAGAGAGGAGAACGACAAAGAGAGGGCGAATAAAACAGCAAGGGTGAAGTGGGGGAGAGGAAAATGAGAGGCAAATGGCAAATAATGTAATGCGAGGAAGATGAGTTTGTGATGGGTACTTGGTATGTCTTGACTTGAGCGAAGACCTCCCCGACAACGGCGCCAGAAATCCTTCTTGCTACCTCTTGAGCATGTGTTGGTTTTTTCCTTGAAGAGGAAAGGGTGATGCAGCAAAGTAGCGTAAGTATTTCCCTCATTTTGAGAACCAAGGTATCAATCCAGTAGGAGGCTCCTCACAAGTCCCACGCTCCTACACAAACAAACAAGAACCTCGCAACCAACGGATAAAGGGGTTATCAATCCCTTCACGGAAACTTGCAAAAGTGAGATCTGATACAGATAATATGATAAGATAAATATTTTTGGTATTTTTATGATATAGATTGGAAAATAAAATATGCAAATAAAAGTAAATGGAAAACTTATATGATAAAAGATAGACCTGGGGGCCATAGGTTTCACTAGTGCCTTCTCTCAAGATAGCATAATTATTACGGTGGGTGAACAAATTACTGTCGAGCAATTGATAGAAAAGTGCATAGTTATGAGAATATCTAGGCATGATCATGTATATAGGCATCACGTCTGTAACAAGGAGACCGAAACAATTCTGCATCTACTACTATTACTCCACACATCGACTGACTCCTTCCTGCATCTAGAGTATTAAGTTCATAAGAACAGAGTAACGCATTAAGAAAGATGACATGATGTAGAGGGATAAACTCATGCAATATGATATAAACCCCATCTTTTTATCCTCGATGGCAACAATACAATACATGCCTTGCTGCCCCTCCTGTCACTGGGAAAGGACACCGCAAGATTGAACCCAAAGCTAAGCACTTCTCCCGTTGCAAGAAAGATCAATCTAGTAGGCCAAACCAAACTGATAATTCGAAGAGACTTGCAAAGATAACCAATCATACATAAAAGAATTCAGAGGAGATTCAAATATTTCTCATAGATAAACTTGATCATAAACCCACAATTCATCGGATCTCGACAAACACACCGCAAAAAGAGTTACATCGAATAGATCTCCAAGAAGAGGAAGGAGAACTTTGTATTGAGAATCAAAGAGAGAGAAGAAGCCATCTAGTTAATAACTATGGACCCAAAGGTCTATGGTAAACTACTCACAACTCATCGGAGAGGCCTTGGATATGATGTAGAGGCCCTCCATGGTCGATTCCCCCTCCGGCGAAGCGCTGGTGAAGGCTCCAAGATGGGATCTCGCGGATACAGAAGGTTGCGGCGGTGGAATTAGGTTTCCATGGTGCTTCTAGATGGTTTCGGGCTACGTATATATATATATATATATATATATATATATATATATATATATATATATATATATATATATATATATATATAGAAGTAGGTCGGTGGATGCTCGAGGGGCCCACGAGGGTGGGGGCGCTCCCACCCTTACAAGGCGCGCCGGGCACCCTCGTGACCGCCTGCTCATTGCTTAACGTCCACTCCAAGTCTCCTGGTTGGCATTTGTTCCAAAAAGATCGCCCCGAAGGTTTCATCCCGTTTGGACTCCGTTTGATATTCCTTTTCTTCGAAACACTAAAATAGGCAAAAAAAACAGCAATTCAGGCTAGGCCTTCGGTTAATAGGTTAGTCCCAAAAATGATATAAAAGTGTAAAGTAAAGCCCATAAACATCCAAAACAGGTAATATAATAGCATGGAACAATAAAAAATTATAGATACGTTGGAGAGGAGGGGGCGCGCGGCCTGCCCTGGCCGCTCCTCTCTCTCTCCACTAAGGCCCGTCGAGGCCCATTAGTTCCCCCGGTGGTTCCGATAACCCTCAGGCACTCCGGTTTTATTCGAAACTTCTCCGGAACACTTTCGATGTCCGAACATAGTCGTCCAATATATCAATCTATATGTCTCAACCATTTCGAGACTCCTCGTCATGTCCGTGATCTCATACGGGACTCCGAACAATCTTCGGTCATAAAAAATACATAACCCATAATACATATCGTCATCGAACGTTAAGCGTGCGGACCCTACGGGTTCGAGAACTATGTAGACATGACCAAGACACATCTCTGGTCAATAACCAATAGCGGAACTTGGATGCTCATATTGGTTCCTACATATTCTACGAAGATCTTTATCCATCAAACCGCATAACAACATACATTGTTCCATTTGTCATCGGTATGTTACTTGCTCGAGATTCGATCATCGGATCATCATACCTAGTTTAATATCGTTACCGGCAAGTCTCTTTACTCGTTCCGTAATACTTCATCCCGCAACTAAATCATTAGTTACAATGCTTGCAAGGCTTATAGTGATGAGCATTACCGAGAGGGCCCATAGATATCTCTCCGAAATACGGAGTGACAAATCCTAATCTTGATCTATGCCAACCCAACAAACACCTTCGGAGACACCTGTAGAGCATCTTTATAATCACCCATTTACGTTGTGACGTTTGATAGCACACAAAGTGTTCCTCCGGTATCCGGGAGCTGCATAATCTCATAGTCTGAGGAACATGTATAAGTCATGAAGAAAGCAGTAGCAATGAAACTGTCACGATCATAATGCTAAGCTAATGGATGGGTCATGTCCATCACATCATTCTCCTAATGATGTGATCTCGTTCATCAAATGACAACACATGTCTATGGTTAGGAAACATAACCATCTTTGATAAACGAGCTAGTCAAGTAGAGGCATATTAGGGACAATATGTTTTGTCTATGTATTCACACATGTACTAAGTTTCCGGTTAATACAATTCTTGCATGAATAATAAAAATTTATCATGAAATAATAAAATAAATAATAACTTTATTATTGCCTTTAGGGCATATTTCCTTCAGACATGACATGAGAGGTGAAGGTGCTCCAGACGATGCCTACAATTAGGGTAATGGCATCCGATGATTTGGCCATCGTAAACAAACAAATGCTTCACGACATGACATGAGAGGTGAAGGTGCTTGTCAGTGTCAAAACCGGTGGATCTCGGGTAGGGGGTCCCAAACTGTGCATCTAGGCAGATGGTAATAGGAGACAAGGGACACGATGTTTTTACCCAGGTTCAGGCCCTCTCGATGGAGGTAAAACCCTACTCCTGTTTGATTAATATTGATGATATGGGTAGTACAAGAGTCGATCTACCACGAGATCAGAGAGGCTAAACCCTAGAAGCTAGCCTATGGTATGATTGTTGTTCGTCCTACGGACTAAAACTCTCCGGTTTATATAGACACCAGAGAGGGCTAGGGTTACACAGAGTCGGTTACAATGGGAGGAGATCTTCATATTGAATCGCCAAGCTTGCCTTCCACGCCAAGGAAAGTCCTATCCGAACACGGGACGAAGTCTTCAATCTTGTATCTTCATAGTCTGGGAGTCCGGCCAAAGGTCATAGTCCGGCCATCCGGACACCACCTAATCCAGGACTCCCTCAGTAGCCCCTGAACCAGGCTTCAATGACGACAAGTCCGGCGCGCAAATCTGTCTTCGGCATTGCAAGGCGGGTTCCTCCTCCGAATACCTCATAGAAGATGTTGAACACAAGGATAGTGTCCGGCTCTGCAAAATAAGTTCCACATACCACCGTAGAGAGAATAATATCTGCACAAATCTAATCTGCTGACGTATTCCGCAACGTGACATCATGCCACGGCCAAGCCTTTATTCGAATCGTTTTACTGTTCCACCTCAGCGCATTTAGCGAGGCGGTTTCCTCGGCACGTCTTGTCAAAGCAGAGATCGTGTCCCCTTATTCCGGGATTCTCATCAATACGGGCATGCGTAACCCAACCGCGCCATTAACCGCGGCGCTTGGGAGATAAGCGAGTTTTATTAGGCTGGTGGGGGCTCATAGCTTCGGCCGCCCATATAAGGGGATAAGGATCCACCCTTTCCATTTACGCCTTCTTCCTCCTTTTTTTCTCCATTCCTGCGCACTCGAGCTCCAGTGCCCAAGTCCGCACTTCCCACCTCAACCTTCTCCAATCATGTCCGGAGTGGGAGGTAGATGGATGGCCTCCACCGTCACGGAGGGGCACATCAAAAAGTTGAGGAAGGCCGGATACTTGTCTGACGACATCACGCACCGGCTTCCAGATGAGGGGCAACTCATCCCCACCCCTGGGCCCCATGAGAGGGTCGTATTTCTCCCCCATTTCCTTCGCGGACTGGGCTTTCCTCTTCACCCGTTCGTCCGAGGGCTCATGTTCTACTACGGCCTGGACTTCCACGATCTGGCCCCAAACTTCATCCTCAACATCTCGGCGTTTATCGTTGTGTGCGAGGCCTTCCTCCGCATCCAGCCTCACTTTGGCCTATGGCTGAAGATCTTCAGCGTCAAGCCGAAGGTCGTGGGCGGCCGTCAAGCGGAGTGCGGAGGTGCCATGGTGGGCAAGATAGCCAACGTTACATGGCTCGAGGGCGCTTTCGTAGAGACCATCAAAGGGTGGCAATCGGGGTGGTTCTATATCACCGAGCCGCGTGACCCTTAATGGGCAGCGGCCCCCGAATTCCGATCTGGCATCCCCACACGGCTCACATCTTGGAAAGAGTCGAGCCTGTTGTGGGGTAGTCCGGAAGAGGTGACCAGACTCCAAACCTGCATCCGAGACCTGGTGAACAAGAAGGTTAAGCTTGTCAACGTAGTCCAGGTCATGCTCTTCCGTCGGATCATCCCGTGTCAACGACGGGCCTTCAACTTGTGGGAGTTCTACCCGGCCCAGCACCAGACTCTGTCCTGGCTCTTTGACACAAAGCACGAGGACGCCTGGAAGGTGCTATTCAAGAGCTTCGAGGTCTCCCCTCCCGTCACCGAGGATCGCAGATTCTGCGCCAAGCGCCAAGCCACCGAAGTAAGCTTGCTTTTAGTCTTTCACGGGACACTTGATTTTCATAGTTTAACTCTATGTAGGATCTAAACTCCTGCTCCTTTGACAAGACTGGAAGAGGACATCAGAACAGTTTGACTGTCCGGCCCCTTTGCCCGAAGGCCCAGCAGACGCACGCTTGACGAAGCTGCTGGTTCCGGCACCTCACGTGGTGCCGGAGAAGAAGGCCAAGAAGAAGGCCACGGGGACTCGAAAGAGTTCCCGACGCCTGGTGGTGTCGGATTCATCGCCTGACAACCCGGAAGCGCCCTCCGCCTCTGAGGACGAGGAGGAGGAAGAAGAAGAAGCCTCTCCCCCTCCAGCGGGGGGAGGAAAGAAAAGGAAGGCCGTCCCAACTGGGGAGGCCGGAGGGTCCAAGAAGGGGAGGACCCTTCTACCGGACTACGCCTCCAACATCGAAGACGGCGGGGAGGAATGGCCATCCAGGGTCAAGCCCCTGGCAAAATCGTAAGTATCTGGATACCAGAATAACTTATGGCGCTCCTCTATTATATGGTACCTTCTGACGCCAAATTCAATTATGCAGTCCGCCCAAGGCTCAGCTCGTTGATTCGTCGAGCGGCTCCCTGGATTCGTCGGATGTGAATAGCGCTTCACTTCCGACGGCCTCCTCCCCTCTCCCCACGGACGACGCCGAGGTGGAGTCTCAAAAGGGACTAAACCAGGAGGAGGTGGTCCTGGAGGCGCCGCAAGGCGACCTCCCGGACTCCAGGCCCAAAGGGGTAAAGCCCCAGAGGGATCTAAGTCCGGCCCTGGGCCGGACACCGCTCCGGAGCCTTTAGTGGTTCCGGAGTCCGGCAGGCGGCCCCTTCGTAAGAAGGGCAAGCCTATGACGCCGGCGGCCTCCGTCCAACTGGAGACGCCAGACAATTTGCTGGAGGTGCTTAACGGCGCCTCCATCGACGAGGAGCACCGCACTGTTATGAGTGCGGTGATTCAGAAGGTTCAGTCCGCCAAGAGCGGGCTGATAGAAGTATGTACCAGCCTGCTAACAGGCTTTGAGGTATGTATTTAAAACATATAAAAATGTTGCCGCATAGACAGTAGCCCCTGATGCTCAGTTTGGTGTTCGGAAAGAAAAACCGGACTGAGGATCTAAAAAAGATATACGCAGGAGTCTAACATAAATATGTCAATATGGGAATGCAGGCTGCGCTGCTGACCTCTGCCGCACTGACTGCGGAGGTCAATGTATTGAAGCAAAGCCTCGAGCAGTCCGAGATCGAGCTCGGCCGTGCCAAGAAGCAGCTCGAGGACAAGGAAGGTATGTAATACCTTATATAAATGTATATATAAATACCTGGTTGCAAATAGTGACAGGACCAACGTGAATGTTGCAGGGGCCACAACCCAGGTGGCAACCCTGAAGGAAGCGCTTTCCAAGGCCGAAGATAATGCGACCATGGAGCGCTCAGAGCGAGAGAAGCGAGAGGCGCAGGTGGCGGAGGTGCGGCAAGAGCTCTATGCTCTTGTGAAAAAACATGAGAGGTTAGAGCTTGACTCGAAGACTCGAGAATCTGAGCTTGCCACGGCACTTGAAAGCGCCCAATCTGCCAAGGCCGAAGCCCAGAAAGCCCTCCAGGAGATTGAGGCGATGAAAAAGATTGCGGCGGGTAAGGCATTCTTTATGCAAAGCAAGCATGTGAAAGTAAATTACCTGTTACTTACCCGCATCCGGAGTTCTCCAGGAGCATTCGCAGATCTGCCCCGCAGTGTATCCGATGCCGCCGCATTCTACCGGGCCGAGGAAGGAAACTCGACGGAGAAGGTGTTCTGGTCCTAGTATGCTGAGGCCGGACACCCGGTGCCCTTGAGCGACCAGCTGAAGCAACTGGTCGAGCTTCATAAGGCAGCCAAACAGGCCATGAAGGGCCTGATAGGCCGGCTGTGGCCTGGTGAGGTCATGCCTTTGAGCTACTTTGGGTTGGTGCGGCGGCTGGTGGATGCCTGTCCACGGCTTGAAGTCATCAAGCGTTCCGTGTGTATCGAGGGTGCCCGTAGGGCTTTTGCCCGTGCTAAAGTGCACTGGGGCAAGCTAGATGCTGAGAAGCTGGTGAAGGATGGGCCAGCGGAGGGGAAGGAGCATCGCAGGCCCAAGATGTATTATGAGGGCGTCCTGAAGGGTGCCCGTCTTGTAGCGAATGAATGTACCGGGGATGTAATTTTTGAGTAAACTCGCTCGTGTTTATCCTGTGCGCTGAAAACTTGTTCATATGTGTTAAGCAACGCTTTTGAATTTAAAATATTACCTTTTGTGCGGCCGTTTATGAAATCTGAGAGATGCAAGTCGTCGGCTTCTACCCCCATGCCACGAGTGCTGGGGTGTTCGGGATAAACCTGAGCGCTCTTGTTCCCATTCTTGGGTCCATCTAGGGAGGCGCTCATCACAACGAACTAGGCCATTGGACTTATAATGCTTTATCACTCTCACTTAGCCATAGAATTATATAATTTTAAATTTCGGCGAAGCCCCTAGTATTCGGAAGACCGAATTCGGGGCGCTATCCACGCCTAGTCCGGATAAATCTGGCTCCTCGCTCTAAGCGGCATAAGTCTTTAGGGACTCGAAAAACCTCTCGAACAGCGACCGGTCTCTCGCACTATCATGATGGTCAGTTTTAGCTTTCTCTACTGAGGTGTTAACCCAGCTCAACTGGGGCACAATCGCAGTAGTTCTCCCAGCGCTACCTTAGCTGACATTGCGGAACATAAGGTACCAAAACATGGGAGCCGGGCAAACCCAACTATTGACCCAAGACATGATTCGGAGCCGATGCATATAGTGCTATAAGTTCGGGGTGCCACACTCACGAGAGTGTTCGGTCTTTTCACACCGTATTATGGGGTACTTAAGCCCCTGGTGTATTGGCCGTACCAAAGTGTACGGTTGCATACTGTCATGACTGAACATATTTGTATAAAAATAAATGAATACAATAATAGATAAGAGCTATGTATTGTTTATGAAAAAGGGCTGCTATGAAAGCAGAACGATACAAATAGTGTGATAAGCAAGAGATGGGATTATTTGACATGTCCCTCTCCAGGGGCAAGCTGCGAGACTTTAAGTAAAATAGGTATTTAGCTTGTTATAGAGACCACCTGGACATTCTTCGTGGCTTGTTGTCTCCCTGGCTGTTGCATCGTGTGTTCGGCGAGTGTATTGCCGGACAGGCCTTCCGAATAGTTGGGTCCTGAAAGTATAAAAAAGGAAACGGCAGAATATGGAGCCCCTAGTGCGGTTGAGCCGCATTCTGGGCGTGCCGTGGTTGTGCCTCTCCCCTTATGCCCATGGTATTTCCAGAGCATAGTTATGTACGCGTGGTACCGCTATCGCAATCTCGCGAGGGCTGGGGTTGGGGCCGCACTGCTATGCTTGCTCGGAACGTGCCAGCCGGTTTTGTTGTAGGTTACTTCGGGCGCGCTTGACGTTGTCCGGACATTTAACAGTCGGATTGGAGAATTGCCTTGAGAGGCTACTTTGTACTTCCGCCGCCAGAGCCGCCGTGTGCTCCTTTGTTCGGAGAGAGCGTTCGGTGTTTCCATTGACCGTAATGACTCCGCGAGGACCTGGCATCTTGAGCTTGAGATATGCGTAGTGCAGCACCGCATTAAATTTTGCGAATGCGGTTCGTCCGAGCAGGGCATGATAGCCACTGCGGAACGGGACTATGTCGAAGATTAACTCTTCGCTTCGGAAATTGTCCGGGGATCCGAAGACCACTTCGAGTGTAACTGAGCCTGTACAGCTGGCTT
The DNA here is from genome assembly GCF_002162155.2 of Triticum dicoccoides. NCBI lineage: Eukaryota > Viridiplantae > Streptophyta > Magnoliopsida > Poales > Poaceae > Triticum > Triticum dicoccoides. The sequence goes on along the minus strand of NC_041393.1, from coordinate 623,112,247 downwards.
CTACACCTGGTATGATGCCTTTAAAGGTTGTCTTCGTGGGTTTAATCCTTGAGGGATCTATACCCATTTTTCGCACTGTATCCTGATAAAGCAGGTTCAGGTTGCTGCCGCCGTCCATGAGGACTCTAGTGAGGTGAAATACGTCAATGATTGGGTCTAGGACCAATGCAGCGAATCCGCCGTGACGAATGCTAGTGGGGTGGTCCCTTCGATCAAAAGTGATCGGGCAGGAGGACCATGGGTTGAACTTTGGGGCGACTGGCTCCAACGCATAGACGTCCTTGAGAGCACGCTTCCGCTCCCTTTTGGGGATATGGGTTGCGTATATCATGTTCGCCATCCGCACTTGTGGGGGGAAGCCCTTTTGTCCTCTGTTGTTCGGCGGCCGGGGCTCCTCCTCGTCATCGCTATGCAGCCCCTTGTCTCTGTTTTCTGCACTTAACTTGCCTGCCTGCTTGAACACCCAACAATCTCTGTTGGTGTGATTGGCTGGTTGTTCGGGGGTGCCGTGTATCTGGCACGAGCGATCGAGTATCCGGTCTAAATTGGATGGGCCCGGAGGGTTTCTTTTGAATGGCTTCTTCCGCTGACCGGGTTTAGAGCCTCTGAATCCGGCATTAACTGTCGTATCCTCAGTATTGTCACCGTTAATGCGGCGCTTGTGCTTGTTGCGACGTGACCTGTTGTCCTTGGTATCCGAGTTGCCAGGGCTCTTGGTTATGTTATTGCTACGAGCTAGCCAGCTGTCTTCTCCCGCGCAAAAGCAGGTCATGAGTGTCGTGAGGGCTGCCATAGATTTTGGCTTTTCATGTCCTAGGTGCCGGGCAAGCCATTCATCTTGGATGTTGTGCCTGAAGGCTGCAAGAGCCTCTGCATCCGGACAGTCGACTATTTGATTTTTCTTGGTTAGGAACCGTGTCCAGAATTGTCTGGCCGATTCCTCTGGCTGCTGGATTATGTGGCTTAGGTCATCGGTGTTTGGTGGTCGCACATAAGTGCCCTGGAAGTTGTTGAGGAATGCGGATTCCAGGTCCTCCCAGCAACTAATTGACTTTGCTGGCAGGCTGTTAAGCCAATGCCTAGCTGGTCCTTTAAGCTTGAGCGGGAGGTATTTGATGGCGTGTAGATCATCACCACGGGCCATGTGGATATGAAGGAGATAATCCTCGATCCATACCGCAGGATCTGTTGTGCCATTGTATGATTCGATGTTGACGGGTTTAAATCCCTCGGGGATTTGATGATCCATTACTTCGTCTGTGAAGCATAGTGGGTGTGTGGCGCCCCTGTACTGGGCTATATCGCGACGTAGCTCGGATGAGCTTTGTCTGTTGTGTTCGGCCTGGCCATATTTATCATATCCGGCGTGACGGTTATCGTCACGCGACGTGGGGCGCCCGCGCGATCCGTAGATCGATCTTGTTTGCCTTGCCTTATTCTCCAATATGTCTCGCAAGTCTGTTGCGTTTCCCCGTGCTCTGGTATTTTTTGAGCGGCGCCGGGGTGCGGCATGAGTTGAGGGCCGAAAGGCCTCTCTGTCACGGCCACGGGGTGGCCGATCGGCCGCATCATACGCTGGTGATGTAGGTTTAGTTGCTTCCTCCTCTAGTTGGGGTAGCAGCCTGCGCTTTGGGTAGCTCTTGGAGGGGCGTTCGAGTTTATACTCTTCGGCCGCCAGGACTTCAGTCCATCTGTCGGCTAGCAAATCTTGGTCAGCTCTGAGCTGCTGTTGTTTTTTCTTGAGGCTGCTTGCCGTGGCCATAAGCCTGCGCTTGAAACGCTCTTGTTCGACAGGATCCTCTGGCACGACAAATTCATCGTCGTCGAGGCTTGCCTCGTCTTCGGAGGGAGGCATATAATTGTCTTCCTCGACCTTCCTGTCTACCGCTCTCTCATGGGGGCTGGCTTCTCCATCCTCCTGCGCTGAATCCTGCTGGAGGGGGTTGTCTTCGGTATTGTCTGGGGTGTTGTTGTCTCCAGTGCCGAACTCGCCGTTTTTGCATTAGCGTGACTTAGAGCGGCGCCGCTGACGTCGGCGCTTAGGTTGCTTCTTGGAGGGGTCGTCCTCCGTTTTTTCATCGCCATTCCCTGCTTTAGGGGTGTCCACCATGTATATGTCATATGACGAGGTGGCTTTCCAGTGCCCTATAGGTGCTGGTTCTTGGTCGTCTCCTTCATCGGCGTCCATACCATCGATGTCTTCAGAGTCGTAGTCGAGCATGTCGGTTAGATCGTCGACAGTGGCTACGAAGTGGGTGGTGGGTGGGTTTCAAATTTCTTCGTCGTCCGCATCCCAACCTTGCTGACCATAGTCCGGCCAGGGCTCTCCTGACAAGGAGAGAGACTTTAGTGAATTCAGGATGTCGCCAAAGGGCGAGTGCTGAAAGACGTCCGCGGCGGTGAACTCCATGATCGGAGCCCAATTGGGTTCGATCGGAAGGGGTGTGGAAGATCCGGAGTTTGGAACAGAGTCCGGCACCTTGGAGTCACATGCCTCACAAAGGACCTGGCTGGTATTCGGCTTGATTGCCGTAGGGATTGCGGCTTCCGGGACGGCGTTCAACCATCCGTCCCCGATTGGCGCGGTCGGCTCCGAGCTAAGGGTCGGAGCGGACACCTGAGCGGCGCTCTGAGCGCTGTCCGGCGGCAGAGCTAGATCATGCCCGTCGTGACAATGCGACGCGCTCGGCCATGGCTCGAATCCGTCGAAGATCAAGTCCCCGCGGATGTCGGCCTGTAGTTTAAGCTTCCAAATCTGACCTGATGGCCAGGGGCGTAGCTTTCGATCTGCTCCAGATGGCCAAGCGAATTGGCCCGCAGTGCGAAGCCGCCGAACACGAAGATCTGTCCGGGGAGAAAGGTCTCGCCCTGGACCCCGTCGTGGTTGATGATCGAAGGAGCCATCGGGCCTAAAGGTGACGACACAGAGGAACTCTCAATGAAAGCACCAATGTCGGTGTCAAAACCGGCGGATCTCGGATAGGGGGTCCCGAACTGTGCGTCTAGACGGATGGTAACAGGAGACAAGGGACACGATGTTTTTACCCAGGTTCGGGCCCTCTCGATGGAGGTAAAACACTACTCCTGCTTGATTAATATTGATGATATGGGTAGTACAAGAGTCGATCTACCACGAGATCAGAGAGGCTAAACCCTAGAAGCTAGCCTATGGTATGATTGTTGTTCGTCCTACGGACTAAAACTCTCCGGTTTATATAGACACCGGAGAGGGCTAGGGTTACACAGAGTCGGTTACAATGGGAGGAGATCTTCATATCGAATCGCCAAGCTTGCCTTCCACGCCAAGGAAAGTCCTATCCGGACACGGGACGAAGTCTTCAATCTTGTATCTTCATAGTCCGGGAGTCCGGCGAAAGGTCATAGTCCGGCCATCCGGACACCCCCTAATCCAGGACTCCCTCAGTGCTCCATGACAATGCCTACAATTAAGGTAATGGCATCTGTTGATGTTGCCATCTCCAACATTGCACGAAGTTGATGCTAGGCTTTCGCCTAGAGCATACCAAACCCAACGATATTGCATCATGTTCTAGAATTCACTCCAAGCCGCCACACATTGCATCTCCTAGACAGTTCTCGCCATCGCCAACATCCAACACCACGACCGACGAACAACCGCGGCACCAACATCCACCATGGCCACCTTTCAATTCCTCTAGTGCTCACGCCACCATCCTCGGCACACCGCATTCCTCTAACGGGAGCCCCGCGGTCCCTATTGCTCTTGCACCCACGATGGTGCATGCCACAACAACTTGTTGTTGCCGCTGCCGTATACCAAAGTCTCCGCCTAGGCAGACGAAAACAACGACAGGAGGGGGGAGGGGAGACTTTGGCGGCAGTCAACCAAATATCTATTTGGAAAATGGTGAGACAAAACATTGAAGTTTGAGATAGATCATGGGTAGGTTTAGATGATACCACTACGTATTTTTCATAAAAAAATAAATGCTACCAAAATCATACGAATCTAGTACCCTCGTGCAGATTAGACCTAAATAAGGTCACACAAACATATACTTGGAGGCTAAGAAAACCTTAGAAATGAGTGAAATTGGCTTGCGCTCACATATACTTAATACTTAGAAGCCAAGTTACATAAGGAGAAGATTGTCTTATCTACCACCGCACATATTCTTCGAGGCTAAGAAAACCCTAGGAATTAGTAAAGTTGGCTTGCACACACCGACGCTTTGGCTAGAAGCGCACATATACTTAGAAGCCAAGTTACGAAAGAAGAAGACTGTCTCATCAACAACTGCACATATACTTAGGGGCTAAGAAAACCCCGGAACTGAGTGAAATTGGCTAGCACTGTTGCTGCGGGATGTCAATGCTCTTTCTCAACCCCGTCATCCCCATTCGGCACGGCACACATCAAGACACCCATAGGCTTACGTGCAAACAAACAAACGCTTCCCTCATTTTCTTTCAGCATCGCCCGATACGGAACACAACAATTACCCGCGAAGACGAGGCAGCCAGCCAGGCAGGCGAACCCAGGAGAGAAGCCAACGCGACGCACACGACGTCGACCCAGCCGACGCGAGCGAGCGAGCGAGCACCCAGGAAGCTGCCCGCCCAGCCCACCCCTACGCGCCCAGCCTGTCCTAGTGTCCTTCCTTCCCCGTCTCCCACCCGTAGCCGCGGAGCGGAAGCATCGTCACCACAGCCACACACATCGCGCCCGCGCACACGTGACGCCCATCCCATCCGTCCACCGTCCCTCTCCCTCCCTCCCTCCCGCGCGTCCCGCGTGACCCCGGCACCTTCCCTGAAACCCACCTTCCTCCTCGTCCCCCCTATTTATTCCCTCGTCTCCCCCACTCCACAACCACAACCCAACAAGCAGAGCAAGCAAGCAAGAAACCTTCACAGCATCCAAGCAAGCAGCAGACAGTGATCATCATCCATGGCGGCGCACCAGCAGCAACCGCAGTCGCAGTCGCAGCAGCAGGCGGTGGGGTTCGAGGACTACCTGCCGGTGATGGCGGAGCGGCTGGGGGAGGAGGGGCTGATGGAGGAGCTGGCGGCGGGGTTCCGGCTGCTCATGGACCCAGCGTCGGGCCTCATCACCTTCGACAGCCTCCGCCGCAACGCGCCGCTGCTGGGCCTTGGGGGCATGTCCGACGACGACCTCCGCGGGATGCTCGCCGAGGGCGACTTCGACGGCGACGGCGCGCTCTCCCAGATGGAGTTCTGCGTCCTCATGGTCAGGCTCAGCCCCGACCTCATGGACGAGCCCCGCAGGTGGCTCGACGACGCCGTCGCGCAGGCATCCCACTTCCTCTTCACCAGCTAGGCTGCTGCTGCATCGATCCGATAGGAAAATTAATCTTCTTCTTCCTTGTCGTTTCTTCTTCTCTCCGCTGTTCATAGAGTCAGGATTCAAGAAAAGAAAAGGCACTGTCGATTGGTTGAATGATCTCCATGTGTACTGCCGTTCCCGCACGGGAATCTCTCTGAATTATAATCGACATAAGCTTCTACCGTTTCAGCCCATGCGACATTGCTCTGTTATCTGCTAGTACTCGCGAACAAATTCAAAATTCGTCCTTCTCTTTATGCGAAACCGTTATGAACATTGAACAGTGTACGGCAGCATTGACAAAACGCTCTATATTGCAACCGTACGATCAATAGCCGCCACGGGTCGGTCAGTAAGATCACACCCAGTGCGTCGTGCCAGAAGAAATTGCCCGTCCTTTCTCTGCCACGCACATCACAAGCGCAAGCGCGAGCAAAATCGAAATTCCTTCATCCTCTCTTGTAGAATTAATTATGGAGTGCCTGACGACAATAATATGCAATGCAGCCATCAATCACTCGGCAAAATCAATCGATCAGCAAGATGATGCATTGTGCCACACTACTAGGAGAAAAGCCCCATGGGTCAGCTGTGCAAGAAACCAATTGCTCGGCCGATCGATTATCCACGAGGCTGGGCACTGCTGAGACGCGTTCGTCTCGTACATACGTCATGGCTGAAGAAGATCGCATAGAATTCTGTGGCAGGACACCAGGAAGCCGCAGGCTGAAACGGGCAGCGCCAGGCCAGTAGTCAATCCGTTGTAGCAGCCTCCGGTCCGGTGGCGCCGAGGTCAACGAACGAAGCAACCGCCCGGCGAAACGAAACTCGTGAAGCACAACGCACGCCCAAATTCAATTCAACACGGCGTACATGTCAATTTCTACTAGTGCTCCGTTCAGCTGTGTTTACTCGGTCCGGGCCGTGAGAAATATCTACTCGGTCCGGGCCGTGAGAAATATCTACTCGGTCCGGGCCGTGAGAAATATCCGAAAGCCGAGGAAAAGGAGAGGCGCCGATGTGCGTACGTCGTTGTCGCCTCTCGTTACCGGCGGTACGAGCCTCGGCGTCGATCGGCCTCTGCTTTTGCCCGGACGCTGACCAACTGGCAAGCAACTGTGCGTGCGTTCCTGACGAAACTGAAGGATGCGATAGGTAAAGCGAGCCGAGCGATGCGTGAAAAAAAGTATGTCGGCCCGGGGAGCTTCCGGAAAGGTGGCCGGAAGCTTCAAAAGCGAGCGAGCGAGGGGGCGCGTGGGAAAGCAATTGCAAGCAGCCGCGGCGAAAGCGACGGTGCCGCCGCCCGCACGGGGCGGGGCGGGCCCGGAGAAAGAACCCCGTCCACGTCGTGCCGTCGGCGTACGCACGTCCGTGTACTGTCCGGCTTTGCCCCGGTCCTCTGGCGTGTGAGCTTCGCGCCCAATTTCCCCGTCGACTTCCGCTGCCACGGCGGCAGGCGGTGTTGGTTGATTCGGTACCACGTCGGCGCGGCAGATGTGGCCCGGCCGGCGCCGACGGGGGCTCGATCGGGAGATCGAATCGGAGAGGCCCCGTGCAGTGCAGCTGCAGCAGCCGGGAAATTCATTTCTCGTACCACTACCTGCGCCTGGTTCGATGAACCGGCGGGGGGTCGGGCATTATTTAGCGTGCATCGCCCCCGCGGCTCATCAATCGGGCCTCTGTCTGTCCTACGTAACGAACTATAATCGGCCAACTCTTGTAGTACAAACACGTGATTCGGTGTCTCCTTTGCCTCGGGCACTAGGAGACCCGCTCGTTCACTCATCGATTCATTGCTCGAATAAATCGGGGATCAAGCAGTGTATGTATGCGTGTCAATAATGATCGTTCGTTCTATGTGATCTTGCTGGTGAAGTTCGGTCTGTTCGGTCGACACTAAGATCATCGGTGCTGTGTGTGCGTAGTACCGCATGATGCTGTAGCCTGTAGGTGAGGTGCAGCTGGCGCGTGAGTGAACTCTGAACTGTGCCCAGCTGTGGCTATGCTTGCTAGGTGCTCCGTGCCTTCCTCCCCCCTACGCGCACTTCTTTATGCCTAGCCATTTGCATCCTTGCACGCACATTGATCTCTGCCACGCCTTCAAATTCAAATGATCAGCACTAGTACTGGCAGTAGTAGAATATTAAGCCGGGTGATCGCCTGATCGGCATTGAGCTGTACACGAACGGAGCTGTTGGACTGTTAGACTATGTATAGCTTCTGTACCTATGTACGTATATGGTACATATTGTAACACAACCATTATATATAATGAGATAAGCCACCCCTAGAGGGTTGTGCTGGTTCCCCAAAACTTATTGTCTTACATGGTATCACGCTAGGTTACGATCGCTTCCGCTTCTAAACCCTAATACCCGCACCGCCGCCGCAGCCGCCGCCGCCTTCACCGCCGCCGCCGCGCCACCGATCGCGCCGCCGCCATGTCGAGCGCCGCCACCACCGGTTCCACTGCTGCGGGCTTCCTCCCGGCCTCTCTTGCGGCTCTGCTCAACCTCCCGCTCGATGCCGTCTCTGTTCCGGCTCCGATCGGGACAAGGAGCATCGGCTCCGTCTTCTCCACGCCGTCGGCGCCCTCGCTTGGGCGTGACCTCGTGGTCCACACCGCGGCGCCGCCGTCCGCTGCGGACTCCGCAGGCATCGTCCCGCCGCTCCTGCCGCAAGCGGATCACACTGCCCCGCTGGCGGGGTTGGCGGCGTCCGCCCCGGCCGCGGGCCTTGCGGCGTCCGCACCGGCCGCGAGCTTTGCGGCGCCCGCCCTGGCTGCGGTCCCGCCTCCTCCCGCATCGGCTTCGGTGCCTCCGGCTGCCTCCATGGTGTTTGCACCCCAGGCAGCCTCCTCGATGGGATTGTCTTCGCCGCCGCCGTTTCACTTCGATCATCTCATCACCATCAAGCTCTCCGCCGACAACTACATCTTCTGGCGTGCGCAGGTTCTCCCGCTCTTGGGGAGTCACTACCTGCTAGGCTACGTCGACGGATCGCTTCCCTGCCCACCCGCGCTGGTAGACAGCGTGCACGGTCCGGTCTACAATCCGGCCCATCGCGTCTGGACGGGGCAGGACCAGGCGAACCTCTCCTCCATCCAGGGGTCGCTCTCGCCGGCAGTTGCCGGCCTTGTTGTCTTCGCGAAGACGTCTCATGAGGCCTGGACCATCCTTGAGCGCACCTTTGCAGCGCAGTCCCAGGCTCGTGTCTCTGCACTCCGTCGTCAGCTTGGAGAGTGTCAGAAGCTTGACTCCACTGCCACTGAGTTCTACAACAAGGTCAAGGGTCTCGCCGACACATTGGCCTCCATTGGACAGCCCCTCACCGACTCTGAGTTCAACTCGTTTATTGTCAATGGTCTTGATGAGGAGTATGATGCCTTAGTCGAGATCATCAACGAGCGGGGCAACTCGACACCCATGCTGGCACACGAGGTTTTCTCTCGGCTCCTTCTCACTGAGCAACGGGTCGAGACTCACCGCACCAGGGGCACTGGCTCCCTCTCGGCCAACGCCGCCACCAAGGGTGGCCGCTCTTCTTCATCACCCCGGTCTCCCTTGGGGCTGCCACCGTCGCCCGCCTCAGCCCCCCCACCTACTGCGACCTTACCGGGGGCTGGCGGTCCACGTGTGTGTCAGCTTTGTGGCCGCGATGGGCACTAGGCCTCCAAGTGTCATAAGCGCTTCCAGCGAAGCTTCCTTGGTCTTGGCAATGACGGCAAAGATACACGCAACAATGCCCGTCAGGTCGCCATGGCTGATCGTCCCGCGCCGCAGAAGCAACAGGGACACACTCAGTCCTACTCCATCGATCCACACTGGTACATGGACTCTGGGGCGACAGAGCATCTAACCAGCGAGATGGGGAAGCTTCACACTCGTGAACCCTATCATGGCTCCGACAAGATCCACACCGCCAATGGAGCAGGTATGCACATCTCTCATATTGGTCAAGCATCTCTTCTCACTAGACATGCCAATAGGAGTCTTCAGCTTCGCAATGTTCTTCGAGTTCCATCTGTGACCCGTAATCTTCTTTCAGTTCCTAAACTCACACGTGATAATAATGTGCTTTGTGAATTTCACCCTTTTGATCTTTTTATTAAGGATCGGGGCACGAGGGACATTCTTCTTAGTGGGCGGTTGTGCCAGGGTCTCTACCGTCTGGAGCATCTTGGTGTCGCTCGTGTTTTCAGTGGAGTTCGGGTCTCTCCGTCACAGTGGCATGCTCGTCTTGGTCACCCGGCCACATCTATTGTCCGTCATATTTTGCGTCGTCATGAGCTTCCTAGTTTGTCTAGTCATAAAGATGTAGCAGTGTGTGATGCTTGTCAGCAGGGGAAGAGTCATCAACTTTCTTTTTCGGAGTCCAGTCGTGAGGTGAAACATCCTTTAGAACTTGTGTTTTCAGATGTATGGGGTCCTGCTCAGACTTCTGTCAGTGGTCATAATTACTATATCAGTTTCGTTGATGCTTATAGTCGCTTTACCTGGCTTTACCTTATTAAACGCAAATCTGATGTGTTTGATATTTTTGTTCAGTTTCAAAAACATGTTGAACGTCTTCTCAAGCACAAAATTGTTCATGTCCAGTCAGACTGGGGGGGGGGGCGAGTATCGCAACCTCAACTCTTTCTTTCAGTCGCTTGGGATAGCTCATCGTTTAGCATGTCCACATACACATCAGCAGAATGGTTCAGTCGAACGTAAGCATCGTCATATTGTTGAAGCTGGTCTTACTCTTTTGGCCCATGCATCTGTTCCGTTTCGGTTTTGGAGTGATGCTTTCACCACTGCATGCTTTCTCATCAACCGTACTCCTACTCATGTTTTAAACATGAAGACTCCCATTGAGGTTTTCCTTAATAAACAACCTGATTATACCTTTCTCAAGGTATTTGGGTGTGCTTGCTGGCCGCATCTTCGTCCATATAACAAGCGCAAGCTTGAGTTTCGTTCTAAGAAGTGTGTTTTTCTTGGCTATAGCTCTCTTCATAAAGGTTACAAATGTCTTCATGTTCCCACTAATCGTGTCTATATATCTCGGGACGTCGTGTTTGATGAGCATGTTTTTCCCTTTGCCAACCTTCCTGTGTCCACTGTCGAACCACCATCCCTGCATTCATCCTCTGTTGCTTCTGACCAATTTGATGATGTTGCATACTCTCCTTTGCTGTTACCTAACCATGGTGCAGGAACCGGACGTGGAGCTCGTTTGGAGCTGTTGGAGGATTCACCATCATCATCGTCGTCTTCTGGTGGGCACGTCGATCGCCCTATGTTGCATGGCATCGATTCGCGTGCCCATGCATGGTCACCCGACGAGCCCGTTGCGCCGAGCATCTCCACTGCTCGGTCCGTTTCGCCAGCGGCCGCCGAGTCGCCCGCGGCTCGGCCCGTCACGCCGTCTTCGCCTGCGACTCGGCCCGTCACGCCGTCTTCGCCCGCGGCTCGGGTCCTCACGTCGCCTTCATCAGCGGATCAGCCCGCGACACCGGCCGCGCCACGGCCCACTATGCCGAGCTCGCCATCGGCCCGGTCTGTGATGCCGGAGTCGCCAGCTGCTTCGTCTGCTCTGCCGCTTTCGCCGGTGGGTCGGCCTTCTTCGCCAACCGAGTCCGAGGCTACCGTGGCTGGCTCCTCGTCACCGGCTGACTCGTCAACGTCGCCGTCCTCCAGCCCGTTGCAGGCTGCTCCGTCGACCTCGGTGGTTCCTGTGTCCCGACCACATACACGCAGTCGCAGTGACATTTTCAAACCTAAGGAACGTAAGGATGGTACAGTTGCTTGGTTGGCTGCTTGTTTGGCTGCTGCTGTTGCGGATCCATCTTCTGAGCCTCGCTCATATCAGGCTTCCCTGCGCATTCCACATTGGCGAGAGGCTATGGAGCAGGAGTTTCATGCTCTTCTTCATAACAAGACATGGACTCTCGTTCCTCCACCACCACGGGTAAATGTTATTGACTCAAAATGGGTATTCAAAGTGAAGAAGCATTCGGATGGATCTATTGAGCGTTACAAAGCGCGACTTGTTGCTCGCGGTTTTCGGCAGCGTCATGGTCTTGACTATGAGGACACCTTCAGTCCCGTCGTCAAGCCTACCACTATTCGGCTTCTTCTCTCCATTGCTGTTTCTCGTGGTTGGTCACTTCGTCAATTTGATGTGCATAATGCTTTTCTACATGGATTTTTGGAGGAAGAGGTTTATATGAAACAGCCGCCTGGTTTCTCTGATCCTGATCGTCCTGACTATATCTGTCGTCTTTCCAAAGCACTATATGGTTTGAAGCAAGCTCCTCGTGCCTGGCATGCCCGCCTTGCCTCTGCCCTTCGTGCTCATGGGTTTGTGCCGTCTACTGCTGACACTTCGTTATTTCTTCTACAGAAGCCAGAAGTCACTATGTATCTTTTGGTATATGTCGATGATATTATCCTTGTCAGCTCTTCTCAGTATGCTGCTGATGCTCTTGTCTGCTCTCTTGGTGCTGATTTTGCGGTCAAAGATCTTGGGAAGCTTCACTACTTTCTTGGAGTTGAGGTCACTTCTCGTGCTACTGGTCTTGTCCTTACGCAGAAGAAGTACTCCTTGAAGTTGTTACAGAGAGCTGGCATGCTGAAGTGCAAACCGACCACCACACCCATGTCGTCTACCGACAAGATAACAGCTGTTGATGGTGAGCTTTTGTCTCCTGCGGATGCCACAGAGTACAGGAGCATTGTTGGTGGACTTCAGTACTTGACGATCACGAGACCAGATATCTCTTATGCTGTTAACAGGGTTTGTCAGTATCTTCAGGCTCCCAGAGATACTCATTGGGCTGCTGTTAAATGCATTCTTCGTTATGTTCAGTTCACCCTGACATTTGGTATGCATATTCGGCCGACTTCCTCTCGGGTCCTTTCGGCCTTCTCTGATGCAGATTGGGCTGGTAGCCCAGATGACAGGCGATCCACGGGGGGTTATGCAGTATTCTTTGGCTCTAATTTGATCGCCTGGAGTGCTCGGAAACAGGCTACTGTGTCACGTAGCAGTACTGAAGCTGAGTACAAGGCTGTGGCTAATGCTACTGCAGAGATTATTTGGGTGCAGTCTTTGCTTCAGGAGTTGGGTTTGTCTCAACCACAGCCTCCTATTCTTTGGTGTGATAACATCGGTGCTACATACCTTTCTGCAAATCCAGTATTTCATGCCCGAATGAAACACATTGAAGTTGACTATCACTTTGTACGGGAACGTGTATCACAGAAGCAACTCCAAATCAAGTTTATCTCATCTAAGGATCAACTTGCAGACATCTTCACTAAGCCTTTACCGCTGCCACAGTTTGAGGCTTGTAGGCGCAATCTTACCCTTCTCAGTTCTTTAGAAAGTGGCTAAGATTGAGGGAGGGTGTTAGACTATGTATAGCTTCTGTACCTATGTACGTATATGGTACATATTGTAACACAACCATTATATATAATGAGATAAGCCACCCATAGAGGGTTGTGCTGGTTCGCCAAAGCTTATTGTCTTACATGGACCATCCAACACCAACAGTCAGCATCGACCCGATCCTTCCTGCGCGTAAGCATGATCCTTCTCGCAACATGCTGTCCCCGTGCCGGCCGTGGCGACGGCAGCGGCAGGTCGGAGCCCCCGTGGCACGGGCACGCGATCTGCGCCCGCCGGCTCGGGCGGTTCCGTGTAGGCGGACGAGGGGTCACGGCCCAAATAATCAAACCTCAACTGGCCAGCCCGGGAGTGACCCAGATCACTCTGCCGATCTCTTGGCTTTGATTGACCTGTACGATCTTTGGTTGCACACGTGAGGCTTGCTCCCTCCCTCCCAGTTACGAACTGCAAGAAACAGATGCTGCTGTAAGTTGGTCAGTAAGTCAGATGAGTGTTCGGCAGGTTGAGGTGAGCTGTCCACTGACCGGGGGCACAGGCGGGCGCAGGCTGATGTATACACGACACGCTGACACTACTACTTGACACTGGCATTTTTATTCTCACGAATGATGTGGGGGCTGGCTGGCTAAGGCCATCCCCACCGCGCGACCCCAAATTATTCGTTTTTTGTCCGTTTGAGATAAAATACGACCCAACAGGTGTATTCAAACGGATAAAGTTGTCCGCTGGTGTTCATTTTTTGTCCTCCTGACCTTAAATCTGGACCAAACTTGCGCTACAACTGGGGTTGGACGGACACGAAATGGACACTTTCGCTGGTTGCTCTCGTCCGCTTCGTCCGCTCTTGTCCGCTCTGTGGCCCATAAATCAGTGACTGCACGCTCCGGCGCGCTCCGGCGAGCAGCAAGGACGGGGCGGGGTGGCGCGGGCGTGTCGGGGCTGCGGCGGGGCGCGGCGCAGGCCAGCCTGGCCGGCAAGCTGCGCGAGCGCGGGGGCGGCGCGGGCGCGCGCGCGGCGCAGGCCAGCCCGGCCGGCGAGCCGCGGGCGCGGGGCCAGCCCGGCGAGGCGCGGGCTCGGAGCACGCACAGGAGGGCGGCGGCGGGGCTCCGGGGTGCGCGCGGCGGTGCTCGGGACGGTGGCGAGGCAGAGTTGGTCGGGGAACGCGTTCGTTTTGGGGTCGGGACGGCTTTGTGCGCGGTGGGTGCGATTGCCCCATACGCCTGTCCGCCCCCCGGACATCCGCCGAATCGCACCTCAAACGGACGCGGGCGGACGTCCGGATGGGGTCTAGCGGTGGAGATGGCCATCGCTTCTCGGATTCTTCTGTCTTCTCCCTGGCGCGCTACTGCCCACTGGATCACTGCATTTGACTATGCAGGGCAGCACCGGATCACGAGCCCGCCCGACCGATCCATCTCTACGACACGATGCATATGCATATGCATGCCAGTAAGGTAGCTTCTCCAAGCTGCAGATTAACAATAGCGTGTGTATAATAAACAAGTTGGGCAACAACGGCATATTGCACGCGCGCGTGGCACATGCACCTTCACGAAATAACAGATCGATCGAACCGGTGGCAATCAGATACTAGTACGACTTTCATCGATCTGGCCTGTTCCTGCATGGCACACGCACGCAACCTTTTTTGTTGGGTAGAAGCTGCGCCGGCAGCAGCTTGCGCTGGATCGTTCCACGACTTGCTATTCTTGTGCGCGTGTCGTGTCGTGTCCGGGTGGTGGGTGCACAAGATGCTGGCAGCGATGCGCCCTGATCGCTTCGAAATTAGCAAGGTTCGTGTGAGCGGAGAGCGGATCTGATTCCTATTCCTGGCGGGGCTGCTTAGTTTAAGCTGGGTGACTGACAGCATTAATGCCAGCTTGTGCGTGCCTGCCTGCTCTTATCCTCAACGGACAAGAATCGTCGACATCTGATGCTCGATGGATCGATCAGGCGTCACTCGCACACTTGTTCATATATAAACATCAAAACATGTATGTAGCCCTACATCTACTGGTGCTATTAGCATTTCTTTCTCCAACATCGACTGACTGACTGTGCTGGGCTGCTTGCTTGACCCGGCTGGCTATGGTGGAAAAGGTCGGGAAACTCAGCCGATGAATGAACTGTACTTCGACGAAAGGTGAGACTTGTTCAGGTTCATTCCGTTGATTTCATGTTATGCGTCGTCGTGAGCTGTGGTCGATTGACCGACCAAACTTTTTTCCCCTGAAACGAAGGCAAAATAAATGCCTCATCGATTAATTAAGTATAAGAGAATTGCTCATTTAGTTAACGAAAACCGATGCAAATTAATAACACGTGGACTACTTACACTGTCTAATACTTCAGAAGCGCACGACCAGCTCTACAAGACTACAACCGTACTCAACACAGAACTATCACCAACCCTCACGCTACTACATGGCAAAGAAACTCCTAATGGGAGCACCTCAGCCGAAGTCCACGAACACCGCAAATCCACAAAGACAAGCCAGGCCATAAGGACCGCCCAAAAGACGAATGTCCATGCATCAAGCAGTTGTGAACCTTTTCTGTAGCACCACTCTTTTTGGATTTGCTCCTAAGAGCCTTCTCCTCAATCGCCTTGCCAGATCCAAGGTTCACCGGTTCCAAACGTGCGAGCAAGCTGTAAAGCTCTATCTCAAAGAGAATCTCATTAGCCTTGACACCACCACGTCAACGTCCTCGACCACGCGTACCACCGACATGATGGACTCAACCACCTCCAGGTGCTCACATGGCAGAGCTGAAACCTACTGTTGCGCCTCAGAATTAGGTGCCAACACACCTACCTCGTCCCCATAGACAAGTACACGTCCCGTCTCCTCTGGAAGCACCAATGAAAAAGGTGAAGTGGGCTCCCCACAATGTGCCTGCAGCTCAGTCATAATCTGCAACACTGGACCCACTACCTCGTCGATAGCTACACACCCAGAGAGACAAAAACATAGACATCAACGACGGACACGATGTAGCACGAGGGGAGAAATGGTCATAGAGACTCGCTTCCTCCCCGACGGAAGATCCAACTTGAAGTTTAGACAACGAAGACACAACCAGCACAACCTTTAGTTTGGCGAGAGTAGCCTCCGCTCTCCCCAAAACACTCCCAACTTGCGCAAGGCAGTCGCGAAGCTCAATACAAAGAAGCTCGGTCTCCTACGCCAACCCGACTTTCTCAGCCAAGACGAACTGGAACCGCACATCTGTCATGGTGACTTCACTGGTGGGTGCAGGCAATGGAGCCGGACATTGGAGCGGTGAAGTTTGGTGAACGGGCTTCTTCGCACAAAAGCAGCGAGTGATGTGGTCGGATCGAAGGCAGTCCATGCATCAGATTGGATCCCTGCAGGAGTGTGCGCGTGACCTCAACAGAGGCACCGAAAACACCTGACTCTCGGCCACGCCAGAGGGGGATACAACACATTGACTGGGTTCACGCCAAGCAGCGGGAGGTGAGGGGTGCCCTCTTGAGATGAGCTTCCAGCCCCCAAGGCATTCCCGCATGGAGTGTGACACACATTAACTGTCGGCACTGCTTCCCAGTGAAGGAAATATGCCCTAAAGGGAATAATAAGGTTGTTATTTTATATTTTCTTATTCATGATAAATGTTTTTATTCATGCTAGAATTGTATTAACCGGAAACTTGATACATGCATGAATACATAGACAGCACACTATGTCCCTAGTATGCCTCTAGTTGACTAGCTTGTTAATCAAAGATGGTTAAGTTTCCTAGCCATAGACATGTGTTGTCATTTGATGAACGGGATCACATCATTAGGAGAATGATGTGATGGACAAGACCCATTCGTTAGCTTATCATTATGATCGTTCAGTTTTATTGCTACGACTTTCTTCATGTGAAATACATATTACTCCAACTATGAGATTATGCAACTCCTGGATACCGGAGGAATGCCTTATGTGCTATCAAACGTCACAACGTAACTGTGTGATTATAAAGATGCTCTACAGGTATCTCCGAAGGTGTTTGTTGGGTTCGCATAGATCGAGATTAGGATTTGTCACTCCGAGTATCGGAGAGGTATCTCTGGGCCCTCTCGGTAATGCACATCATAAGAAGCCTTGCAAGCAAAGTGACTGATGAGTTAGTTGCAGGATGATTCATCAAGAAACAAGTAAAGAGACTTGCCGGTAACGAGATTGAACTAGGTGTGAAGATACCGACGATCGAATCTCGGGAAAGTAACATACCGATGACAAAGGGAATAACGTATGTTGTCATAACGGGTCGACCGATAAAGATCTTTGTAGAATATGTGGGAGCCAATATGAGCATCCAGGTTCTGCCATTGGTTATTGACCGGAGAGGTGTCTCCGTCATGTCTACATAGTTCTCGAACCAGTAGGGTCCGCACGCTTAACCTTCGATGATGATTTGTATTATATGAGTTATATGATTTGGTGACCGGATGTTGTTTGGAGTCCCGAATGAGATCACAGACATGACGATGAGTCTCGAAATGGTTGAGAGGTAAAGATTGATATATAGGATGATAGTATTCGGACACGGAAAGTGTTCCGGAGGTACCTGGTACGTATCGGGTCACCGAAGGGGTTCCGGGCAACCCCAAGCAAACTATATGGGCCTAATGGGCCAAGAGTGGGACAGACCAGTCCGTGAGGGGCTGGTGCGCCCCCACTATAGGCCGAAATAGGAGGATTTGGCCTCCCCCTTTCCTTCTCTCCCCCTCTCTTTCCTTCCCCTCCGACACTTATGGAAGCGGGGAGGCCGACTTGGAGGAGGCGCCCAAGTAGGATCCCTCCTACTTGGGGCGCCCCTTGCTGCTCCCCTCCCTCTCCCACCTATATATATGTGGGGGCACCGCTATAATAGATAATATTGATTCCTAGCCGTGTGCGGCGCCCCCTCCATAGTTTACGCCTCCGGTCATATTCACGTAGTGCTTAGGTGAAGCCCTGCGTGGATCACTTCACCATCACCGTCATCATGCCATCGTGCTGACACAACTCTTCCTCGACACTCTGATGGATCAAGAGTTCGGGGAACGTCATTGAGCCAAACGTGTGCAGAACTCGGAGGTGCCGTACGTTCGGTGCTTGATCGGTCGGAATGAGAAGAAGTTCGACTACATCAACCGCGTTGGCAAACGCTTCCGCTTTGGGTCTACGAGGGTACGTGGACACACTCTCCCCCTCTCGTTGCTATGCATATCCTAGATAGATCTTGCGGGAGCGTAGGATTTTTTTTTGAAATTGCATGCTACGTTTCCCAACAGTGGCATCCGAGCCAGGTCTATGCTCAGATGATATGCACGAGTAGAACACAAAGAGTTATGGGCGGTGATCGTCATATTGCTTACCACCAATGTCTTATTTTGATTCGGCGGTATTGTTGGATGAAGCGGCCCGGACCAACCTTACATGACCACGTTCATGAGACCGGTTCCACCGACAAACATGCAACTAGTTTTGCATAAAGGTGGCTGGCGGGTGTGTGTTTCTCCAACTTTAGTTGAATCGAATTTGACTGCGGCGGGTCCTTGTTGAAGGTTAAAACATCAAACTTGATAAATCACCGTTGTGGTTTTGTGCCGTAGGTAAGAATGGTTCTTGCTAGAAGCCCGTAGCAGCCACGTAAGACTTGCAACAACAAAGTAGAGGACGTCTAACTTGTTTTTGCAGGGCATGTTGTGATGTGATATGGTCAAGACATGATGTGATATACGTTGTTGTATGAGATGATCATGTTTTGTAGAAGTTATTGGTAACTGGCAGGAGCCTTATGGTTGTCACTTTTTTGTATGAAATGCAAACGCCATGTAATTGCTTTACTTTATCACTAAGCGGTAGCGATAGTTGTAGAAGCAATAGTTGGAGAGATGACCACGACGCTACGATGGAGATCAAGGTGTCAAGCCGGTGATAATGGAGATCATGACATTGCTTTGGAGATGGAGATGAAAAGCACAAGATGATGATGGCCATATCATGTCACATATTTTGATTTCATGTGATATTTATCTTTATGCATCTTATTTTGCTTAGAATGGCGGTAACATTATAAGATGATCCCTTAACTAAATTTCAAGGTATAAGTGTTCTCCCCGAGTATGCACCATTGCGAAAGTTCTTCATGCTGAGACACCACGTGATGATCAGGTGTGATAGGCTCTACGTTCACATACAACGGGTGCAAGCTAGTTTTGCACATGCAAAATACTCGGGTTAAACTTGACGAGCCTAGCATGTACAAACATGGCCTCGGAATACTGGAGACCGAAAGGTCGAACGTGAATCATATAGTAGATATGATCAACATAGAGATGTTCACCTTTGATGACTACTCCATCTCACGTGATGATCGAACATGATTTAGTTGATTTGGTTCATGTATCATTTAGATGAATTGAGGATGTCTATCTAAGTGGGAGTTCTTAAGTAATATGATTAATTGAACTTAATTTATCATGAACTTGGTCCTGATAGTCTTTGCATATCTATGTTGTAGATCAATGGCCCGTGCTACGTTCCCTTGAATTTTAATGCGTTCCTAGAGAAAGCTAAGTTGAAAGATGATGGTAGCAATGTCATCTAAATTGATTTTGACACCGACATCGTATCCACCGTCCTCACATCATGCAAATCCCGGTACCCTCATTACCAAAAAATAGCATACACGGTTTTCATGGCATCCCAGAAGCTACGTCACTACTTTCAAGAATGTTCAATTACGGTGGCCTCCGAAGTACCTCTCAATGACATAATAAACAACCGCGACGCTACGGGTCGGATTGCCAAGTGGGCCATTGAGCTCCTTCCATTCGACATATCATACAAACCATGATGGGCCATTAAATCTCAAGTATTGGCTGACTTCATCGCCGGATGGACAGAAGCCGAACCCCCTAAAGAATACGGCACATACTCCAACTGGATCATGCACTTCAACGGCTCCAAAATGCTGGTAGTCCTAGGGGCAAGCGTGGTCCTAACATCCCCTACTGGAGATACTGTTCAGTACATCCTACAAATATTATTTACGGACTCTAACAATGCAGCCGAATACGAAGCCTTATTGCATGGTCTTCGGATGGCCGTCTCTATGGGCATACAACGCCTGGAAGTGTGCGGGGATTCAAACCTCACAATATCTCAAATAAATGGAGGCTTACCGTAACGCTGTCCTTAAAATGTCGGCTCGATTCGAGGGGCTCGAATTCCACCATGTGTCTCGAGAGAGCAACCAAGCGGTGGATATACTTGCTCGCATTGGCGCTAAGCGCGACCCCGTCCCACCTAACATATTTCTGGAACGGCTCTTCAAGCCATCCGTGGTGTGGCAGGGGGAAAGCGGCAATACCAATCCGGATCCGAAGATAACCCCATATTCCGAATGCACCGACATAGTCGGGGGCTCAACCACCGAAATTACACCATCAGCCCATCTCATCATGGCGGTCATCGCCCCATGGACCGAACCCTTCTTAGCCTACCTCAATAGGCAAGAACTCCCTGAGGATCAGAATGAGGCACGTTGCATTGTGTGGCGATCTAAAGCCTACAAGGTTCACGAGGGAGAACTCTATAAGAAAAGCGCTACCGAAGTACTGCAAAGATGTATCTCCGAGGAGGAAGGGCGGCAGCTCTTGGCTGAAATCCATGCCGGTCTCGGTGGTCACCATGCCGCGGCTCGGGCCCTCGTAAGCAAGGCCTTCTGTATAGGTTTCTATTGGCCAACAGCCCGAGCAGACGCGCAAGACCTCGTCCAACATTGCGTCGGATGCCAGCTTTTCGCCAACCAAAGCCATATGCCACGCACCGCTCTACAAACAATCCCCATAACACGGCCTTTTACGGTCTGGGGGCTTGATATGGTCGGACCCCTTAAAGGAGGAAGCCACAAGAAAAAATACCTATTGGTCATGGTAGATAAATTCACTAAGTGGATAGAGGCCAAACCAGTCAAAACGGCCGAAGCCGGGCCAATGATAGATTTTATATCTGTCGTTGTGCACTGTTATGGTGTTCCACACAGCATTATCACTGACAACGGCTCCAATTTCACAGCCGATGAGGTGAAAGCCTGGTGTGCTAATATGGGCATCAAGCTCGATTACGCCTCCGTATACCACCCACAAACCAACGGTCAAGTCGAACGAGCTAATGGTCTTATTATGAGCGGCATCAAACCCAGATTAGTGCGGTCTTTGAAAGAATCAGACAAGCACTGGGTGGAGGAGCTCGACTCCATACTCTGGGGGTTGCGGACCACGCCTAATCGCTCTACCGGATATACACCTTTTTTCATGGTGTACGACATAGAGGATGTGTTACCCCGTGACATTATTCATGACTCACCTCGAGTGCGCATGTATGAAGAGAGAGAGGCCGAGCTGGATCGGCAGGACAGCTTAGATGCCCTGGAGGAGGAGCACGACGTCGCTAAGGCCCATTCCGCATTCTATCAACAACAGGCTCACAGATATCAAAGCAGAGAAGTACGGGCCAAGACTTATAACATTGGCAAACTCGTTCTACGCTTGCCGGAGAAGAAAAAGGACAAACTCAAGCCCAAGTGGGAGGGTCCCTTCATCATTTAAGAAGTTCTCACCGGAGGAACGTACCGCCTGCGTGATGCATTAGACAACCGCCTGGAGCCAAACCCATGGAACGTGGCCAGATACCGAAGATTCTACGCCTAGCGCCGGTCTCTTCGTTCGTCTCCTTTTCCCCTATTTCCTCCCTTTATTTATTTTTCCTCTCTTTTCACTTTTATTTCTTACGCTGTAAAGCGCTTGTACGGTTAAACCGTACACCTATAACACATACAATTCTTAATATGTATGTCAACTATACCTGGCGGTTGCTATTATTTTCGTGTACAGAAGCTTATTGCTATTATTTTCTGAGCATCAAGCTCACCACATACACTACAAAAAAATACACTTCCGTGATGATACGTGTTTGTCACAGTAGGTCACGTTTTCTGTCATGCATGTACATCCATGACGATTTTATGACAGAATCAAGATAGTCATACATGTGCTGTCGTAGAAGTGTTCCATGACATTACCAAAATTATCATCACGGAAGTGGCCACTTCCATGACATTAATTCGCGCGTCATAGAAGTGCTTTCATCAAGGGTGACCAACACGTGGCATCCACCATAATGGAACGCCGTTAAGCTATCGGGTCCAGTTTTGGATCCGATAACCCGTTAACAGCCCCGGCCAATGGGGATTTTCCACGTGTAAAATCATCATTGGCTGGAGTAAACATGTGTCATCTCAACGTTGGGACAGATGTCATCCACTCATTGGACCCAAGGCGCCTATGATACGTCGACACGTGGCACAGCCCAACAGAGGCCAATTCCTGTGAAAAGGCCGGCCCGTTTGACTTGGTCAAAAGGTGGCGGGCCGGCCCACGAAAAGCCTGTTCACATATAGCCCATTTACAACCCGCAAACACAGGGCCCATTAAGGCCTATCCGAATTAGGCCCAGTAGCGTCTGGGCTGTCCAATATGATTCCAGCCCATTTTAACTTCCGACCAATGTATGGCCCATGACGTCTTTTGGCCCATATGAGGCCCTTTGTAACTCTTGGCTCATTAATGGCCCGTGCTGAAACTGGCCCATAATGAACAGTGTATCACTTTATACCCATTAACGGCCCATTATTCCATTGGGCCATTTCTAGCCCATGTTATCTTTCGGCCTTCTCAGGGCCCATTTATTCTTGGGCTCATTTCCAGCATTCGGTTAGTTACGGCCCTTTACTCTCATTTTCTGCTTGTGGGCCAAATTCAGTCTGTTGTTACAGTCGCCCCGTTTGTGGCCCGTTAATATGTTGGGACGTTTTCATAGTGTCATCAAATATGGCCTATTAATGATAGCCCGTTATGGTCGGCCCATGAACGAACGATTCCAACTCTAGCCCCTTTACAGCCATAATGCGGTCTGTTATTGACCCATGTTTGTCCGATCGATCATCCGGCCCATATAAGGCCCATTGATGATACGGCCCGTAGAAGGCCCATTGTGTCTACGGCCCGTAGAAAGCCCCTTGTTTCTACGGCCCGTAGAAGGCCCATTGTTTCTATGGCCGGTAAGAGGCCCAGTGTCACTACAGTAAATATGTAGCCCATGGTTATTGTGGCCTAGTTTTAAAAAATAGGTTATTGCGGCCACTAGCAAACCGCGGAAAAAGAATTGCACTGACTACAAGCAAAAAATAAACAAGACAACAAGGAAATAAATAAGCAAGCAACTTATGCTAGGCTATCACGGCTATTACACATATTACATCCACTGGGCATCAAAGTTCGCCACTAGTGCAAATATAGGGAATAAAGCAGCATATAAACGCCGCAGCAAAACAAGTCAGAACTGAAACCACTTCAGAAGAGCTCAAGAAACAATATCTTGGGTACCCATAATGCTGGCAAGATGCTTAGCAAGCTTATTAACTTTATCTTGTTTGGCGCTTAAATCCTCCAGCGCTTGCTGTTGCACAAGAAAGTACGCATCTGAATTCTGCAGGGACTTCATCAGTCCTTCGGCTTCTTGCCGCAGCACAACTGACTGATGCCTTTCAGCTTGTAGCTGAGACTGAAGAAGCCGAAGTGATTCAGGCAGCGAGTTCGAAGAGCTTGTGCCAGCGGTACTGGCCAGTAATTCGAACACTACATCAACGTAGGACTGTGGGGTTTTCTCACTGTCTACAAGATCGTTTTTATCACCTTCCTTAGAGACCAACAGGGTTGTCTCACTATCTTGAACCTTATTTGCATTACTTTCTCTACCATTGCATAATGGGGGTGCTCTTCTCCAATATTCTATTTGCATACTACAAGAGAAACAAGCAGACACATCATAGGTTTAGCTTGTAGTATAAGAAACTCATTTTGGTAAACCGGTTTAGTAGCTAGTAAGGTGGATAGGATAATAGCATGAAACAAACATATATCTATGTACTATGGTCACTGTATTGTCCATATCATTCTAGTTTATGTTGCCTAATCAAGATAGAGACACCGTTCAAATCATATATTTTTAAGACACAGTAGCATAGACAAAATATAAGTGTGATAAACTACGCAGCATTGGCAACACTTGTAATGTGCATCACATGAGAACATAACTGTTTATACAATTTAAACTGAAATCAACATAGAGCAAGAAGTTAGAACAACAATCCAGTTAAAGAAATAGGTTTAAAACATACCTGTTGCGCCATTGGAGTTTCAATTGGATCCTTCAAATTCGGAAGTAGTTGGTATGAGTAAATACAGTGATGCAACAACAAAGGAGTATGGACCATAGTTACGGAATCTAACCTGAGAATAGTTGCTCTTCTGCTTTAAACATGGAGATTGGGTTAGGTGTGGTGGTCTTCGTGCGTTGGGCACTACAGTAGCTTTACAAACTGCTCGTGTGGGGGCACTCTATGGTGGACATGGTGCTTTGTCAACTAGAAGTGGGTTACTATCCGCTGGGGTTGCGGTTAGATGTGCTATAGCTGGTTCTCTGCCCAACGGTGTAAGTGTGCAATCTGGAAGAGTCTCGATTATGTGTGGTGGGGCTAGTTTGTGGGCCAGTACAACCATGGTTCTATCTGCATCGATGGGTAGCACTGTCTTTTGTGAAGAACGGGTTTTTGCTCCCTTAGATACTGCCATCACCCCCTCCAATTCAAATGGATGATAAACAAGAAAAGAAATTGAACGTATAGACATTGTATGATAGACACATGTGGTAATTCACATATATGTTGTCTAACCAAACAGGACAGCATGACACAATTTCACATATATGATGCCTAACTAAACAGGATAGCATGACACAGTTTCAGATATATGATGGATAACTTAACAGGATATAATGGCATAATTCAACATATGATGAGTATCTAAACAGGATGACATGACAAAACTATATGATGTCTTTCTAAAATAGGTTGGGATGAAATAATTCATATACATGTTGTCTAAGTATACAGGATGGCATGATATAATTGACATAATTGATTCATATACTAAGCAGCTGGCACTCGCATGTATGATCTCTAAACTAAGCAGATGGAATTCAATATTGTGCATATGATGTCTAAACTAAGCAATGCAAGACACCATATGCATCATATGAGAAATATAAACATTGCAACTTAGAGCATACACCTCAGGTGGGATATAGGACTGGTCATCTATCTCTGAATCCTCCTCTGAGGAGCTCCCTGTAACCATCGAGATATATGCTTCAACAGGTACCATTGCCTGCTCTGAAGACCTTGTTTTCACTCCAGATTTTTCCATAACCGGCTCAAATGGCTGATACACATGAAGAGTAGTTCAATATACACAGATTGTCGACAAATGGAATACGTAATAAAAAAATATGTCATGAGATAATTCACATATATGATGCTTGGCTACATGGCGGTGCATAATTCCCATATATGATAACTGGCTGGAAAACATGGCATTGCATAATTCACATATCTGATATAGAAAGCAAACATGAGGCATTCACACAAAGCATGTCTAATCTAAGCAGATGGCATGGCAATGCAAGACAGCATATGCATGATATGAGCAATATAACTTAGCCAAGTTAGAGCATGCACCTCGGGGGAGGGGGGATACGACTGGTCATCTGTCTCTCAATCCTCCTCTGAGGAGCTATCTGTAACCAACAAGAAATCTGCATCGACAGGTAGCACTGACTGCTCAGAAGACCTTGTTTTCACTCCAGATTTTCCCATGACCAACTCAAATGGCTGATGCACAGGAAGAGTAGATGAATGTATAAACATTGTTGACAAATGGAATACATTATGGAAAAAAATATGGCACGATACAATTCACATATACGATGACTGGCTAAACAGGATGTCATTGCATGATTCACGTATATGATGCCTAGCTAAAGAAGATGGCATTGCATAATTCCCATATACCCCCTCCGTTCCTAAATATTTGTCTTTTTAGAGATTTCAAATGGACTACCACATACGGATGTATATAGACATATTTTAGAGTGTAGATTCACTCGTTTTGTTCCGTATGTAGTCACTTGTTGAAATCTCTAAAAAGACAAATATTTAGGAATGGTGGGAGTATGATACAGAAACCAAACAGGTGGCATTCACACAAAGCAAATCTAAACTAAGCTGATGACATATAAGATGTATAATGTAAGCAATGCAAGGCGCCATATGCATGATATGACCAACATCTACATGCCAGGTTAGAGCAAACACCTTAGGTGGTAAACATGCGTGGTCGGCTCCTTCTGAATCCCCAACCGAACAGTTATCTTCCTCTGGAATACAATCTGGAAATGCAGGAGGGGGGAGGCACTTTGCCCACCATGGAGCAGCGTCTGCATGACATTATATTCCCATGCAACGGTCTTCTCCTTTTCTCTACATGTTCAGTATGATTGTGTACAATATCTAACATGCATAATAAAAAAATAGTTAGATTTTGTAAGGCCTAAGGGGTGCATGCAAAAATCAAGACTGATGGTAGCAAACGAGTGGATGGATCCAAAACTAATGATAGCATGTAGATTATAGCTTTAGTTTAAAAAGATAAACAATGGATCATCTATTGTTTGTTACCCACCCAACATGAACCACATAGAAGACCCCAGATGAACCAGATAGTAGACAGATACTATTTGTTGCTGCCTCGATATGAGACCCACGGGCATTTCAAAACTCAAGTTTGAACGATAAAGTACCAGGTAATAATAACCGATGTATAACGTAAGCAAACACGAAAGACTGTGAGCACTCTTCCAGAACTGTGTAGTCCTCAGGTTCATCTGCTCAGTCGATCATGGTAATGCAGTTGGCATGGCTGCCGGCAACGGGGAAGATGATCTGAGGCGGCGAAAGAAAGTCTGCAGGGGGGATCTCTGCTGCAGTGAATGCTTTTGTCGATGGTGCACCTCAGGTGGGGTGGATGATGGCACGGCAGGAGCAGGACATAACACACAGAGTTTTCTTTGACGCCTATCTGAAAATGAAGTAAATCTATAAGGGCTCCTTAGAATTGGAGGATTCTATAAACGCAGGGACAGGAAAAACATAGGAATAGGATAGGAATGCACGTGCAAAACAGAGCATTTGGAAACATAGGATTTCAGTCAACCTGGGTGTTTGGTTCACATGAATTGGAAGAACACAAGAATGGAGAAACGTGGCCAAATTAAATTCAAACCACGTGAAAATGAAAAAAATTTAAGAATCTTATTATGCCAGTAATGCAATTAGTTCTGTTCTTCATGCATATTAATTTGAAAAGGACGTCCAAGTGAATATTAAAATTCCTATGTTTTTTCTTTGAAAGAGACACCAAAGGAAAAAAATCCTCCAGTTTTGCTTTGTCCACTCCTTCTAACCAAATGCACGAATAGTAATTCCATAGCAAAGGATCCATGAGGGATCGACATGAATGCAGAGTAACAAAGTGATGCGACAAGTGTACAACCTCTTTGGCATAGCCTCTTGGACCTCAGCATCATTGGGTTGAATGTGGAGGATGGTGATCCTGGTGTGACTGTCGGAGGCGGGGAAGAAGATCCGAGGCCTCTGGAAATGACGCCGAGGGTACTGCTCCGCTGTGATGAACGGTTCCATTGTTGGAGCAGCTCGGTGAGGTGTACGGCGGCGAAGCTGAAGCAGGACAAGACAGACAACGTTAATCTGAAGTGGGACCCTAATATCATCTGCAATAGATGATGTAAAATACATCACCAAAAGTGCTAGATGTAAAACGCACCAGCCGCGCCACGGCCGCTCCGACAGATGCTGTAAGTACTGTTCACTCTGAACTTAACTGAAGAAACTGAACTTTACAGTCGGAATTGAATTTTACTGTCGAAACTGATTGAACTAGTAGGAGAGCATTGCAATAGATGTTTAGGGCATTCTAGCACTAGTAGTAGAGAAGCAGTGATCTAAATCAGCAGACGCTCGAGCAGGGAACACACTAGCATAGAGGAAGTTGTGCAGTAGCATCACGAGCGAGTGCTAAAGCAGCAACTCCTGTAGCTGCCGGAGGTCGTGCAGCAGCAGCAGCACAAGCGAGAGCAAGAGCAGAGCAGCAGCACGAATGAAAGAAAGAGCAGTGCAGCAGCGCGATCGACAGCAAGAATAGAGTCGCAGCACGAGCGAGAGCCGGAGCAGCTGCAGCTAGTGCCGGTGTGGAAGTCGCCACCGAGGAAGCAACGACATGGGGGAGAGACATCGTGGATGATGTGGCCGGCGATGGCGCCGTTGATGGAGACCCGCCATGGTTGCTCGGTATCGAGCACCGGCAGCCCCGTGAGATCAAATAAAAGATAAAATGCAGCGGTGAGTGTAGAACCTCCTTGGTAGCGCCGAGTTGGCCTCGGCTTCATCGGATGAATTGGTGAGGGTGCTGCGGTTCCGATGAGGCAGGTCAAGACGGCGGTGTGGGGATTGAGGTGGCGTGATAGACGAGGCGAACGTCGGGGAAGCTCCTTGGAGGTGGAGGACGGGGCGGCTGATCCGTCGGGACGACGAGATCGACGATGGATCCTCATCCGGTGTGGTGGATGAGGGACAGCGAGCTGTTGCGGTGGACAGCATAGTTGGGGAAGAGTCTCCGGCTGGGCGACGGTCGGGAGGCCGACGGAGGAGCGTGGGGTTTCGCAGGTTTTGGCGGCCTTAGTGTACGAATGGGGGGGGGGAGGGGAAGGGAGGGGGGAGCCAAGCTTAGGGACGCGCTTGTCCGAAATGTAGGGTAAGTTACCAGCGTACCCCCACCGGTTTTGAAACCGTGACGTGGAGCTTCATTTCCGGCTAAGGGGTAGAAGGGGGATTTCGCATGTCTGGGCTGCAGGACCGATTTCGGATGAGGAGGGAGTTTTCGTGCGCGTCAAAATTTCAGGATAACAAGGCGCGGCGCGGGTTGAAGAGGCGGGAGTTTCAAAGCAGGTGAGACAAAAGATACTCGAGCTTGAAAATTTCGGGATAACAAGGTGCGGCTTCCTTGTTCGGCAGAACAAACTTAACGTGTAAAGAAAATCAATTCATACAAGACACAAGAGAGTCACGTCCCCTTTTACTATATTGCTATAGATGCCATTGAAAAAACTACAAGAAAAATGTAAAAAAATCGGGAGAACAAGATTACCTTGTACAGTACCAAATCGATTCGCACTTCCCTCAACAACAAGAAAATTCAAATTAATTCCCACCAAAAGAAAGAGTAATGTCCCTTTTTATATGATTACAAATGCCAGGATCTCGAATTTCAATTTTTGAATCCATGTTATGTTGAATTCAAATATATCGTTAGGTGACCTTGCGGTTTATAATTGATGTAGTCATACATTTTGATCCTCCATCATATATGAACATTTTAGTCCACCATGTGAACATATATATTGTCGTCTACCATATGGACTAAATTTGAATCAATTTTCCTTATTTGAATACGATTGTTGTCAAGTTATACAATAATTTAAATATTATCTTGATAACAAAAAACATGCATATAGTAGTAATCATATTTCACTATGAACTACATGTACCATACGATCTCCAATTCAAATATTTGTATCCATTTTATGTTGAACTCAAATCATAGTACATTATTGGTCTAGGTAGCGAGATGTTCGGGATAATCGAAACCCTGTTTTCATATGTATAATTTTTGGTTGAATTGGGACAAGTTTTGGTATAAGCTTCTTGCAAAACCGGAGATTCTCTCAACAAGCCTCATGGTTCCAAGAGGGAACATGTTACCTTTGTGTGCGAAACGATATACGCCGCCTCTCCCCTGATTTTCTTTACAGAGGCGACATAGAACTATATGAGTGCCCTGTTAAATTTTGGAATTATTTCGGGTTCATTTGGCCTTTTTATACATTAATTGAGTTTCTGGACTTTAAATGTGCATAATCCAAATTTGAACTGCAGGCACATGCTCCGGTGCACCAAAGTTGGTTGAAAAATCACATGTGTGTCCTTGGTTGAATTTCTAGGTCCCATGGAAGAAATAAGAATGAAATTCAAACATCTGGGCGTCGTGACTCGGCCGAGAACATCGAGAAACTTAGATTTTAAATTCATGTGAATCCAAAACTCGCCTGGAAATCATGAAACTTGGCATGGTGTCATGTGATGGCACTAACATGTTGTGGTAAAAAATTGGGCCGATTTGGAAGCTCGTGGTTCTAAGAGGGAACGTGCCACCTTTGAGTGTGAAATGATATACACTGCCCCCCTTGAGTTTCTTTACAAAGGCAACATAGAACTACATGAGTGCCCTGTTAAATTTTGGAATTATTCCGGGTTCGTTTGTCATTTTTTATACATTAATTGAGTTTTTGTTCATTTAATGTGCATAAGTCAAATTTGAACTACAAGCACATGCTCTCGGCACCAAAGTTGGTTGAAAAATCACATCTATGTCCTCGGGTGAATTTCTAGGTCCCATGCAAGAAATGAGAATAAAATTCAAATATCTGGGCATCGTGGCTCGGCCGAGAACATTGAGAAACTTGGTTTTAAAATTCTTGTAAATCCAAAACACGTCTGAAAGTCATGAAACTTGGCATGGTGTCATGTCATGGTACTACCATGCTGTGGTAAAAAAATTGGCCTAGGAACATATTTTGGTATAAGCTTCTTGCAAACTGAAGCTTCTCTCAAGAAGGCTCGTGGTTCTGAGGGGGAACGTGCCACCTTTGAGTGCGAAACGATATACGCTTTCCCCCTTGAGTTTATTTACAAAGGAAACATAGAACTATATGAGTGCCCTATTAAAATTTGGAATTGTTCCGGGTTCGTTTGGCCTTTTTTATACATTAATTGAGTTTTTGGCCATTTAATGTGCATAATTCAAATTTGAACTACAAGCACATGCTCCCGTGCACCAAAGTTGGTTGAAAAATCACATATGCGTCCTCGGGTGAATTTCTAGGTCCCATGCAAGAAATGAGAATAAAATTCAAACATCTGGGCATCGTGAGTCGGTCGAGAACATTGAGAAACTTGGTTTTAAAATCATGAAACTTGGCATGGTGTCATGTCATGGTAGTACCATGATGTGGTAAAAAATTGGCCGAATAGGAACAAATTTTGGTATAAGCTTCTTGCAAACCAGAGCTTCTCTCAAGAAGGCTCGTGGTTCTGAGAGGGAACGTGTCACCTTTGTGTGCATAATTCAAATTTTAAATACAAGCACATGCTCCAGTGCACCAAAGTTGGTTGAAAAATCACATGTGTTTCCTCAGGTAAATTCTAGGTTCCATGCAAGAAATGGGAATGAAATTCAAAATTTTGGGCGTCGTGGCTGGGTTGGAAACATTGAGAAACTTTGTTTTTTAATTCCTGTAAATCCAAAACACACATGAAACTAATGAAACTTGGCTTGGTGCCATGACATGGCACCAACATGCTATGGTAATTTTGCAGTCCAATTTGCGAAGGCGCACACATTAACAATCAACAAAGTCATTTTGGAACAAGTGCTGTCACGTTACAATCGGAAACACAAGTATTATTGAAACCGTGGGCGTTCTATTTACTACCATTTACATGCTGCCACGCGTCCCCATTTTTTTATTAGCTAGGAGGCACCGTACAGGGTAGCTATTTGAGTACGAGAGGCGTGCGGTCAGACCCCTGCGCTTGCTTATCGGGAGAAGATCCCTTTGACCTTCATCTGTCATCCACCTCCCCCCCAAGGTCTCCATTAATGGCGCCCGAGCCTCTGTTTAATGGCGTGGCTATGTCTCACTCGACTGATATTTAAGAGAGAAAAAAGAAAATCTGAAAGCACAGATCTTGATGTAAGATCTGACGGACCTATATAGCATCGACTGCGACTTATAGCAAGACTGATGAATATATAAGGACGATTAATCGTCTTACATAATTAGGAAGATAATTAAAAAAGCCACATGCGGCTACGCCCGAAATACACAAGGGAAAAAGAAGAAGGAAGACAAGGATCTGGCTCGTTGTTCTCTACTTTCTTGATGCGTTGCTGCAGGCCGCGGGAACTAGTCTCCGCGGCGAGCGGCGATGAGCTCTTTCGTGTCCACAAGACGCTGCTTGAGAACATCCACGGATTCCTCCACCAGCCTTTGGCGCTCGATGCAGAGCATGTCATTCTCGTCCATAAGTTTCTTGACGATGACGCTGGTCCTCTTCAACACGGCAGTGGTCTCCTCCTGCTGCTCCACACTTCCGACGATCTTTGCCCTTAGCAGGTCGCGCTCGGCTCGGAGCCTCTCATTGCCCTCCCTTAGTTGCCGGATGCCGGTAGCCTGTTCAAACGAGGCTTTCATGTCGTCCTGCAACCTCGCCCAGACGGAGATCCGATCCATCTGGCTATGGACGATCGCATGCATGCGCCTGTAAGAGTCGTCGCCTGCCCATGAGACATTTTCCTAGGCCGCCGCAGTGCGGCGGGACATCTCTGCTGCTTCCACGGAGCGGTCGAACCAGTCTGCTGCATCGACGGCATGGCGGGACCTCTGTGCTGCTTCGGCGGCGCGACAGGACCTCTATGCTGCTAGTTCCGCATGGCGGGACATGTCGGCTACTTTCACAGCGAGGTGGGACATCTCTCGTGCTTCCCCTTCCATGCTCGCCTCTCCCTGGTGGCAATCTCTCGACCCAGAACTCATGCTGGCCATGGCAGACGCAAGGGAAGGATGCTGAATGACTTGTTTGTTTTTGTGGATGAGGAGTTGAGGAGGAATGTGCAGTCATCTTGGCATAGTAGTATTTATAACCGAGTACTAATACGCTCCTAAGTGGGAAACCGTTTAGGTTGTGATCGGTGTGAACAGGTTTGCAATTCAATATAGCGTGGTACTAATACGTTCCTAAGTGAGAAACCGTTTAGGTTGTGATCGGTGTGAACAGGGTTGCAATTCAATATAGCGTGGAGTAATTTGGAATGTGACGAAACGCAAGCTCAATATTTATTGATGGTTCTAGTTTCGAAGTGCGGCACTATTCCCGGATGGCGTCACGTGGGAACGTGTTCTCGGCCGTGGTGTAGCATATGCCATGGTAGTTCTTTTTCTACTGCTGTGTACGTGCAATAACTGGCACCGTCGTATACATATCTTATGGTTAATGGGGCGTTCGACAGGAATAGCCGCGTGGCGAACTATAGGCTAGTCTTTTTTCAGACGCATTAAACCTATCTCTCGGGACTTCTCGCACGCACCATCGTGCCACCCACAAAAACTTGTACTCTGAGTTTAATACGTTATACAGGAAGAGAAGAGGTGCACGCACGCACTCGTCCTCTCACACACGCGTCTGTTTTTTCTTGAAAAGGAAGATGATGAGCCCCGGCCTCTGCATCTGGGAGTCACACACACATCTGTAGCTACGAACTGTAGTGTTCTCAACCATCCGATTGGCTCTATCATGGATGTACCTATATACTAAAACATGTCTAGATACATCTATATTTTGACAAATGGAAGGCATGTATTGTGGAATGGAGGGAGTGCTTGTCATCAAAATGGATAAAAAGGGACGTATCTAGAACTAAAATACGTCTACATACATCTCCTTCTATCCATTTTGATGGCAAGTAGTACTTCTTACCGAAAGGAACTTTATATCCAACAGACACAAAATATCCGTTCGAGTGTTGGAAATTATTGATCTGATGTCGAAGTAATTGCTGCATCGCCACCAAAACCCACCATTTCTTAAGCTAAAGTAGACCGAGGTAATCCATATATTAGCATATTACTAAGATAAACAGAAGGCACTGTAGAAACATTTAGGACGTGAGCTTGTCAATCTGAATGTGGAGGGACACCAGCTTAGCCCCGGCCAGCAGCTTGGGCGGAACTGTGAAGAAGGTCAGCTCCTGCACGGCGACGTTGCTGGGATCCTTGCTGCTTGTCACCTCCATTTCCACCTTTACAGCATCGGTCATGCCTTTGGGCTCCCCCGGCGGGCCGTTTGCCCACAGCTTGGCCACGTAGTGCGGCAGTGGGGACGCCCCTGCTCTGATGCAGATGACCGACACGATGATAGGTGCGCCGATGTCGAGCACGCCGCCAGCCAAGAAAAACGCGCGGCCGTCCTCCTCCGTGAACAGCAAGAGCCGTGGCTCCGACACTGGCACTTGTAGCTGGAGCACCTTGCCGTACTGGATCCTGTGCACGGGCATGGGATGTGCGGTGCTGATGTGGTGGTAGAGCGCCGGCGGCGGGCCTTCGTAGCCACAGACGGGCATGGGGCATTTGCAGGTCGAGAGCGGACACACGCTCTAGTGATCGACGAGCTTGTGGTAAGTGACGTAGAGCCCACAACCTTCGTGCGGGCACTCCATCCTCACCGACGAAAGGACGGCGTCCACCGCCGTGTTCCGCATGTCAAAGCCATCACCGTGCTCGCACTTTTGGCACTGCCACTGGTTCCCAGGGCGCTCGACGCGGTAGTCCGCGCAGGCCAGGTGCCCTCCCTTGCACTGCAGAAATCAATCGAATAACACATCAATCAAGAAACCTGCACCTTGCTCAATCAGCCGAACGGACAAGGTGTATTCGAACCTCATACACTGGAGGCGTCAAGGGGCGGAGGCACAAGTGGCAGTGGAGCACGGTGAGGTCCATCGAGACCTTAGAGAGCTCCATCATCGGGTCCTGTTCCATCTGCATGATCTCGCCCTCCTCGTGCACAACCATCTCTCGCTTGGGCCGGGGCATTACAAAGCTTTACCGTCACATATTTTATATTACTTCAAGGTGCATTAAATCAACACATGCAAGTATCAAAAGGAGAGTCACGGCATGCATGCATGCGTTGTAATTAATGCATCAGTAAACGCAAATTATTGAAATATATCGAGTGCATTGCTTTGATGTGTCACGTCAACTCGTACATCAATGAGAAGTTTGATTATCCTCTCCCTCGCGGACTTAACTGCACCTGCCTTTGGCTGTATGACAGGTTGGCCACCCACCTGTCGGGCCCACCTGTCATACACGCAAAGGCAGGAGCGTCCCTCCCTCGCCCATGAGCGTGGTGGTTGGCAAGACTAGGAGAAGCTTTCGCTACACGCTCTCCCTCCCACACGTAGTGGACATGCAGCAGTTCAATCGGTGTCAGATGGCTATAAGCATACTGTAGTAGTCCGCCAGTGCAGTAGTTCTATTGTTCGACTTCCCGAAGAGATGAAGAGCCAAGCGCAGCCCGGACGCTCGTGTGGCAGTTTCATGTGTAGAGTACTAGGATAGCGTGTACCGTGCCTGTAAGCTTAAAATCATTGGGGTCGGCTCCATGCTATGTGACCGTCCTGAAGTTTTTTTAAGAAAATTAAAATAGTCTTCTGGCCCTACCTATCACCCTGGTGATTGTAGTTTGCACACTCATCTGGTCAAGATAGGAATATATATTTTAATTTGTGGTAGGTAAATGTTAGAGGTTGCAGCAAATATATTGTACACTGCGGGTCTTTCAGCCAAGTTTAGAGGCAAGCGTGTGGGGCCAGTGCTATGATGTGTCGCGTCAACTCGTACAACAAGAAGAAGCTTGATTTTACTACTACACGCCTTCTCCCTCTCCCATGCGCGCGGTTGCTCACAAATGAGGACAGGCTACTACAACAAGCTATCCCTCCCGCTCGCGGTGGATGGACATGCAGCAGTGGATTCAACACTGTAGAAGCAGTAGTAGTAACATCATTGTTCGTATTCTCAAAGAGGTGAAGATCCAAGCGCAACCCGAAGGTGGTAGTTGCGAACATTGGAGCACGCATATAGTCAGGCTCTTGCATGAGACAAAATTGCTATGTGAGCCCACTATTGTACTACTCCCTCCGTTCCTAAATATTTGTCTTTTCAGAGATTCAAATGGACTACTACATATGGATGTATATAGACATATTTTAGAATGTAGATTCGCTCATTTTGCTCCGTATGTAGTCACTTGTTGAAATCTCTAGAAAGACAAATATTTAGGAACGGAGGGAGTAGTATGTACTACTACTTACTAGTATAGCCCTGTAAACCAGAAAGGAGTATTTGCCTTTCTAGAGATTTCAACAAGTGACTAGACTACACCGAGACGGAGTACCTATGGAGCAAAATGAGTGAATCTGCACCATAAATAAATATGTACTTCTCTCATTTTCCTCTCCGAGGTGCACAATATTGAGTATACTAACTAGTATCTTTTTGACACGCATTTACTTTTTTTGACACAGTACAGACGCAAGCGGTCATATACATGCGCATACATTCACCCCTATGAACGCACACACGCACGACACTATCATCTTGAAATTTACGAAGTCGCCATAGGCACCTCGTCGTCGACGGGAACGTCTCCTGACACACAATAGACGCGAGTGGCAGTCGCCTCCATAGGTGCTTGAATGCCAAGGAGGGCGAGGGTAGCGGTTCCCGAGACGTTGAACGGTCAATGATGAATCCTCAATTACATGCAGAGGGAATTAATTGGAGAAGCAGAATAGAGCCAGCACGATGTGAATGCAATAGAGTTTTGACTCTCATATAAAGGCGCCCTACCACTCCAATCCATCTACTCCTAAGTCTCTGCGCAACACTGCTCACTCCAATCCAGGACCAAGTGACCAGAAGCCACAAGCACCTATGGAGGCGATGGACGCGAGCGGTAGTCGGCTGTGCCAAATCATCCAATGCGCCGGCCTGCGGCCCCACACCACACAGCTTTTCCAGACGATGCTGGCGACCGCGGGCATCGTAGCCCTCCCCGACACTGGCTTCGCCTCTCGCATGGACGACATGATGGTCAAATCCATCCGCAAGTTCACCGCCGTCAAGAAGCGCGCGGACGGCCTTGTCGTACTGCTCCAGCCCGCGCGCCCAGGCTCCTTATTGCCTGCCACCCTCATTGGCCTCCATGGTGACCAAGTCTTTCAAGACTTGGTGGCCCTGCAGGTGCCGGAGGAAGCGACAAAGAATGTGCACCTCGAGGCCGTGCTTGCCGCGCAGCGCCTCGCCATGCAAGAAATTGTCGACCTGTACATCCACGTCTACGAGGAAATCGTCTACATAGGCCACTACAAGGCAAGCGAGGACGAAAAGACGTTGGCCTTCTTCCAGCGGATGGAATCTTTGGACGCCATTGTTCAGAAGCACGTTGACCTGTCCACGAAAGCCCCTGCTACTTAGGCGCCGTTCGGCGGGCCGACGCCCTGAGTCAAGGAGGTGGACGTCGTCGATGGATGCATCTCTTCTTCTTGCCTCCTGTAACCAGCACTGCATCACCTCATGGCCTTAATGTTTTATTAGTATAGTACTCCCTCCGTTCCCAAATATAAGTCTTTCTAAAGATTCCAGCAAGTGACTACTACATACGGAGCAGAATGAGTGAATCTACACTCTAAACTATGTCTACATACATCTGTATGCTGTATTCCATTTGAAATAGTATCTAAAAAGGCTTATATTTAGGAACGGAGGGAGTATATGGCATTTTTATTCCAGTCGTAATGTTTTCACTTTGAGGTGGGGACGTAGTTGAGCAAACCCACCCTGCCCACCGGGCGTCGGCCGAGTTTAGAATTAGAAGAGAGAAACGAGGAAGGAGAGCTAGCTGTAGCACAGACGCTGTTGTCAGATGGGACTCATGTTGATAGAAAAGGAGTACTGAGCACTCGTACCTCTTTTTTTTGAGGGAAAAATTAGTCGTATGTCTAGTACCACTAGTTGGGTGCGTGCGACCTATAGCTGTCATCACTTTAGGTCTCCTTTTCGAACCGCGGCTACGCTTCACAGTACAATTTTTTCATGCATTTTTCCTCCTACATGTACTCCTAGGCTATTTCCACGTGCTCCCATTCGCTGACATGTGGGACATAGAGCATCTGGGTCGTAGTGCATGCACGACTCGGAGCATATGCCGGGGTACTTTACATTTTAGACATCACGAATTACATGCAAAACCCCCCGCAGAAGAATAAATAAATAAATGAATTACTACATGAAACCAGATTATTTTCGTAGAAACCGGAGCATGTTCATTAAATTTTGAACATAGCACGTTTATAAAAAAATGACCGGACCTAAACCAGTCTAAGGGCCTCTTTGGTTTTTCCCGCAAAAAAGGGCCTCTTTGATTCGCAGGATACTGAAAACACAGGAATGGGGAAAGTATGATGGCGATAAACCGAGACGAGGAGAACTCTAACTTAGTTAGAGGTTAGAGTTAACCCTGAACTAACTCTAAACTAAATAGGTGTATGGATGGCAGGGTTAGATTGACAATAAATGCTCTTTCTCAATCATTTGACTACTTTCGACCCTATTTCCTGCCGGTTTTGGTGTGGCTGGCTCTTGTGTGGCCTCCTCCCGCTCACAATTGACATAAATGAACCATCTTTACAAATCAAGAATGCAAAACATGATAATTTTTACTTTGTCCATACAAATGAGATATCCCACTTAAACATACAAGCCGGCAATCACGCTTCACAAAAAAACACTCCATGAATCAAAGCATGAGCTAACTCATCACGGAAGTCATTCACGATAGGGAGGGAGCCCGGAGCCCCTCACGCACCGAGGGAGGAGCTCGCCATCGTCACTCTGGAGGAAGGCTCTGTAGAGCCCAAGCCCCGGGAACCCCTCCGACGCTGGCCCTTGCGAGTTGAGGTCGACACCGGCATGGGTAGCAGGGCCGCTTGCCACCGACTGGGAACTTAATCTTTGGGTCTCCAGAAATAATGCAAGCCTGAAACTAAAATACCTAGAAAGGTGAACTGAATCTTTGGGCCTCTAGAAATAATGCAAGCCTGGAACTGAAATACCTAGAAAGGTGAACTGAATCTTTGGGCCTCTAGAAATAATGCAAGCCTAAAACAGAAATACCTAGAAAGGTGAACTGAATCTTTGGGTGTCTAGAAAGATTTATTACCTCCTCAAGCAGCATCAAACAATTCCATGCATGCACCACAAATCTATACCAAGTTTGATCAGGATCTACTTTCCCAAATCAGAATTAGCGCTAGAGCGAGCAAGATCAATGATATGGCTGTGAGACAGAGAAGGAACGAACAAACTCACCCCTCTCGTGACCTCCCTGGTAGATGCGCCACCGCTGCGCACAGCAGAGGGAGAAAAATGACCGGTGAAGGGGGAGCGGGGCGACCTTTGAAGGCCGGAGGGAGAGGCCAGCCGGAGTAGGGCAGCGGAGGCCCGAAGGTGAGTGCGGCCGGAGGAGAGAGAGGGCGAGCGGCGCTTGGGCGGGCGGCCCTATGGGGAACAGAGAGGAGTTGTGCGAGAGGGGGTGAGCGATCTGGTGCGGGCAGGGGAGATTTTTTAGTTCTCTTTTAGTGGGCCCGAGGATAACTAACCCAAATAGAACCTCTCCACCGGGCTAGTTTTTTTAGCTGGGTTAGAGCAAACTAGCTCAAACTAACTGAAGGAAATATGCCCTAGAGGCAATAATAAAGTTATTATTTATTTCCTTATTTCATGATAAATGTTTATTATTCATGCTAGAATTGTATTAACCGGAAACATAATACATGTGTGAATACATAGACAAACATAGTGTCATTAGTATGCCTCTACTTGACTAGCTCGTTTATCAGAGATGGTTATGTTTCCTAGCCATAGACAAAAGAGTTGTCATTTGATTAACGGGGTCACATCATTAGGAGAATGATGTGATTGACTTGACCCATTCCGTTAGCCTAGCACTTGATCGTTTAGTATTCTGCTATTGCTTCCTTCATGACTTATACATGTTCCTGTAACTATGAGAATTGTGTAACTCCCGTTTACCGGAGGAACACTTTGGGTACTACCAAACGTCACAACGTAACTGGCTGATTATAAAGGAGTACTACAGGTGTCTCCAAAGGTACATGTTAGGTTAGCATAATTTAAGATTAGGTTTTGTCACTCCGATTGTCGGAGAGGTATCTCTGGGCCCTCTCGGTAATGCTCATCACCTAAGCCTTGCAAGCATGTAACTAATGAGTTAGTTATGAGATGAAGTATTACAGAACGAGTAAAGAGACTTGTCGGTAACGAGATTGAACTAGGTATTGGATACCGACGATCGAATCTCGGACAAGTAACATAACGATGACAAAGGGAACAACGTATGTTGTTATGCGGTTTGACCGATAAAGATCTTCGTAGAATATGTAGGAACCAATATGGGCATCCAGGTCCCGCTATTAGTTATTGACCAGAGATGTGTCTCAGTCATGTCTACATCGTTCTTGAAACGTAGGGTCCGCACGCTTAAGGTTTCGATGACAGTTATATTATGAGTTTATGTATTTTGATGTACCGAAGGTTGTTCGGAGTCCCGGATATGATTATGGACATGACGAGGAGTCTCGAAATGGTCGAGACATAAAGATTGATATATTGGACGGATATATTTGGACACCGGAAAGGTTCCGGAGAAGTTTGGAGCCCCGGGAGGTTACCGGAACCCCCCGGGAGGTATATGGGCCTTATTGGGCCCATGTAGGAGGAAGAGAGAAGGAGCAAGGGAAGGGGGCGCGCCCCCCCAAGCCCAATCCGAATTGGGGAGGGGGGCCGGCCCCCCCTTTCCTTTCTCCTTCCCCCTCTTCCTATTACTACTACTAGTACTACTTCCTAATACTAGTACTCTTTCCTTCCCCCTCCAAATAAGATAAGGAAAAGAGAGGGAAACCTACTTGGAGTAGGTTTCCCCCTCCTCATGGCGCGCCCCCCTAGGGCCGGCCACCTCCTCCCTCCCTCCTTTATATA
>NC_041393.1:623054514-623071536 GCF_002162155.2 Triticum dicoccoides | reverse complement strand
CCCCCCTTTCCTTTCTCCTTCCCCCTCTTCCTATTACTACTACTAGTACTACTTCCTAATACTAGTACTCTTTCCTTCCCCCTCCAAATAAGATAAGGAAAAGAGAGGGAAACCTACTTGGAGTAGGTTTCCCCCTCCTCATGGCGCGCCCCCCCCTAGGGCCGGCCACCTCCTCCCTCCCTCCTTTATATACGGGGGTAGGGGGGCACCCTAGGACACACAAGTTGATCATTGATCATTCCTTAGCCGTGTGCGGTGCCCCCCTCCACGATATTACACCTCGGTCATATTGTAGCGGTGCTTAGGCGAAGCCCTGCAACAGGAGAACATCAAGATCGTCACCACGCCGTCGTGCTGACGAAACTCCCCCTCGGCGCCTCTGCTAGATCGGAGATCGAGGGTGCGTCATCGAGCTGTACGCGTGTCAAGAACTCGGAGGTGCCGGAGTAACGGTACTTGGATCGGTTGAACCGGAGGACGTACGACTACTTCCTCTACGTTGCGTCAACGCTTCCGCTTCGGTCTACGAGGGTACGTAGACAATACTCTCCCCTCGTTGCTATATCATCACCATGATCTTGCGTGTGCGTAGGAATTTTTTTGAAATTACTACGTTCCCCAACAGTGGCATCCGAGCCAGGTTTTATGCGTTGATGTTATATGCATGAGTAGAACACAAGTGAGTTGTGGACGATATAAGTCATACTGCCTACCAGCATGTCATACTTTGGTTCAGCGGTATTGTGAGATGAAGCGGCCCGGACCGACATTACGCGTACGCTTACGCGAGACTGGTTTCACCGTTACGAGCTCTCGTGCTTAAAGGTGGCTGGCGGGTGTCTGTCTCTCTCACTTTAGTTGAACCGAGTGTGGCTACGCCCGGTCCTTGTGAAGGTTAAAACGGAGTCTATTTGACAAACTATCGTTATGGTTTTGATGCGTAGGTGAGATTGGTTCTTGCTTAAGCCCGTAGCAGCCACGTAAAATTTGCAACAACAAAGTAGAGGACGTCTAACTTGTTTTTGCAGGGCATGTTGTGATGTGATATGGCCAAGACATGATGCTATATTTTATTGTATGAGATGATCATGTTTTATAACCGAAGTTATCGGCAACTGGCAGGAGCCATATGGTTGTCGCTTTATTGTATGCAATGCAATCGCGATGTAATGCTTTACTTTATCACTAAACGGTAGCGATATTCGTGGAAGCATAAGATTGGCGAGACGACAACGATGCTACGATGGAGATCAAGGTGTCGCGCCGGTGACGATAGTGATCATGACGGTGCTTCGGAGATGGAGATCACATGCACAAGATGATGATGGCCATATCATATCACTTATATTGATTGCATGTGATGTTTATCCTTTATGCATCTTATCTTGCTTTGATTGACGGTAGCATTTTAAGATGATCTCTCACTAATTATCAAGAAGTGTTCTCCCTGAGTATGCACCATTGCGAAAGTTCTTCGTGCTGAGACACCACGTGATGATCGGGTGTGATAGGCTCTACGTTCAAATACAACGGGTGCAAAACAGTTGCACACGCGGAATACTCAGGTTATACTTGACGAGCCTAGCATATACAGATATGGCCTCGGAACACGGAGACCGAAAGGTCGAGCGTGAATCATATAGTAGATATGATCAACATAATGATGTTCACCGATAAAACTACTCCATCTCACGTGATGATCGGACATGGTTTAGTTGATTTGGATCACGTGATCACTTAGAGGATTAGAGGGATGTCTATCTAAGTGGGAGTTCTTAAGTAATATGATTAAACAGAACCTAAATTTATCATGAACTTAGTCCTGGTAGTATTTTGCAAATCATGTTGTAGATCAATAGCTCGCGTTGTTGCTTCCCTGTGTTTTATTTTGATATGTTCCTAGAGAAAATTATATTGAAAGATGTTAGTAGCAAAGATGCGGATTGGATCCGTAATCTGAGGTTTATCCTCATTGCTGCACAGAAGAATTATGTCCTTGATGCACCGCTAGGTGACGGACCTATTGCAGGAGCAGATGCAGACGTTATGAACATTTGGCTAGCTCAATATGATGACTACTTGATAGTTTAAGTGCACCATGCTTAACGGCTTAGAATCGGGACTTCAAAGACGTTTTGAACGTCATGGACCATATGAGATGTTCCAGGAGTTGAAGTTAATATTTCAAGCAAATACCCGAGTTGAGAGATATGAAATCTCCAACGAGTTCTATAGCTAAAAGATGGAGGAGAATCGCTCAACTAGTGAGCATGTGCTCAGATTGTCTGGGTACTACAATCGCTTGAATCAAGTGGGAGTTAATCTTCCAGATAAGATAGTGATTGACAGAATTCTCTAGTCACCATCACCAAGTTAGTAGAACTTCGTGATGAACTATGATATGCAAGGGATAACAAAAACGATTCCCAAGCTCTTCGTAATGCGGAAATTGACGAAGGTAGAAATCAAGGAAAACATCAAGTGTTGATGGTTGACAAGATCACTAGTTTCAAGAAAAGGGCAAAGGGAAGAAGGGGAACTTCAAGAAGAACGGCAAGCAAGTTGCTGCTCAAGTGAAGAAGCCCAAGTCTGATCCTAAGCCTGAGACTAAATGCTTTTACTGCAAAGGGACTGGTCACTGGAAGCGGAACTACCCCAAGTGATTGGCGGATAAGAAGGATGGCAAAGTGAACATAAGTATATTTGATATACATGTTATTGATGTGTACTTTACTAGTGTTTATAGCAACCCCTCAGTATTTGATACTAGTTCAGTTGCTAAGATTAGTAACTCGAAACGGGAGTTGCAGAATAAACAGAGACTAGTTAAGGGTGAAGTGATGATGTGTGTTGGAAGTGGTTCCAAGATTGATATGATCATCATCGCACACTCCCTATACTTTCGGGATTAGTGTTGAACCTGAATAAGTGTTATTTGGTGTTTGCGTTGAGCATGAATATGATTTGATCATGTTTATTGTAATACAGTTATTCATTTAAGTAAGAGAATAAATTGTTGTTCTGTTTACATGAATGAAACCTTATATGGTTGCACACCCAATGAAAATAGTTCGTTGGATCTCGATCGTAGTGATACACATAATCATAATATTGAAACCAAAAGATGCAAAGTTAATAATGATAAGTGCAACTTGTTTGTAGCACTGCCGTTTAGGTCATATTGGTGTAAAGCGCATGAAGAAACTCCATACTGATGGGCTTTTGGAATCACTTGATTATGAATCAGTTGATGCTTGCGAACCATGCCTCATGGGCAAGATGACTAAGACTCTGTTCTTCAGAACAATGAAGCGAGCAATAGATTTGTTGGAAATCATACATACTGATGTATGTGGTCCGATGAATATTAAGGCTCGCGACAGGTATCATTATTTTCTGATCTTCACAGATGATTTGAGCAGATATGAGTATATCTACTTGATGAAACATAAGTCTGAAACATTTGAAAAGTTCAACGAATTTCAGAGTGAAGTGAAAAATCATCGTAACAAGAAAATAAAGTTTCCATGATCTGATCGTAGAGAAGAGTATTTGAGTTACGAGTTTGGCCTTCAGTTAAAAACAATGTGAAATAGTTTCACTACTCA
Source organism: Triticum dicoccoides (assembly GCF_002162155.2). NCBI lineage: Eukaryota > Viridiplantae > Streptophyta > Magnoliopsida > Poales > Poaceae > Triticum > Triticum dicoccoides. Next base: position 623,067,928 of record NC_041393.1, on the reverse strand, counting down.
TGCCACCTAGAACACCACAATGTTATGGTGTGTCCGAACGTCGTAATCGTACTTTATTGGATATGGTGCGATCTATGATGTTTCTTGCTGATTTACCATTGTCGTTTTGGGGTTATGCATTAGAGACAGCTGCATTCACATTTAAAATAGGGCATCATCTAAATCCGTTGAGACGACACCGCATGAACTATGGTTTAGCAGTAAACCTAAGCTGTTGTTTCTTAAAGTTTGGAGTTGCGATGCTTATATGAAAAAGGGTTTTTCAACTTGATAAGCTCGAACCCAAATCGGAGAAGTGCGTCTTCATAGAATACCCAAAGGAAATTGTTGGGTACACCTTCTATCACAGATCCGAAGGCAAATTTGTTGCTGATAATAGATCCTTTCTAGAGAAGGAGTTTTTCTCGAAAGAAGTGAGTGGGAGGAAAGTAGAGCTTGATAAGGTAATTTGTACCTTCTCCCGAATTGAAAATAGTTCATCACTGAAATCAGTTCCAGTGATTCCTACACCAATTAGTGAGGAAGCTAATGATGATGATCATGAAACTTCAGATCAAGTTACTACAGAACCTCGTAGGTCTTCCAAAGTACGGTCCGCACCAGTGTGGTACGGTAATCCTGTTCTGAAAGTCATGTTACTAGACCATGATAAACCTACGAACTATGAGGAAGCGATGATGAGCCCAGATTCCGCGAAATGGCTTAAGGCCATAAAATCTGAGATATGATCCATGTATGAAAACAAAGTATGGACTTTGATTGACTTGCTCGATGATCAGCAAGCCATGTTAAATAAATGGATCTTCAAGAGGAAGACGGACACTGATAGTAGTGTTACTATCCACTAAGCTCGACTTGTTGCAAAAGGTTTTTCAACAAGTTCAAGGGGTTGAATACGATGAGATTTTCTCACTCGTATCGATGCTTAAGTCTGTCTGAATCATGTTAGCAATTGCCACATTTTATGAAATCTGGCAAATGGATGTCAAAACAACATTCCTTAATGGATTTACTAAAGAAGAGTTGTATATGATACAACCAAAAGGTTTTGTCAATCCTAAAGGTGCTAACAAAATGTGCAAGCTCCAGCGATCCATCTATGGACTGGTGCAAGCATCTCGGAGTTGGAATATACGCTTTGATAAATTGATCAAAGCATATAGTTTTATATGGACTTACGATGAAGCCTGTATTTACAATAAAGTGAGTGGGAGCACTACAGCCTTTCTGATTAGTATATGTGAGTGACATATTGTTGATCAGAAATGATGTAGAATTTTTCTGCAAAGCATAAAGGAGTATTTTAAAGGAGTTCTTTAAAAAGAAAAGACCTTAGTAAAAGATACTTACATATTGAGCATCAAGATCTATTGAGATAGATCAAGACGCTTGATAAGATTTTCAATGAGTACATACCTTGGCAAGATTTTGAAATAGTTCAAAATGGATCAGTCAAAGAAAGAGTTCTTGCCTGTGTTGCAAAGGTATTGAGTAAGACTCAAATCCCGACCACAGCAGAAAATAGAAAGAGAATGAAAAGTCATTCCCTATGCCTCAGTCATAGGTTCTATAAAGTATGCTATGTACCAGACCTATTGTATACCTTGCTCTGAATTTGGCAAGGGAGTACAATAGTGATCTAGGAGTAGATCACTGGACATTGGTCAAGAATATCCTTAGTAAGGACTAAGGAGATGTTTCTCGATTATGGAGGTGATAAAAGAGTTTATTGTAAAAGTTACATCAGTGCAAACTTTTACACTGATCCAGATGACTCTAAGTCTCAACCTGAATACATATTAAAAGTGGGAGCAATTAGCTAGAGTAGCTCCGTGCAGAGCATTGTGGACATAAAATATTTGCAAAATACATACGGCTCTGAATGTGACAGACCCGTTGACTAAGCTTCTCTCACGAGCAAAACATGATCACACCTTAGTACTCTTTGGGTGATAATCACATAGCGATGTGAACTAGATTATTGACTCTAGTAAACCCTTTGGGTGTTGGTCACATGATGATGTGAACTATGGGTGTTAATCATATACAGATATGAATATTGGTGTTAAATCACATGGTGATGTGAACTAGATTATTGACTCTAGTGCAAGTGGGAGACTGAAGGAAATATGCCCTAGAGGCAATAATAAAGTTATTATTTATTTCCTTATTTCATGATAAATGTTTATTATTCATGCTAGAATTGTATTAACCGGAATCATAATACATGTGTGAATACATAGACAAACATAGTGTCACTAGTATGCCTCTACTTGACTAGCTCATTTATCAGAGATGGTTATGTTTCCTAGCCATAGACAAAAGAGTTGTCATTTGATTAACGGGGTCACATCATTAGGAGAATGATGTGATTGACTTGACCCATTCCGTTAGCCTAGCACTTGATCGTTTAGTATTCTGCTATTGCTTCCTTCATGACTTATACATGTTCCTATAACTATGAGAATTGTGTAACTCCCGTTTACCGGAGGAACACTTTGGGTACTACCAAATGTCACAACATAACTGGGTGATTATAAAGGAGTACTACAAGTGTCTCCAAAGGTACATGTTGAGTTAGCATAATTTAAGATTAGGTTTTGTCACTCCGATTGTCGGAGAGGTATCTCTGGGCCCTCTCGGTAATGCTCATCACCTAAGCCTTGCAAGCATGTAACTAATGAGTTAGTTATGAGATGAAGTATTACAAAACGAGTAAAGAGACTTGTCGGTAATGAGATTGAACTACGTATTGGATACCGACGATCGAATCTCGGACAAGTAACATACCGATGACAAAGGGAACAACGTATGTTGTTATGCGGTTTGACCGATAAAGATCTTCGTAGAATATGTAGGAACCAATATGGGCATCCAGGTCCCGCTATTGGTTATTGACCAGAGATGTGTCTCAGTCATGTCTACATCGTTCTCGAAATGTAGGGTCCGCACGCTTAAGGTTTCGATGACAGTTATATTATGAGTTTATGTATTTTGATGTACCGAAGGTTGTTCGGAGTCCCGGATATGATTACGGACATGACGAGGAGTCTCGAAATGGTCGAGACATAAAGATTGATATATTGGACGGATATATTTGGACACCGGAAAGGTTCCGAAGAAGTTTGGAGCCCCAGGAGGTTACCGGAACCCCCCGGGAGGTATATGGGCCTTATTGGGCCCATGTAGGAGGAAGAGAGAAGGAGCAAGGGAAGGGGGCCCGCCCCCCCAAGCCCAATCCGAATTGGGGAGGGGGGCCGGCCCCCCCTTTCCTTTCTCCTTCCCCCTCTTCCTATTACTACTACTAGTACTACTTCCTAATACTAGTACTCTTTCCTTCCCCCTCCAAATAAGATAAGGAAAAGAGAGGGAAACCTACTTGGAGTAGGTTTCCCCCTCCTCATGGCGCCCCCCCCTAGGGCCGGCCACCTCCTCCCTCCCTCCTTTATATACGGGGGTAGGGGGGCACCCTAGGACACACAAGTTGATAATTGATCGTTCCTTAGCCGTGTGCGGTGTCCCCCTCCACGATATTACACCTCGGTCATATTGTAGCGGTGCTTAGGCGAAGCCCTGCAACAGGAGAACATCAAGATCGTCACCACGCCGTCGTGCTGACGAAACTCCCCCTCGGCGCCTCTGCTGGATCAGAGATCGAGGGTGCGTCATCGAGCTGTACGCGTGTCAAGAACTCGGAGGTGCCGGAGTAACGGTACTTGGATCGGTTGAACCGGAGGACGTACGACTACTTCCTCTACGTTGCGTCAACGCTTCCGCTTCGGTCTACGAGGGTACGTAGACAATACTCTCCCCTCGTTGCTATATCATCACCATGATCTTGCGTGTGCGTAGGAATTTTTTTGAAATTACTACATTCCCCAACACTAACCCCTCCTGTTTTGATAATCTGAGGCTATTTCAACCCAAACTAGCTCTAACTCAGGGATCCAAACAAAGAGGAGTAGTATTGTACATGTTACAGTGTGGACCGTAGCACATTGTTTTTTATGGCCATATCACCACATTGTTTTCTACTGCTGGTTCACTGGGCTACCGTGGTTCGCACTGCTGGTTCACTTGGCTGTCGTGGTTCGCACTCCTCCAACCTGAGTAGTAGTAGTATATACCGCATCATTCTTCGCTCCTTCTTACTACTACGTAGTACTTCACCGACATGTGGGAGAGCCAGCATCCGGGTCGACGTGTCATGCACCAGATTAGAGTGTGGAACGGAAGGGGGGTATCACCCTGGTCGGAGCGCCAGTAATTCATGACTATAGTGAGTGGTCATATCACAAGTCTTTCCAACAGTAACACGCCGTTAAATCGCACAACCTGACCTTTCTAGCAGTATGTTTGAGAATGCGCCACTCGCTCACCCTCCTCGCCTCTCTGTCAAACTGCCTACTAGAAAACTGTTGTGCGTACTACCCGATAAAAGCCCCACCCACAACTTTTAACTACGCGAAAATAGTTCGAGCTTGTTCGTTCTATATAAATACTTACTGTATGTTTATTCACCCGTGGGGTTGTTCAATGAATGGATGGGCGCAGAGCACAAGTGAACAATACTAGTACTACTAGTAGTAAGTAGGAGTCATACAGTAGTCACCTTAAATAGAGAGTTTCTTTTCTTTAATGCCACGTACACAAATTGAAACGCTTGTTGTGGAGAGAAAAAGATAATCACTCCACTATATATATACGCAGGGGACGGAGCGCTTGCTTTACTAGGGTTGCTCTCTTCATTCTCTCATCCTCTCCAGATCTAAACATGACAACAGTAGCGACATTTTCTCTCTGCTCACCGCTGGTCACAGATCCGGCCGGATCCCTTTGGCCAGTGTGTGTAGAGGACTAAAAGGTGCATCATTCATGCGGTCATCGCCGTCGAGGGAGGAAACCCACAGCTGCCAGCGGGGCCCGATCCTCTGCCTATGCCATTCACTCCGACACATCGCCGGCTCGGGAGGTCCTCCGACCCTTCTTCCTCCCTACCGTATTGTGCACAAATCGGACCTGCTACCGCCGACATCCCGACGAACCTCAGGTACAAGTTCTTCGAAAGTGGCCTTGCTCTACTGCCCCAGCTCCCAACATGTCTGCATGTGCATCTTTTTCTACTTCCATCAACTCTTCCAAATCCACCTAAATTTTTAGTATTATTAGAGGTAAAGTTACTTCATGCATTCGAATATAGGACTTGGTTCAAACAACGAAGGAAGGGGGAAAGTCGTAGCATGAATCTAGGACTTGATTCAAAGAGAAAATAAGAGGGGGAAAGTAGTAGAGACCGCTTGGTTGAAAATGGAAATAATGTGAAAACTCAGTACAAACTGGATAAGGAACAGATGTATAATTGGTTGAAAAATGGATAGAAAGTGGCGGCTGGTGGACAAGTCAACAGAGTATGTCCAAGATTAGATTTGCTGCCCTCACATAGTAAAAGGTCTCCAGGATTAGATTTGCTTCCCTCACATAGTAAAAGGTCTCCAGGATTAGATTTTCTGCCCTCGCATAGTAAAAGTTCTCCAGGATTAGATTTGCTGCGCTCACATAGTAAAAGTTCTCCAGGATTAGATTTGCTACCCTCATAGAGCATGAACAAACTCGGCATCACCACTTTATGCCTCTTTGTAGGTACATTGTGCTGATGCATCCACTGTCGCATGTCCTTATACCAACCTTTTGCTGTTGTTAATGTAAAGGCGCATGTAAAATGAAGCGATCACACTGTTACCTTAAGGACATGTCCAACCAGTGTTATTGTTAATCTAATGCCTCCAGTGTTATGATGCAATTAGATTGTGTTAACAAATGGTACTCCTACTGTTTTCCCAAGTATGATAAGTAAGTTGCTTCTTTACGCTGCTGAGTAACCTCGTGTCCCCATGGTCCCATGCCCTTAAACCAACTCTTTAGCTGATGTTGATTTACTGTATCTGGTAAACAAGCAATGCCACTATTAAAGTAATCCCATATTTGACGAATATCATAGTTGATCGTAATGCCTCCGATAACATGAAGCATTACTTACGTTTTAAAATTTCTACTGTCCTTGCGTGATTGCCATGACTGATGAAGTCATATACCTAGGGTAGGGTCATGGACATGTCCAAGGTACCCTCCCCAAGGACATCTTTAGCAGAAGCTGCCTTCCAATCGACCTGGAAGGATTCCACCCGACGGACTCAAAGACACTCGACCATGAAGACTCACTCGACCACCAGAAGATCAAGAGCCACTCTGTATCCAAAACGGTCTGTAATTAAGTAGTCTTTATGGTCATGATGACACTTTATGTAAGGCGTTACCAGTAATGCCATGCCTTAATGTACTTTAAACCCCGCATAACTGAGGGGCCGGAGGGGTCTGACAGACACTATATAAGCCACCCCCCTCCTCAGTGTAAAGGGTTCGCACCCGTGTAACTCATACGCATATAATCCAGTTGACCGCCTCCGGGCTCCGAGACATAGGGCTGTTCCTCTGAGAAGGGCTCTTGCTTATACAACTACTCCATAGCTAGGATCTTGCCTCTCCATTCCTACCCCCCTATTCTACTGTCAGACTTAGAATCACGACAGTTGGCGCCCACCATGGGGCAGGTGTCTTAGCGACTTATTGGAGAAGTTGCAATTGTTCTGATCGCCTTCACCATGGTTTCTGGCGGAGTTTTGGTTGAGGGCCGCGAGATCCGTCTCGGCGCGCTCACGTTCATCGCCGACGACTCCGCTTGGCTCCAGGAGGCTCCACTCGATATCGACGCACTTCCCGTCCACGGGGCGACGCACTTTCGTGCATGTGTCCGCGGCCTCCTGTTGCGGCAACCGTCGGCTCCGTATCGGTCGACTCCTGTGTCGTCTTCCCTCCCTGTCTCCCGCCAGTGCAAGTGCTCAGGTCGGTCGAGGCGTCAGCGGTGGGTGAGACATGCAGTGGCTCGCCAATCTGCCACCACCCAGGTCGCGGTGATCAAGCCCGACGAATCTCTCTGTGGCATGTTCGATCTGTCGACTGGCTCCGTAGAGACTGCATCCGAGTGCGACAGCAACGATCCAGCAGCGGAGGTCTTGATGGTCAATGGGCCTCGTAGTCCTCCCTGCTTCCCTCGCGCCGACGGAGCGGACGGCGGAGGTGACCCAGCTCAGGTCCATGAGGAGTATCAACCTGAACCGCTCACTTCTCTGCAAAGGGAAGATCTTCGTCGCTGGAATATGGATGCTCTGCATACTCCTATCGTAGGAGAAACCCCTGAGGCTCATGCCTTGGAGGACGCGCGTTTGGCCAACTTGGCTGAACGCACTCGACTGGAGAACCTCCAGCGAGCGCTCGACGAGCGCGCATGGCAACGAGTACCAGACTCCTGTCGACGTCAACTCTTTCCGCCGCCGACTCAGGTATACCGAACCCCAATTCAGAATTTAGCAGCTGCTGCCTGTATAGCAGAGTCGATTCAGCCCTCTCAATCAGAGGCTTGATGCAGATTAGAGATTTGCTTCGGGAAGCAGGAGATCAGAATTCAGCTATATCACAGTCACGCAATAGGATTCACAGTCGATCTGTCGCTGCGAATACAGTTCAGTCGGCTCATAGCCCAAGATCGCCTCCGCGGCGTGAGGGACATGGGGGTCGACGTGATCAATATGATGACCGATTCGATCGCGATGATCGGCGTCGAGTGCCCACTCCCTCCCAAGGGGTGGGTCTTACGCCCCTCGGCAACAAGATGACACACGCCAGCACAGTGTTGGGCGAAGAGCTCCGGTCGACCCCAGGGAACCAGGCTTTGATGCGAGATCCATTATTGTGCAAGGTCTGGTCGACCGGAATAGAGCTCACCGAGAAGGCCATGACAGAGATGTGCCCACCAGCAGCAGATATCATGTCTCAGGACCAGAGTGTTTTAGCAGAGCCATCAGAGCCGCAGTGATCCCACCCAACTTCAGGTTGGTGACTGGGGTGAGTAAGTTCACCGGTGAGTCCAAGCCCGATACTTGGCTTGAGGACTACCGAGTGGCTATTCAGATTGGCAGTGGCAATGATGAAGTGGCCATGAAACACCTACCGCTTATGCTGGAGGGCTCGGCCAGAGCCTGGCTGAATCAATTGGCACCTAGCAGCATTTACACCTGGGAGGATCTTGCTCGAGTGTTTGTAAGAACATTTGAAGGAACTTGCAAGCGACCAGCAGGTTTGACCGAGCTGCAAGTCTGCGTGCAAAAGTCAAATGAGACCTTGAGAGATTACATCCAGAGGTGGATCACGTTGCATCATACAATGGAGAATGTATCTGATCACCAAGCAGTATGTGCCTTCAAGGAAGGCGTTAAGAACAGAGAGTTGAGTTTGAAGTTTGGTCGGACCGGAGACATGACCCTGAGTTGAATGATGGAGATTGCCACCAAATATGCCAATGGTGAAGAAGAGGATCAACTCTGGAGTGGCAAGTACAAGCCGAGCCAGTCGGAAAAAGGAAACTCCAGTCGGAAGCAGAAGCGGAAAGCCGAGCCTGCTGCTCCTGGAGAAGCCTTGGCCGTGACTCAGGGCAAGTTTAAAGGGAAACCCAAAGGATCCTGGAACCCCAAGAAGGTGAAAGACAAGGAAGGAAACGACATGATGGATTTGCCATGCCACATCCACACGAAGAAAGACGAAGAGGGTAACTTCATTTACCCGAAACATACCACTCGCCAATGCCGGCTCTTGATCCAGCAGTTTCAAGGGAAACATCCCAAGGATAAAGAAAAGGAGTCGGACAAGGTTGAGGATAAAGAGGACAGTGATGAAGGATACCCCCATGTCAATTCCACCCTAATGATTTTTGCTGATGTTTAGAGCAAAAGTCGACTGAAGGTTATCAACCGTGAGGTGAATATGGTTGCTCCGGCGACACCCAGTTATCTGAAATGGTCTCAGACCGCCATCACGTTCGACCAGTCTGATCATCCGACACACATAGCCACCCCTGGAAGGCAAGCTTTGGTGGTCGACCCTGTTGTTGAAGGCACTCGACTGACTAAAGTTTTGATGGATGGCGGCAGCGGTCTGAATATATTGTATGCAGAGACGTTGAAGGGAATGGGCATTCCGATGTACAGACTCAGTTCCAGCAACATGAGTTTCCATGGAGTCATTCCAGGGAAGAAGGCTGAGTCACTCGGCCAAATAGCTCTTGATGTGGTTTTTGGCGATTCAAAGCATTTCCGCAAGGAAAAGTTAACATTTGAGGTTGTGGACTTCCAGAGTGCTTACCACGCTATTTTGGGTAGGCCAGCTTACGCACGATTCATGGCTCGACCATGTTATGTGTACCTCAAATTAAAGATGCCTGGTCCTGAAGGCGTGATCACCATCACTGGCAATCGGAAAAAGGCAGAAGAGTGCTTTCAAAAAGGCTCAAAGATTGCCGATGCTCAGATGATAGCAGAAGAGTGGTAGGAACATCAGAAAAATGCAGATCCGAGTGATTTATTGCGGGCCAAGAAGCCCGCCACAGAGTCAGCATTCCAGTCGTCTGGTGAGACGAAGCCCGTTCACATTCACCCGACCGACCCCAGTGCTGCTCTGACTCATATTTCCACAACACTCGACTCTAAATAGGAAGAAGCGCTCATCCAATTCCTCCATGAGAACTGGGACATCTTCGCATGGACGCCTGCTGACATGCCGGGTGTTCCCAGGGGGCTGGCTGAGCATCATTTCCGAGTCGACCCAAAAGCAAAACCTGTCAAAGAACATCTTCGACGGTCCGCCGTCTAGAAGAGAAAGGCCATTGGCGAAGAGGTGGCTCGGCTCCTGGCAGCAGAGTTTATCCGAGAGATTTACCACTCCGAGTGGCTCACCAATGTTGTCATGGTCCCCAAGAAGGACAAGTCACTTCGCATGTGCATTGATTTCAAACATATCAATCGGGCCTGCCCGAAAGATCATTTTCCTCTCCCTCGCATCGACCAAATTGTCGACTCGACTGCGGGGTGTGAGAGATTGTCTTTTTAGATGCCTATTCTGGGTACCATCAAATCCGTTTGTACGGACCCGATGAGATCAAAACAACTTTCATCACTCCATTCGGGTGTTTCTGCTATGTCACCATGCCATTCGGCCTCAAGAATGCCGGAGCCACATTCATAAGGATGATTCAGAAGTGTTTACTCACTCAAATCAGTCGGAACGTGGAAGCATACATGGATGATATTGTGGTCAAGTCACGGAAGGGTTCCGACCTGTTGACTGACTTAGCTGAAACATTTGCCAATCTCAGGAGGTATGATATCAAGCTTAATCCATCAAAGTGCACATTCGGAGTTCCTGGCGGAAAGTTACTCAGTTTTCTTGTTTCCGAACGAGGAATCGACGCCAACCCAGAAAAAGTTGGTACAATACTCCGGATGAAACGCCCTGTGCGTGTGCACGATGTCCAGAAGCTTACTGGATGCTTGGCCGCGTTAAGTCGATTCATCTCTTGCCTCGGTGAAAAGGCATTGCCTCTTTACCGACTGATGAAGAAGTCAGACAAGTTCGAGTGGACTCCGGAAGCTGATGCAACGTTTGCAGAGCTAAAAGCTCTGCTCTCCACCCAGTCGGTGTTTGCTGCCCCAATCAGCAAAGAGCCTTTGTTGATTTACATTGCAGCCACAGGACAAGTCTTCAGTACAGTGCTTACGGTCGAGCGGGAAGAAGAAGGGAAGCCTTCAAAGTTCAGCGCCATATATATTATCTTTCCGAAGTACTGACCCCATCGAAGCAAAGATACCCTCATTATCAGAAGCTTGTGTATGGGATTTACGTGACCATGAAGAAGGTTGCTCATTATTTCTCTGATCATTCCATTACAGTCGTCAGCGACGCCCCACTGTCAGAGATTCTGCATAACAGAGATGCAACTGGTCGAGTGGCAAAATGGGCGATTGAACTCCTTCCCCTTGATATCAAGTTTGAGGCAAAGAAAGCCATTAAGTCCCAAGTAGAAGCAGATTTCATCGCCGAGTGGATTGAACAACAGCAGCCGACTCAAGTTCACTCGGAGCACTGGACCATGTTCTTTGACGGTTCTAAGATGTTAAATGGTTCCGGTGCTGGGGTAGTATTGGTTTCCCCCCGAGGAGATAAGCTCAGACATGTGCTCCAGATTCACTTTGATTCCTCCAACAATGAAGCAGAATACGAGGCACTTTTGTATGGGTTACGCATGGCCATTTCACTCTGCGTCTGTCGCCTTATGGTTTATGGCGACTCAGATTTGGTGGTCAATCAGGTGATGAAGGAGTGGGACGTTAGAAGCCCAGCCATGACTGGATACTGCAATGCAGTGAGAAAGCTTGAAAAGAAATTTGAAGGGCTAGAGCTCCATCATATACCCCGACTGAAGAATCAAGCGGCTGATGATTTGGCAAAGATAGGTTCCAAGAGAGAAGCCATTCCCAGTGATGTGTTCCTGGAACATATCCATACTCCATCAGTTCAGGAAGATCCTTTTACCGAAGAAGCTCCGCAGCCAAAAAGTGTCACAGATCTGACTGAAGTAGAAGTTCCAGCGGTGGTCGACTTGATCATGGAAGCATTGGTCATCACTCCCGACTGGACAGTGCCGTACATCACGTATATCTTGAGGAAAGAACTCCCAGAGGATGAAGAAGAGGCTCGACAGATCGTCCGCCGATCTTAGGCCTTTACCGTGATAAAGGGACAGTTGTACAGAGAAAGCGCGACTGGAGTTGGGCAGAAGTGTATAACACCAGAAGAAGGTCGGATAATCCTTGACGATATCCACTCGGGGACCTGTGGCCATCATGCGTCCTCTCGGACCATTGTGGCTAAAGCATATCGAGCGGTATTTTATTGGCCAAGAGCAAATGAAATGGCAAAGGAAATAGTCGACAAATGTGAAGGATGTCAATTTTACTCCAATATGTCACACAAGCCCGCTTCAGCCTTGAAGACCATCCCACTCATCTGGCCTTTCGCTGTATGGGGATTAGATATGGTTGGACCACTGAGGACAGGCAGAAGCGGCTTCACTCATGTGCTGGTGGCAGTCGACAAGTTCACTAAGTGGATTGAGGCTAAACTTATCAAGAACCTTGATGCCGGCACTGCTGTTAGCTTCATCAGGGAGTTGATATTCAGATATGGAGTTCCCCATAGCATCATCATTGATAATGGGTCGAACTTCAATTCTGAGGAATTCAGAGCCTTCTGCAAGTCTCAAGGCACACGAGTCGACTATGCTTCAGTCGCTCACCCCCAGTCGAATGGACAGGCAGAACGAGCAAATGGTCTAATTCTCAAAGGGATGAAACCCCGACTGATGCGCGATCTCAAGCACGCAGCTGGTGCATGGGTCGACGAACTTCCGTCAGTACTTTGGGGATTAAGGACCACACCTAACCGATCGACTGGGAGAACTCCGTTCTTCTTGGTCTACGGAGCTGAAGCAGTCTTGCCGAGTGACCTGCTTCACAACGCACCCCGAGTCGAACTCTACACTGAAGCTGAAGCAGAGCAAGCCCGACAGGACGTCGTCGACCTTCTAGAAGAAGAAAGAGAGATGGCTTTGATCCGATCGGCCGTTTATCAGCAAGACTTGCGTCGCTTCCATGCCAAAAACATGAGGAATCGAGCCTTTCAAGAAGGAGATTTGGTTCTTCGAGTAGATCAACAGAAGCCACACAAGCTTGCTCCTACTTGGGAAGGTCCCTTCATCATCACCAAAGTTCTCCACAATGGGGCGTACCGCCTTTACAATGTCGAGCACCAGATTGACAAGCCCCGAGCTTGGAACGCGGAACTACTCCGCCCATTTTATACTTAAGTATTCACTCGGATGAAATGTAATAAAAGTGCTTCTGTAGTTCATATATCAACGACAAGAGTGTTATCATTTTCCTAGTGATTGTTATTACTTTTGTTCACATATATCAGTCCCTCAGTGGGTAGCTTAGCTGCGAATCCGTTTCGCCTAAGTTTGTAAAAAAATCCTTGCCGAGTGTTGAGCCAGCCTCCCACTCAGGGGCTTAGCTGCGAATCCGTTTCGCCTAAGTTTAACAAAATCCTGCCGAGTGGTGAGCCAGCCTCCCACTCGGAGGCTTAGCTGCAGTCCAAGTACTCTCCTAAGTTCAACAAAATCCTGCCGAGTGGTGAGCCTGCCTCCTACTCGGAGGCTTAGCTGAAGTCCAAGTACTCGCCTAAGTTCAACAAAATCCTGCCGAGTGGTGAGCCAGCCTCCTACTCAGAGGCTTAGCTGCCGTCCAAGTACTCGCCTAAGTTCAACAAAATCCTGCCGAGTGGTGAGCCAGCCTTCCACTCGGAGGCTTAGCTACAGCATAGTGCTCGCCTAGGTTCAACAAAATCCTGCCGAGTGGTGAGCCAGCCTTCCACTCGGAGGCTTAGCTGCAGCATAGCGCTCGCCTAAGTT
>NC_041393.1:623042963-623054222 GCF_002162155.2 Triticum dicoccoides | reverse complement strand
TCGCCTAAGTTCAACAAAATCCTGCCGAGTGGTGAGCCAGCCTTCCACTCAGAGGCTTAGCTGCAGCATAGCGCTCGCCTAAGTACAAATACAACATACGCTCCACAAGGAGGATGAGGTGCAGGTCGGCTACTACCCTCTCCTTTCGAGTTGCGCCACAAAAACCCTACCAAGTGGAGAGCATACCTTCCACTCGGAGGCTTAGCTGCAGCATAGCGCTTGCCTAAGTACAAATACAACGTACGCTCCCCAAGGAGGATGAGGTGCAGGTCGGCCACTACCCTCTCCTTCCGAGATGCGCCACAAAAACCCTACCGAGTGGAGAGCAGACCTCCCACTCGGGGGCTTAGCTAGAGCCCAGTGCTCGCCTAAGTTTTTGAAATTCCTACCGAGTGGAGAGCAGACCTCCCACTCGAAGGCTTAGCTGCAGCCCAGTGCTCGCCTAAGTTTTTGAAAATCCTACCGAGTGGAGAGCAGACCTCCCACTCGGGGGCTTAGCTGCAACCCAGTGCTTGCCTAAGTTTTTGAAAATCCTACCGAGTGGAGAGCAGACCCCCACTCGAAGGCTTAGCTGCAGCCCAGTGCTCGCCTAAGTTTTTGAAAATCCTACCGAGTGGTGAGCAAGCTTTCCACTTGGGGGCTTAGCTGCGGTCCAGTGCCAGCCTAAGTATGACGAAGTACAGGTCGCTCGCAACCTGTGCTTCATCGTTACCTACAAAAGAACATCACAAACACTAGCATATATACCAAGCGAGGAACAATGTTTGTTCGAAGACAAATGCAAACATATTCAACGGTGAATCCAAGTTCAGATAACGTCCTACGGAACCAGAAGTGCTCAGGCACCAAGCCTGTTAAAGTTTATCGGTTACAAGAACCACTCGGCATACCGAGGCAAATTTAATGTATCAAGCATAAAAGTTTTTTACCCCTCCTGCGGAGGGCTGGAAGGCGCAACGAACTCATCCAGGTCGATTCCATCTGCGATCCGAGTGGCAGCAGCGATGAAGGTCTCCATGAAGGATCGAAAGTCATGCTTCTTAGTATTGGCCACTTTGAGAGCCGCCAGCTTGTCCTCTCGCGCGTCCTTGCAGTGAACACGGACCAGAGACAGAGCAACATCGGCACCACACCTGGCAGAAGACTTCTTCCACTCTTGGAGACTCAAGGTCATTCTGAAGTGTTTCTCCTGGCCAGAGTGCCGTGTCGATGCGCGACATTGCAACATTTAGTCTTGCAAGATAGTCGACCATAGCAGCAACGCGAGACTCGAGTCAGAGCACATTCATGGCGGCTTCATCCTTCACAGGAGAGTGGATGGGGTCTAGGCTCGTATCCAGTCGACCAGTATCTTCCTCAAAGTTCTGGCAGAATTCTGTAGACACAACCCAAAGTTAAGGCAACAGTTTGGCGGTAAGTTCATAATTAAAGGCCTGTCGATACAAGAGATTACCTTCAAGCATGAGGAATAGCTTCTTGGCGAGCCCTGCCAGATAAGCCTCCAGATCATTCTTCTTTCCCGCCAATTCACTGGCCTTGTCATTCAGGGCTATCTTGTCATTCTTCAGTCGACTGACCTCTTTGTTGGCCATGTCAAGGGCAGCTTTCAGATTGGTATTCTCCTCTTCAAGTTTGCTGATTGAAGCCAACTTTTCTTTTGCGAGTTTGGTCTTCTCCGAAGCTGCTTTCTGCGCCTCAGCGAGATCAAGATCCTTCTTCTTGAGAGAATCCCTCAGTTTGTCTGCAAAATCACAGTGAGATCAGGCTCGGGAGTGGACAAGGAACAAAGGCAGTCGTCAAGGTTCTCACCAAACATACCTTTTGCCTCCTCCTTCGCCTTCGTGAAGTTCTCCTGGACCAGCTTCAGTTCAAGTTCAAGCTGGATATGCTTGTTCTCCAATTCAGTATAACAAGCTGCAAGCTCGCAAGATTTCTGTGAAGGATCAATCGACAAACGTCAAAAATAGGTCACTTCCGAGTGACTAAGAGAAAAATCGTAGTATTTCTAAGACTACAGCCGAATAAAAAATTCAACTATAGTCTCGGGGACTACACCCAGTGGGTGCACTCAGCGTGCCCCCACTGGTTCTATCAGCTCGAAATCGATCAGTCGACCAAAAAAGACAGAAAGGCTAACCACCAGCAGTTAGCCACAATTTCAAAAAAAAGAGAGAGAGGTGTTCTTGAGACCGTAGTTGACTGCCAGCAGTTGACCATGGTCTCGGGGACTACACCCAGTGGGTGCACTCAGCGTGCCCCCACCGGTTCCATGATTCCATTCGACCAGGTCGAGTAAAGAAAGTAATGAGAAAAAGTTCAAGGCATCAAGACTATGGTCGACTGCCAGCAGTCCACCATAGCCTTGGGGACTACACCCAGTGGGTGCACTCAGCGTGCCCCCACGAATCCAGATATTCACCCGACACACCCAGTGGGTGTATGCCATATACTAAGATTTTCAGAAAGAAAAGTTTTCAGATATCATATCCCAACAGAACAGGCGGTGATCGACTAACCTGAACATTGCTTTGAAGGGCTGAACTGGCGTCGTAAGCTGCTTGACTGGCATCTCGAATCGCCTTCACTTGCTCCATCATGACCCCCGCCTGGCGTATGGCTTCTTTAGCAGCGCTTGCTTGGTCCTCCGGGACGTGGTGGGTGGAAAAAAGGGAAGGCATATCAACACTCAACGATGAAGGGCGATCACTCGTCAGCGGCACCGCAAAGGATACGGTAGCCTGAGTGACGTTGTCCCCCTCCGGAACCAACGCCTCAGGTGCTGACACGACCTGAGCTATCTTGCCAGCAGACGCCCTCCTATTCCTCCTCTGCCTTAGTGGTTCCTCATCATCATCATCAGGAAGATCAATGATGATATTAGGTGGAGCTACAGAAAAGATTCAAAGTTAAAAATGAAGATCCTATCGATGGAAAGCGAAACTACAAAGGTCATACCAGGGTTGGAAGTGACAGCATCCTCCATTTCTTGATCTTCAGGTCTGGTCGAGGTCTCAGAAGTAGCGGCACTGCAGTTTCAGAAATCAGTCGGTCAGCGAACGAATCGACCAAGAGTGAATCCATGTGAAACAAGAAGACACAAGTTACGCCATTACCTGGAAATAGTGGGAATCACCGTCTTCATCTTCGGCAGGGCCTTCGCCAGCTTTGATGACGCCGCTCGAGATTGCTTCGGTGCTTTCTCAGTCGGCGCCGGAGAGGTCGTCCGAGGACGCTTGGTCGACTGCACAATAGGCACAGCTCCCTTGCCGCGCTCGACTGCAGCATCATGGACAAGCTTGGATCGTCTTTCGGAGCGAGGAGGCTGGACTTCCTCGTCCTCCTCCTCTTCCTCCTCTTCCTCGTCAGAGCCAGCGTCTTCTTCACCCTCCTCGCCATCCGACTCCCACTCCTCCTGACTTTCGCCTCCGCTTCCTTCCTCCTCTTCGGTCTGAACTTGCGCCCCGTTGGGCATCGAATGCAACTCAGTAGTGCTCTGGAAGGCAACAAAACAAGACGAAGGTCAATCGACCGATTTGCAGTAAAACAGGATGAATGAAACAGAATCACAGTCGGAGATAAGTGGTCATACCTTGTCTAGATCGTACGACTGGTCGAGTGGTGGGATCCTCCTAGCTCCACGAGGGTTATCTTTGTTCCCTGTGATAGCAGTCATCCACCTTTCCAGTGTGACGTCATCGACCTCCTCTGGGTGGACCCGAGTGGTGTCTTCAGTACCACAGTACAACCACATCGGGTGGCCCTGGTATTGGAGTGGCTGGATGCGCCGTCGAAGGAAAACCTCCAGAAGATCCATGCCGGTCACACCATCGCGAATGAGTTGGACTACACCCTCCATCAACATTTTAACCTGAGCCTTCTCCTCCGGAAGCACTTTCAGAGAAGACGGCTTGTTCACTCGACTCATGGAGAAGGGAGGGAGCCCAGTCGACTGGTCTTGGCAGGAGAACCAGGTCGACTGCCACCCTCTAACTGACTCGGGAAGGGTCATAGCTGGAAAAGCACTCTTACTCGACATCTGGACCCCAAGACCCCCACTCATCTGGATTACTTGGGTTCTCTCATCATTCGGATTAGCCTTTTTCACCATCTGAGAGCGACAAGTGAATATATGTTTGAAAAGGCCCCAGTGCGGCCGACAACCCAAGAAGTTTTCGCACAAAGACACGAAAGCGGCGAGATAGGCAATTGAGTTGGGTGTGAAGTGATGGAGTTGTGCCCCAAAGAAGTTCAGAAACCCCCGAAAGAAAAGATTCGGCGGCAGAGAAAACCCGTGATCGACATGGGTGGCTAAGAGGACACACTCACCCTCCTGAGGCTGAGGCTGCCACTCCATCCCCGGAAGCCTTGCTGACCCGTGGGAGATCAGCCCTTCGTTGGCCAGGTCGTCGAGGTCCTTCTAGGTGATGGTCGAGCGGATCCAATCTCCCTGGATCCAGCCTTGGGGCAGGCTGGACAGCGACGAAGAGCCGCCCCGACTGGTCGCTCTCCCCTTCGCCTTCGCCGTCGCCTTCTTCGCCCGCTCCAAAGCCACCGTCTTCTCCTTCACCATTGTCGCCGGCGAAGCAGGCACAGAGCAGCAGCGCGGAGCATGTGGCGAGCGAAGAAAATGAATCTGAAGACGGAGGAGGGGAAAATGAGGGCGCACTATTCAAAAACCCTCACCCAGTGCCTTATATGGAGTCGCTCCCGAGTGGCTGACTGGTAGGCCCAGACAATCCTGTCAAATCCCGCAACAGTCGCACGCGTGATACGTGGCGAAAAAGGCAGCGCGGAGATCGAGGTGTCTTCACCTTATCCCGTCCGAGTACTGCGGCCTTATCCGCTTCACGCGTTTCCCAAAATTCGGATCCCGCTAAATCCGCTAACAGCAGAGCAACTTGTCAGACGGCAGATCTCCTCCGATCCGCCGCTCGGAAATCTCCAAGTTCCTAAAGTTCACTCGGCAGATGTAAAGAATGGATCAAGGCGACTGAAAGAGAAGTTGACTCCGTGGCTAAAAAGTCATTGATCCTGAGTAAGACACTCTCACAGCACAAAAACAGGTCGAAAAGATTATCAACTCCTTCCTCACTCAAACCTCGATCCATTCGGGGGCTAATGATGAAGTCATATACCTAGGTTAGGGTCATGGACCTGTCCAAGGTACCCTCCCCAAGGACATCTTTAGCAGAAGCTGCCTTCCAGTTGACCTGGAAGGATTCCACTCGACCATGAAGACTCACTCGACCACCAGAAGATCAAGAGCCACTCTGTATCCAAAATGGTCTGTAATTAAGTAGTCTTTATGGTCATGATGACACTTTATGTAAGGCGTTACCAGTAACGCCAGGCCTTAATGTACTTTAAACCCCGCATAACTGAGGGCCGGAGGGGTCTGGCAGACACTATATAAGCCACCCCCTTCCTCGGTGTAAAGGGTTCGCACCCCTGTAACTCATACGCATATAATCCAGTCGACCGCCTCCGGGCTCCGACACGTAGGGCTGTTACTTCCTCCGAGAAGGGCCTGAACTCGTAAATCTCTTGCATATACAACTACTCGATAGCTAGGAGCTTGCCTCTCCATTCCTACCCCCCTATTCTACTGTCAGACTTAGAATCACGACAATGACCATAATTAAGATGCTTATTTTCATTTCGTGTATGTTTTGTATATTCTTATTGACCAGCAACTGTTTACTTTCTATCTTTTTGTGCAGATAGGGATATCCATTTCACCTTGTTGCTATTGTGACCTTTTGGTGAACTGCACAAAACACTTTTTTTGGAATGAGTGTCGTGTGCAGTTCAACTAAAATGTCACATGGGAAATATCTCTCAATTTTGGTGGAACTGCACAAAATGGTGACTGGAGTTTCCAAAATCTCCGTCAAATTCTGTTGGTAATCTCGTGCAACATTTTATTAGCCTTTGCAAGATGAGTCATCACTGTCACCACAATGGCACTTTATTTTAGTGGAACTGCACAAAAGGATAAGCAAATTATAGTTGCACCTTACATGAGCAGGACAACCAACCTTAATGTTGCTCAATTTTAGTGCAACTACTAAAGAAGAACCTGCCAGCTCACGAGAGCAAGTACTTCTTGCTAGCTGAATGATGCAATCTTTGCTTCATTTTAGGTGAACTGCAGAAAAAGGCGCATGAATTGAATCATGGAGCTAGAGGTTGACCTCATCCGAGTGGAGTTGCAGTTTCACCAGATCGAGTCGTGGTGGCATAGGGCCCCTCACACCGGTCAGCACTGTCCTTTATCAACATGATTGTGCTTTGTCATGCTGTGCCAACGTTGTATTTTTTAAATAAAGCTATTCTATCGCAATCTTTTCTCGTTTTGGAAATAAAGTTTGCTTCAACTAGTGCCACTATTATAGTAATTTCAAGGGATGCGTCAAAGATTGATGCATCATGAACATAGATAGAATTGGTGGCCAAAAGAAAAGGCCAATGTTTGTACAACCATCTCTACGGCTGCTAGAGTCCTAAACCCATATGCTCTTTCTTATCTGCGCAAACAGGAATACTCTACTACAGATGTTGTGATGGTCAAGAGCATTCACCAAGTTCTTGGGTTGTATGACACGGCTAGTCAAGATGGATTTAATCCCATATTCACTTTATCAAAAGGCTCTAATGGGTTGGTTCTAAATCTTGCAAGCTGGGAATCAGTGAGATGTGTAGGCATCTTTGTTGTCCTTATTATTTGAATCTTATTTGTTGGTTCTGAATCTTGGAAGCTGGGAGTCAGTGAGATGTGTAGGCATCTTTGTTGTACCTATTATTTGAATCTTATTTGTTGGTTCTGAATCTTGCAAGCTGGGAAACACGGCATGATGATGCAGAGGACATCAACCATAACAAACTATTCAAACTTGGTAGTATTGTCTGTGTGAAAGTGCGGCAAATGTGATGATCATGTGCGTCCTGAGAATAATAATTCTAATTGTTGTGCATGTTGATCCTGTGGCACTGATAGAACGAGCCAATGCATTACTTGTTTTAAGAATACATTTTAATTAAAGCTAATTAAATTTAAGTAAACTGACCACTAACACTTGTTATTACAGTACCAATACAGACTCGCTCGTGAACCGACGTGTGTGGCCGGAATTGGTTTCTTAATGGAGGCATTTGAATGCGTCGAGGGTGCATATTCTATAGGGCGCGCAATGGGTGAGGGAGGGGTCGTAACTGTTGTCGCCTATACACACTCAGTTTACTGTTGAATCCAGTTCCCAAAGAGCTGAAAAATGAACTGTCGCTGCCGCCTACTCACTCGTTCACTTGAAGAGACTTCAATGGCGATCCGAGGGGTGAGCCTGCTGGATATGGACTTCAGTAAGGAGTTCACCTTTGAGTTCTCCATTCAGTCCCATGGCAGCACCAAGTTGAATGTGATGTACACCAACGATCTGGACTCGGTGAAACTCTGCCTCGCTGAGTTCAAGCAGTACCTATAGGATGAGAAAGCACAAGGTCGCAGGAGTAGACCTTGTGCCCATCCATTCGTCTCCTGACAGGGACCAGCGGATCATGGTCGCCCAGGTATGTGTGCGGGATGAGGTTCTCGTCTACCACTGGTGTAGGGCCATCAGAGGTTCTTGAGCATTCACCCGTTTCATCGGCAGCGCCGACTGCACCTTCACTGCGGTGGAGAGAAGGAAGAACGCGATGATTCAGCCATTTGGTGCAGTAAGCTTGTAGACATCCAGAAGCAATACAAGATCATCGGCAATGGGAAGGGGAGGGACTCCGTGGTTAACCTCGCCGAGACCATCATCAACCCCTGTTACGCCAACATGAAAGAAGACAACGATACCAAGGAGCTCCACTGGCCACCCTGCATCCGAACAAGTCAACCCTCGTACTCCCCTCCGCATGCGTCTTCCCCCGCTCCGGTTCGTTCGGTCCACGGTCTCAACGTCGTCCTCCACCTTGGTGCTGTCGCCGTGGTGCCGCGATCTGTCATTCCCAACATGGTCAGCAAAATAAGAGGAATCAGGAGACAACTGTTCATCGAGAGGCTGACAGTCTCGGGCCCACCAGGTCCATGGCCTAGGTTTTGTTGTTTAACATGGGAAGCCCATGAGGACGGGCCGTCAACCCATTGGCTGGGCAGCTTGAGGTTGCTGCCAGCCCACCCGAGTTTAAGTCCCGGCTTGGACGTGTGGTGCTGGAGGAGTTTCTCCTATAAAAAATGCCAACAAGGGTTAGCCCTTGGGTTGGTCTCATTTTCTTTAACATGGGCAACCCACGACATGTTTCAACATTTTTTAGATCTAGCGGCCTCTGGGCCTCCCAACCTAGCTTGTCTATAACATCAGCAACCCAAGTTATGTTTGTTTTTTCAAGACGAAGCACAGCTCAGTTCTTTCTCTTTCTTTTTCGATGTAAACTGAGTTTTCTCTTAGTACATTTCCCTAGAACCAACTCAACTGTCCCACGCCTAACCTAAAAAATACTAATACCCATGTCCTATTAACTCATCAAATTAAAATGATATTTTATTTTGAAAATTGAAAGTTCTTACAAAATAATAATAATAATTGTTTATATATAACTTGGCAAGTTAACTCCTAGTGATTGCGTACATAAGCTTGCAAAGATTTTACTGACCAATGCAGTAATAGACGTGCAATCATGTGTTTATGTTTTTATAACATTTCCCCGTCCAGCCCAACATGATATTTTCACCCAGCCCAGCAAGTCGCGGATTTCGAGAAAAATGCAAATGGGCTTTGAATTCTACCATATATATATAAACGGGTTGCATAGATGCTCCATCATTGTTTCACCCAGTCCACCAAATGGACTAAAAAACAAATGAACTGGCTGACAAGTGGGCCAGTAGGTCGAAGCCTAAGCAAGCCGTTGGATTTACATCCAACGGCCGGCATTCTTCTTCAATCTCTCATCTTCTTCCCCCAGCGCTTCCGGGACCGCCTGCTCTAGCCTCCGGCGTCCAGCAGCGTTGTTTTGCGCGCCTCACAGCGAAACGCTACCCCGCCGACTGCCAGGCCATCCCTCCACTCCGCACCTCCTATTATTCTCTGCCGAGTGTAGGCCCACCCCGCACCTGAACCAGTCAAGTTTCCCACTCCTCTCCGTTTCCGACTCCACTGCCGCGTCTTCCCCATCTCCGGGTCGTTCCAGTCTGGGGCCTCACCATCGTCCACCGCCTCGCTACGCTCGGCGCGGCGTGGTCAACAAACGAGAGTCATATGAAGAGGACTGTACATGAGAGCCTGACGGTTGGGACCCACGAGGTCCATGGTCGCACGCAAGGAAAGTTCCTCCTTATTAAGCTGGTTCCTTCCCCTGATAGCTGGGACCCTCCGGTTGTATCTTCGCACGGAAGGAAGTGCCTCCTTGTTATGCGAAAAAACTTGTGGACCCACCATATTTTGCAAAAAAACATTCCCCCCGCTGTCAGCTCGGACCCACCGGAAGTGCCTCCTTATTACGCACAAAAAAATGAATACTCCCCCTGCTAGCTGGGATCCACCTTGGTGGGAGGCTAACTTGTGGGCCTACTAAGTTGACGGGGACGGAGGGCTTTGTCAACTTAGTCAATATGAACGATTCTAGCTCCAGTGACCGTACAATGTCTATCCAACGGCCGTAGAGCTTCTTCAACCTCTGGTCTTCTTGCTCCAGCCGCCCAAAGCAGCACCGGTCATGCCGCATGCTCCTGCCTGTCGTGGCTAGTTGTGCTGCCGCGGAGTCCTCACCGCCCCTACTATTCCCATCGCTGGCCAGGCCCTGCGGCGACAGCAGCCTCACACCGTTGCCGAACCAGTGAACCCTCGTACTCCTCTCCGCGCGGGCTTCCACTGCCGCGTCTTCCCCGGCTTCGTGTCGTCCCCTTCCTAGGCCTCGCTGTCGTCCACCGCCCTGGTGCTCTCCGTGCAGTGTGGTCAATGTGGTCAAGGAACGACTTCCATCGAAAGAGTACTATACGTGGAGAGGCTGGCAGCTGGGTCCACGGCGGCCGCAAGGAAGTGCCTCCTTATTACGCGCACAATAATTATTCCTCCACCTTATAGCAGGGACCCACCGGACGGGCCACAGTATTTCACGAAAAAAATGTTTCCCCCTGACTGCTGGGACCCACCAGCTACATCTTCGCACGCAAGGAAGTGCGTCCGGGCAAAAAAAATTGATTCGCCCCCCTGACTGCTGGGACCCACCAGCTACATCTTCGCACACAAGGAAGTGCCTGACAGTCGGGACCCACCTGGTCGAAGCGTATGTAGCGTTGTCATTCTGGTCGCGAACGTGTACGCACATACTGGTCGATGTAGAGGCGCGCACGTGTCGTAGTAGAGGCGCGCACGTGTCGTAGGAGAGGCGCGCACGTAGCATGTACATGTACGTACAACAGTCAGGGTGCAAGAAAGTAAATATGGCCACGTATGTACATACGGGCAGGTCACGAATGCCTACTCGTGCATACGTACGACCAGGGCTCGTGTACATTGCTGGGTCGGAACGGAGAAACTGCGTCGCGTCGTGTTCATGGGGAGGCAACGGAATGCATCATGTTCATCGGGAGGCAACGGAATGCATCATGTTCATTGGGAGGCAACAGAACGCGTGGGAGCCAACCGGCTTGGATGGAACATGCGATGGAAACAAGGCCTGGCATACCGCAGAACGGAGGAAACGGCCTTGTGTTCGTCATGCCATGTTCGAAACGGGATCCTGTTCATCGGGAGGGGTCTGGCATACCGCAAAATGGAGGAAACGGACTTGCGTTAGACCTCCTACGGTCGAAATGGGGTCCTGTTGATCAGGAGGGGTGTGGCGTACCACAAAACAGAGGAAACGGACTTGTGTTGGAGCGCTACGGTCGAAACCGGGGTCCTGTTCATCGGGAGGGGTGTGGCGTACCGCAAAACGGGACTCCACGAGATACTGTTCATCTCCACCGTCGACCTCCTTCAGCCTCCACGGGCTACTATTCATCCACCGCCGACCTCCTCCAGCCTCCACCTGCGACTGTTCATCCACGGGCTCCTGTTCATCCAGCCTCCACCGTGCGCTACTCCACCGGCTACTGTTCAACCACCCCTCTCCATGGGCTCATGTTCAACCACCCCTCCACGGGCTACTATTCATCCATCCCTCCATCATCTACTGTTCATCCAGCCCTCCACGGGGTCGTCCTGTTCATGCAGCCTTCCACTGGGTCCTGTTCATCCAGCCCCAACCGACTCGATCGATCGGGGTCCTATT
>NC_041393.1:623000194-623042550 GCF_002162155.2 Triticum dicoccoides | reverse complement strand
TCATCCAGAGGCAACATCGATCGGCTTCAGTTAGCAACAATAGCGAAGGAATCGCTCGATCGGGTTCAGTTGACAGCCATCGATCGATTGCTCGGGTTCAGTAACGTGTAGCCTGCAGTGCAATTGCTCGGGTTCAGTTAGAGCCCAACGCCTCGCTCGGGTTCAGTTAGAGCCAACGCCTCGCACACACGCGCATACGTGTACGAGAGAAACGTGCATCGCTCTGCCCCCGACCACACACCATAACCGGGAACTCGCCGAAATTTTCCTCGCCCTCACTTCTACCACGGTTTTTCCCGTCATGGACGACCCAAAAAATGTCATGCAGCTGCGTCTCCGGCCCGCCCAGGACGGAAAGCCCATTTTCTATCATGATTTTTTTCATAGAAGTAGGAGCCCACCACATCTATGATGATACCGGGTTTTGCACAATTATCGTCATAGTAGTGTCATAAGTATGACAGAAAAAAAATTCGTTTGGCTCAAAATGTCACGGATGTGTCTTTTTTTGTAGTGATATGTGTCTTTTCCACGTATGTACCTTTTCTTCGCCATTATATGCATCGATATGACTTAAGTTTTGGCGAAGCTGGGTTGCCTGGCTCCTGTGCTTATGCACTACTTTCCTGTTAGTTCGGCTAGGGCATAAAGGGAGCACCTCTGCGATTCTTACTGCCGGGTCATCCGGATGTGTACCTCAGAGTGGGTGAAGCCGAAAGCTAGCACTCTCATGGGAATATTTGGTCGGCGGACTAAAGATGTTGTTTACTTGTCGCATTATGAACCCCCAGATGTTAGGTATGATGTGGTTTTTTCAAACACAGTTTGGACATGCACTTTGATGCATGCTTACCCAGGGAAAGGAACACTTAACGGAACTATTCTCTTTGGAAGATGTTTCGTACGATTAAAATGTAATATAACACAACTAGCCAGATACTTGTCTGTTCAAGCAACTATGACCCCTATGCTTGGCTTCCACGCATACCCCGGTTTATATTACCGAGCGGGTATTCGGAAGCACTCTACACCTTAGGGTCCAGAGGTTGAAGCGAAAAGGTCTGCCATGACAAGCATTTTTTACAATTCAGCTAGAAGACATAATCTCTCAAATGAAGTACATAGTCACTTAGACTCAAACACTTCTTCCTCTACGCCATCCAACAGGCTGTCTAGCCTACAATCCTATTGGGAATACTTGGCAGCTACTTGTACCTGGTCATATACCAAGCTAACGGGAATTTCTTCTTTGTTCGACCCTACAGGTCTGACCCGGGCCATGTGATTCGGGTCGAGCTTGGTATAGCGGGTCTTCACCATTGCCCAGGCTTATCGCGCACCTTCACGGTAGGCCGATATCTTCCATAATCGGAAGCGCCGCCGCGCTCCATGGAATAGTTGTACAAGCCCCTCCATACTTCCTGGAGGGAAGTCGGATGGCCATAAAGCCTTAGCAACACTTTGCATGGCTTGCCGAGCTCGCTCGTGCATTTGCGACAGCTCTTGTAGCCGATCGCTTGATGATCCGGACACCTTCTCTTCGGGACGGCCCGGCAATATACCTTTAGACATAATTCTGTCAGTACCTTCACTTGCCGAACTATATAAAGGCAAGTCCGAACACATACGAAATATGCCGCCTCGCAGCTTCTTATTTTCCTTTATGGAGTCAGCTAGCTGGGCTCGCACATCTTTTAGCTCTTCACCGAGCTTGGTGTTGGCATCCTGAAGTTTGTTCTTCTCCACCCTGACCTTTGTCAGGACGCGTTCGCCCGCGACCAGTTGCCTTTGAGCTCCTGAACCTCCCGCTTGTGCGACATTCGGTGCTTCTGCTATAGGAGTTGCGCCTGTATTAATAATCCTGGTATATGATCATGTTTTCTCGATAGAAGGGAACATTACCAGATGCCGCCTTCTTGGATTTATCTAGTTCGGCGGTAGAAGTAGTTAGCTGGTTCTGACACTATTTTAGCTCTTGAGACAACAAATTGTTCTTCTCTGTGAGCACCTGTTCATATAACGATCCTTAAATCAGTTGTACCAACTGTTTCAAGTCTCGGGGGCTACTGGTATATGATTATCAGTTCGGCACAAATGTGTACTTACCCGCATATCTTTCAAATATTGATATGTGGCTTTGGAAAGCCAATCTCGAGCAGCTCGGATGTATGCATCACCCGAGTTGAAGGCATTGAAAGCTTCTTCTGAAAAACCAGGGTCGTGAAGAGCGGCCCGCCGACGCCGATGATTCATGGCGCTTTCCACTTCGGAATTTGTGGCGGATACTTTATCCGAGTCCTCCAAATGATAACCCAATGTCACTTCCGCGTTAGCCTCTGTCCTCGTGGTAGGGTCCAGAATCCTGCTAGTAGAGGCATGACCGACAGGATCACCGGACACAGTCCGGCGAATGTTCCTCCTAATAAGACACAACGGGTAGTGTCATACTTTAAGATGACGGCCATGGGGGGAATTTAAAACCATACCTCTTTAATGAAGGCTCGACCATATTTCTATTTGCCTTCCTCTTCGGAAGCCTGCCTGTCATAGGCGTCGCCTTCTTGCGCGTCAATCGCCTCCCCTTTAGAGCATAATATAGTGCGGTGGGTAAGGCAAAAAGAGGGAATTCTATCAAAGGACAAGTCTCCTGATCACTTACATGCATTGCAGGAAGAAGGCCGGGATAGTCGGCAATAATGGCCACATCGATGCCGTCACAACTCGCCTGGTAAAACCCCCCTTCACCGAGCTCCACGAATATATCCGGATCCTCCTCGAATCCGGGGTCGAGGGCCTAGTTGTGGTCCTTTGGCTGTGGTGCGGGGTTGTGGATCCCCCTGGTGACTTTCCGCCATTCCTGTTATAAATGACGGATTAATACTTATGAAAAGGGATTCAGTGAGTTGATGGAGTAGAGTAGTGGGACGAAAACTCACCCAACTAGGAGGGTTGTACATGGAAAATCCGTCCCTGGGGGCTTAATGTGGATGAACTCCTCCTCCTCCCCTTTATATAATCCGGACAGTATTTTCGCCAAAGCAGCGTGAGTGTCCGGACCCTTTCGGCCATAGCGGGTGACATCGTCTTCTCCATTGAAGTGCCACATGGGGCGCCCTCGGTATTGGAGTGGTTGAACCCCTCACATTGTGGATATTGCCATAACCTCGACTATTGACAAACCGGATTGAGCAAGTGTCTTTATCTTGCTCATTAGCCGATGAACCTCCATACTATCTTCCTCCCTGGCGCTTCGAGGGCGCCAGCTGAGGCGTTTCTTCAATGGAGTATTTGAATATTCAGGAAGACCCCTCTGGATTGGGTCAGGAAGGGATACATCTTCAACATAAAACCATTCGGAAGGCCATTCTTCGGATGCCTTCTTCGGCGTACCGGATAGGTATCCGGTCCCGGTGATGCGCCATATCTCGGCTCCGCCCACTTGGAATATTGATCCCTCTTGATTACGAGGGACGAGGCAGAACAACTTCTTCCATAGCTCGAAATGATCCTCACAGCCCAGAAATAGCTCGCAGAGGGCAACATAACCCGCAATATGCAGGATGGAGGCAGGTGTGATGTTGTGCAGTTGGAGGCCGTAGTACTCCAGCAGCCCTCGGAGGAATGGATGGATTGGAAATCCAAAACCTCTCAATAAATAGGGAACGAAACATACCCATTCCCCCCTGGATAGGTTGGGGAACTTCTCTGCCTGCTCCCCACCATCAAAGGAAGCCAATCCGGCTCGCACGGGGACCAGATCTGCGGGGGGAAGAAATCCCTGGGTCTGCAGCTTCACCAGTTGGCCGTGGGATACGGAACACTTTTCCCAATCACCCTGCTTGGGGCTGTGAGGGCGCGGGGAGGAATTGTGAGCGCTAGCCATGTTGGGGTGGTTTCTGCGGGCAAGCTCTGAGTATTCCTCGTTTGGGGAGATGGTGTGGATTAGATCCGAAGATCCCCGTCTCTTTAAATAAGGCAATTCTCTCATGGTCAGGGTGGCAAGTGTAAAAATGCCTCGACCTCTCATATTCGCTTGACACGTGGAAGATGGAGTAATGAAGGTACGGAAGCCGATGAGCGCGTCATTAAATGAAAAGCCGGACACTGCTATTTAAGTCAGGTACTTTAAAGTATTCAGAGAGGGAACCCGCCTTGCAATGCCGAAGACAATCTACGTGCCGGACTCATCGTCATTGAAGCCTAGTTCGGGGGCTACTAAGGGAGTCCTGGATTAGGGGGTCCTCAGACAGCCGGACTATGTATTGTGGCTGGACTGTTGGACTATGAAGGTACAAGATAGAAGACTTCATCCCGTGTCAGTATGGGACTCTCCTTTGCATGGAAGGCAAGCTTGGCGATTCGGATATGTAGATTCCTTTCTCTGTAACCGACTTTGTGTAACCCTAGCCCCCTCCGGTGTCTATATAAACCGGAGGGTTTAGTCTATAGGACAACAATCATAATCTCATAGGCTAGACTTCTAGGGTTTAGCCATTATGATCTTGTGTAGATCAACACTTGTAATATTCATATTCATCAAGATCAATCAAGCAGGAAGTAGGGTATTACCTCCATAGAGAGGGCCCTAACCTGGGTAAACATCGTGTTCCCCGCCTCCTGTTACCATTAGCCTTAGACACACAGTTTGGGACCCCCTACCCGAGATCCGCCGGTTTTGACACCGACAAGCAACTACACAGACTGGGTCCATAACTTGAGGATTATCCTCATTGCTGCACAGAAGAATTATGTCCTTGATGCACTGCTAGGTGAAAGGCCTACTATAAGAGCAGATGCTGATGTTATGAACGTCTGGCAAGCCCGATCTGATGACTACTCGATAGTTCAGTGTGCCATGCTTTACGACTTAGAATCGGGACTTTAAAGACGTTTTGAACGTCATGGGCCATATGAGATGTTCCAAGAGTTGAAGTTAATATTTCAAGCAAAGGCCCGAGTTGAGAGATATGAAGTCTCCAACAAGTTCTATAGCTGTAAGATGGAGGAGAATAGTTCTGTCAGTGAACACATACTCAGAATGTCTGGATATCATAATTACATGACTCAACTGGGAGTTAATCTTCCAGAGGATTGTGTCATTGACAGAGTTCATTATTGCCACCAAGCTACAAAGGCTTCATGATGAAGTATAATATGCAAGGGATGGAAAAGACTATTCCCGAGCTCTTCGCAATGCTCAAAGCTGCGGAGGTAGAAATCAAGAAGGAGCATCAAGTGTTGATGGTTAACAAGACCACTAGTTTGAAGAAAAAGGGCAAGAAGGGAAACTTCAAGAAGAATGGTAAGCAAGTTCCCACTCCTGGGAAGAAACCCAAAGCTGGACCCAAGCTTGAAACTGAGTGCTTCTACTGCAAAGGGACTGGTCACTGGAAGCGAAACTGCCCCAAGTATTTGGCGGATAATAAGGATGGCAAAGTGAACAAAGGTATATTTGATATACATGTTATTGAGGTGTACCTTACTAATTCTTGTAGTAGTGCCTGGGTATTTGATACCGGTTCGGTTGCTCATATTCGTAACTCAAAACAGGGACTACGGATTAAACGAAGATTATCTAAGGACAAGGTGACGATGCATGTCGGGAATGGTTCCAAGGTCGATGTGCTCGCCGTCGGCACACTACCTCTACATCTACCTTCGGGATTAGTTTTAGACCTGAATAAGTGTTATTTGGTGCCAGCGTTGAGCATGAACATTATATCTGGATCTTGTTTAGTACGAGACGGTTATTCATTTAAATCAGAGAATAATGTTGTTCTATTTATATGAGTAACATCTTTTATGTTCATGCACCCTTGAAGAGTGGTCTATTTCTGTTGAATCTCGATCATAGTGATACACATATTCATAATATTTATGCCAAAATATCCAAAGTTGATAGTGCAACATACTTGTGGCACTGTCGTTTAGGTCATATTGGTGTAAAGCGCATGAAGAAACTCCATGCTGATGGGCTTTTGGAATCACTTGATTATGAATCATTTGATACCTGCGAACCATGCCTCATGGGCAAGATGACTAAAACTCCGTTCTTCGGAACAATGGAGCGAGCCAATGACTTATTGGAAATAATACATACTGATGTATGCGGCCCGATGGCTGTTGAGGCACGTGGCGGGTATTGTTATTTTCTGACCTTCACAGATGATTTGAGCAGATATGTGTATATCTACTTAATGAAACACAAGTCTGAAACATTTGAAAAGTTCAAAGAACTTCAGAACAAAGTGGAGAATCATCGTAACAAGAAAATAAAGTTTCTACGATCTAATTGCGGAGGCGAATATTTGACTTACGAGTTTGGCCTTCATTTAAAACAATGTGGAATAGTTTCGCAACTGACGCCACCTGGAACACCACAGCGTAATGGTGTGTCCGAACATCGTAACCGTACTTTATTAGATATGGTGCGATCTATGATGTCTCTTACAGATTTACCACTATCATTTTGGGGTTATGCATTAGAGACAGCTGCATTCACGTTAAATAGGGCATGATACGTCTCCAACGTATCTATAATTTATGAAGTATTCATGCCATTATACTATCATTCTTGGATGTTCTACAATCATTTTATAGCAACTTTATATCATTTTTGGGGACTAACCTATTGACCCAGTCCCCAGTGCCAGTTGCTGTTTTTTGCTTGTTTTTTACATCACAGGAAATCAATATCAAACGGAGTCCAAACACCACGTAACTTTTTGGAGATTTTTTCTAAACCAGAAGGAACCCAATTGGGCCTGAGCTACACCTCGGGGGTGCCCCGAGGGGGGCACAACCCACCAGGGCGCGCCAGGGCCCCTTGGCTCGCCCAGGTGGGTTGTGCCCACCTCGGTGGCCTCCCACACCCCCCTCTTTGCACTCTAAATTCCCAAATATTCCGAAACCCTTCGGGGTTAACCTAGATCAGAATTTCCGCCGCCGCAAGGTCTCTGTATCTGCGAAAACCAATCTAGACCCCGTTCTGGCACCCTGCCGGAGGGAGGAATCATCTCCGATGGCCATATTCATCATCACGGCTGCCACCATGATGAGGAGGGAGTAGTCCACCCTCTGGGCTGAGGGTTTGTACCAGTAGCTATGTGTTTGATCTTTCTCTCTCGTGATCTATATCATGGGCTTTATGAATATAGACAGATCATATGATGTTTCTCCCCTCTATACTCTTGTTATGATGAATTGAATCTTTACCCTTCAAATTTTGTCTTGTTGGATTGAATATTCAGAGATGAGAACACATGATATATGTCTTGCAATATGAATACTTGAGGTGACAATGATGTATCTTATTGATTCACTTGATATGTGTTATGGCATTCAACTCGCGGATTCCCGCGGTGATATTGGGGTAATCTATGCATAGGGGTTGATGCACGTTTTTCTCCGACGGAAACTTTGGGGTCTCTTTATAGTTCTTTGTGTGGATTGAGTATTATGAATATGAATTTGCTTTGGTGTTATTCTAGTACAAACTCTAGGATAGATCGAATGGAAAAAATAGCTTTGTGTTATTTTAGTACGAACTCTTGAATAGAGCAAATAGAAAGAATAGCTTTGAGGTGGTTTCGTGACCTACAAACAATTCCTATCTTTTGTTCTCCGCTAATAAGAACTCGGGAGTGCTTCTTTATTGCACTTTGAGGGATAATCATATGATCCAACTATGTTAGCATTGTTGAGAGGTTGCACTAGAGAAAGTACGGACCCCTCATTTTTAAGCATTGCAACACCGTTTTTGTGCCAGTTTATTATTTTCTACCTTGCTGTTTTTATTTATTCAGATTATAAAAATATATTTCTACCATCCATATTACACATTTATCACCAACTCTTCTCCGAACTAGTGCACCTATACAATTTGCCCTTGTATTGGGTGTGTTGGGGACACAAGAGATTTCTTGTATTTGGTTGCAGAGTCATTTGAGAGAGACCATCTTCATCCTACACCTCTCATGGATTTATAAACCTTAGGTCATCCACTTGAGGGAAAATTGCTACTGTCCTATAAAACTCTGTGCTTGGAGGCCCAACACGTGTCTACAAGAATAAAGTTGCATAGTAGACATCAAGCTCTTTTCTGGCGCCATTTTCGGGGAGGTGGGTGCATGAAGGTATATCTTTAGATCTTGCAACTGAATCTTTTAGTTTCTTGTTTTATCACTAGTTTGGTTTATAAAAGAAAACTACATAAAAAAATTGGATTTGAGGTTGCATGACATTATTGATCATCTTTATAATATCTTTCTTGAAAATGATGGTTCAGAAAATTGATCTCAATTGATAGAAGAAGAATTTAATAAAATGGTTGGCATGAATGATGAGCATGATGGCAATGTTGTTAGTATATCCATGATGCTAATGATATGCAAAGCCACAAGCTTGGGGATGCTATGTTTGATGAAGGTGATATTTTTAGTCCCCCAAGTTTTGATGAGCAAGTTTATTATGATGAAAGCATGCCTCCTATCTTTGATGATTATGGTGATGACATGTATGCTATATTGAATAATGATAACCATGAAACTTGTCATCATGATTTTAATTTTCAATCACATGATAGTTATTTTGTTGACTTTTCCCCCACTACTATTGATGAAGAAATTTGCTTATGTGGAGAGTAATAAATTTTCTATGCTTGTGGGTCATGAAAAGAATGCTTTATGTGATAGTTATATTGTTGATTTCATTCATGATGCTACTAAAAATTACTATGAGAGAGGAACATATGCTTTTATATATTGCAATAATATCAAGTTCCCTCTCTTTGTGTTGAAGGTTTTGAAGTTATGCTTGTTTTGCCTTCCTATGCTAGTTGATTCTTGTTCCCATAAGTTGTTTTCTCACAAAATCCCTATGCATAGGAAGTGGGTTAGGCTTAAATGTGCTAGTCATATGCTTCATGATGCTCTCTTGTTATGTTTCAACTTTTATCTTTTATGCGAGCATCATTGAAATCATCATGCCTAGCTAAAAGGCATTAAAGAAAAGCGCTTGTTGGGAGACAACCCAACACTTTTATTTACTGTTTCTGGGTGTTCACATGATTACTCTACTGTAGTAATCATGTTTTATTGCTTTTGTTTCAATAAAGTGCCAAGTAAAGCCTTTGGGATCATGTTGGGTGATAGTTGATTTGATCTTGCTGAAAAACAGAAACTTTTGCGCTCACGAAAATAACTCTCATTTTTAACAGAAGAGTGATTTTGAGTTGATTCTTTTTTCAGAAGATTAATATACAAATATCTCACGTGGTCCAAGTTTTTCATAATTTTTGGAGTAGCATAAGTATGGTTTGAGTACATATTACTACAGACTGTTCTGTTCTTGACAGATTCTCTTTTCAATGCATAGTTTGCTTGTTCCCTAGTTTCTATGACTTATATTGCTCAATATAAATTGTGGAAATGGTATGTTACAGTAGGCATTGTGTGGAAACAATTATGAATCTTGTCTTTGACAGTACCAAAAGTGAAATGGTTTGCTCTTTATCATACTAGTTTTGTGTGATTGAACTTTTCAAGTTTTGGGTGAGATGTCGATATGAGGAGAATAAGGAGTGACAAGACCCTAAGCTTGGGGATGCCCAAGGCACCCCCAAGGTAATATTCAAGGAAGATCCAAGCAACTAAGCTAGGGGATGCCCCAGATGGCATCCTCCTTTTCGTCTCCAACATTATTGGCAACTAAGCTCGGTCCTTGAGAAGGTTAAAACAACACATACTTGATGAAATATCGTTGTAGTTTTGATGTGTAGGTAAGAACGGTTCTTGCTCAGCCCGTAGCAGCCACGTAAAACTTGCAACAACAAAGTAGAGGACGTCTAACTTATTTTTGCAGGGCATGTTGTGATGTGCTATGGTCAAGACATGATGCTAAATTTTATTGTATGAGATGATCATGTTTTGTAATAGATTTATTGGCAACTGGCAGGAGCCATATGGTTGTCACTTTATTGTATGAAATGCAATCGCCATGTAATTGCTTTACTTTATCACTAAGCGGTAGCGATAGTCGTAGAAGCAATAGTTTGCAAGACGACAACGATGCTATGATGGAGATCAAGGTGTCGCGCCAGTGACGATGGTGATCATGACGGTGCTTTGGAGATGGATATCAAAGGCACAAGATGACGATGGCCATATCATATCACTTATATTGATTGCATGTGATGTTTATCTTTTATGCATCTTATTTTGCTTAGTTTGACGGTAACATTATAAGATGATCTCTCACTAAATTTCAAGGTACAAGTGTTCTCCCTGAGTATGCACCGTTGCGAAAGTTCATTGTGCCGAGACACCACGTGATGATCGGGTGTGATAAGCTCTACGTTCACATACAACGGGTGCAAGCCAGTTTTGCACACGCAGAATACTCGGGTTAAACTTGACAAGCCTAGCATATGCAGATATGGCCTTGGAACACTGAGACCGAAAGGTCGAGCGTGAATCATATAGTAGATATAATCAACATAGTGATGTTCACCATTGAAAACTACTCCATCTCACGTGATGATCGGACATGGTTTAGTTGATTTGGATCACGTGATCACTTAGATGATTAGAGGGATGTCTATCTAAGTGGGAGTTCTTAAGTAATATGATTAATTGAACTTTAATTTATGATGAACTTAGTCCTGATAGTATTTTGCAAATAATGTTGTAGATCAATAGCTCGCGTTGTTGCTTCCCTATGTTTTTATATGTGTTCCTAGAGAAAACTAAGTTGAAAGATGATAGTACCAATGATGCGGACTGGTGGGTCCGTGATCTTAGGTTTATCCTCATTGCTGCACAGACGAATTATGTCATTGATGCACCGCTAGGTGACAGACCTATTGCAGGAGCAGATTCAGACGTTATGAACGTTTGGCTAGCTCAATATGATAACTACTTGATAGTTTAGTGCACCATGCTTAACGGATTAGAATCGGGACTTCAAAGATGTTTTGAACGTCATGGACCATATGAGATGTTCCAGGAGTTGAAGTTAATATTTCAAGCAAATACCCGAGTTGAGAGATATTAATTCTCCAACAAGTTCTATAGCCAAAAGATGGAGGAGAATAGCTCAAGCAGTGAGCATGTGCTCAGATTGTCTGTGTACTACAATTGCTTGAATCAAGTGAGAGTTAATCTTCCAGATAAGATTAGTGATTGACAGAGTTCTCTAGTCACCATCACCAAGTTACTGGAACTTCATGATGAACTATAGTATGTAAGGGATGACGAAAACGATTCCCGAGCTCTTCGTGATGCTGAAATCAATGAAGGTAGAAATCAATAAAAGAGCATCAAGTGTTGATGATTTATAAGACCACTAGTTTCAAGAAAATGGCAAAGAAAAAGAAAGGGAACTTCAAGTAGAATGGCAAACAAGTTGTCACTCCTGTGAAGAAGACCAAAGCCTAAAACTAAGTGCTTCTACTACAAAAGAAATAGTCACTGGAAGCGGAAATGCCCTGAATATTTGGTGGACAAGAAGGATAGCAAAGTGAACAAGGGTATATTTGATATACAGGTTATTGATGTGTACCTTACTAGTGTTTATAGTAGTCCCTGGGTATTTGATACTTGTTCGATTGCTAATATTAGTAACTCGAAACATGAGTTACAGAATAAACAGAGACTAGTTGAGGGTGTAGTGATGATGTGTGTTGGAAGTGGTTCCAAGATTGATATGATCATATCGCACACTCCCTATACTTTTGGGATTAGTGTTGAACCTAAATAAATGTTATTTGGCATTTGCGTTGAGCATGAATATGATTTGATCATGTTTATTGCAATATGGTTATTCATTTAAAGTCAGAGAATAATTGTTGTTCTGTTTATATGAATAAAACCTTCAATGGTAATACACCCAATGAAATTAGTTTGTTGGATCTCGATCGTGGTAATACACATATTCATTATATTGATGCCAAAAGATGCAAAGTTGATAATGATAGTGCAATATATTTGTGGCACTGCCGTTTGGGTCATATCGGTATAAAGCACATGAAGAAATTCCATAAAGATGGACTTTTGGAATCACTTGATTATGAACATTTGATGCTTGCGAACCGTACCTTATGGGCAAGATGACTAAAACCCCGTTCTTTGGAACAATGGAATGAGCTAGTGACTTATTGGAAATAATACATAGCGATGTATGCGGTCCGATGAGTGTTGATGCTCGTTGCGGGTATCGTTATTTTCTGGCCTTCACGGATGATTTGAGCAGATATGGGTATATCTACTTAATGAAACACAAGTCTGAAACATTTGAAAAGTTCAAAGAATTTCATAGTGAAGTGGAGAATCATCGTAACAAGAAAATAAAGTTTCTATGATCTGATCGTGGAGGAGAATATTTGAGTTATGAGTTTCACAGCTCACGCCACCTAGAACACCACAGCGTTATGGTGTGTCCGAACGTTGTAACCACACTTTATTGGATATGGTGCGATCTATGATGTCTCTTATTGGTTTACCACTATCGTTTTGGGGTTATGCATTAGAGACAGTTGCATTCACTTTAAAAAGGGCACCATCAAAATCCGTTGAGACGACGCCTAATGAAACTATGGTTTGGCAAGAAACCAAAGTTGTCGTTTCTTAAAATTTGGGGCTGCGATGCTTATGTGAAAAAGCTTCAACCTGATAAGCTCGAGCCCAAATCGGAGAAGTGCGTCTTCATAGGATACCCAAAGGAAACTCTTGGGTACACCTTCTATCACAGATCCGAAGGCAAAAAATCTTTGTTGCTAAAAATGAATCCTTTCTAGAGAAGGAGTTTTTCTTGAAAGTAGTGAGTGGGAGGAAAGTAGAACTTGATGAGATAATTGTACCTTCTCCCTTATTGGAAAGTAGTTCATCACAGAAATCAATTCCAGTGATCCCTACACCAGTTAGTGAGGAAGTTAATGATGATGATCATGAAACGTCAGATCAAATTGCTACCAAACCTCGTAGGTCTTCTAGAGTAAGATCCGCACCAGAGTGGTACGGTAATCCTGTTCTGGAAGTCATGTTACTAGACCATGGTGAACCTACGAACTATGAGGAAGCGATGATGAGCCCAGATTCCGCAAGATGGCTTGAGGCCATGAAATATGAGATGGGATCCATGTATGAGAACAAAGTGTGGACTTTGGTGGACTTGCCCGATGATCGGCAAGCCATTAAGAATAAATGGATCCCCAAGATGCTGATAGTAGTGTTACTATCTACAAAGCTCGACTTGTCGTAAAAGGTTTTCGAGAAGTTCAAGGAGGTGATTACGATGACATTTTCTCACCCGTGGCGATGCTTAAGTCTGTCCGTATCATGTTAGCAATTACTGCAGTTTATGATTATGAAATTTGGCAAATGGATGTCAAAACTGCATTCCTGAATGGATTTCTGGAAGAAGAGTTGTATATGATGCAACCGGAAGGTTTTGTCGATCCAAAGGATACTAACAAAGTGTGCAAGTTCCAGGGATCGATTTATGGACTGGTGCAAGCCTCTCGGAGTTTGAATAAACGCTTTGATAGTGTGTTTAAAGCATATGGGTGTATACAGACTTTTGGAGAAGCTTGTATTTACAAGAAAGTGATGGGAGCTCTATAGAATTTCTAATATTATATGTGGATGACATATTGTTGATTGGAAATGATATAGAATTTCTGCATAGCATAAAGGGATACTTGAATGAGAGTTTTTCAATGAAAGACCTCAGTGAAGCTGCTTACATATTGGGCATCAAGATCTATAGAGATAGATCAAGACGTTTGATAAGATTTTTCAATGAGTAAATACCTTGACAAGTTTTTGGAAGAGTTCAAAATGGATCAGTCAAAGAAGGAGTTCTTGTCTGTATTGCAAGGTGTAAAGTTGAGTAAGACTCAAAGCTCGACCATGGCAGAAGATAGAAATAGAATGAAAGTCATTCCGTATGCCACAGTCATAGGTTCTATAGAGTATGCTCTGATGTGTACCAGACCTATTGTGAACCTTGCCATGAGTTTGGCAAGGGGTACAATAGTGATCTAAGAGTAGATCACTGGACAACGGTCAAAATTATCCTTTGTGAGGACTAAGGAAATGTTTCTCGGTGATGGGTGATACGTCTCCAACGTATCTATAATTTTTGATTGTTCCATGCTATTATATTACCTATTTTGGATGTTTATGGGCTTTACTTTACACTTTTATATCATTTTTGGGACTAACCTACTAACCGGAGGCCCAGCCCGAATTGCTGTTTTTTTGTGCCTATTTTAGTGTTTCAAAGAAAAGGAATATCAAACGGAGTCCAAACGGAATAAAACCTTCGGGAGCCATCTTTTTGGAACGAACGCAATCTAGAGGACTTGGAGTGGAAGTCAAGAAACAAGCGAGGCGGCCACGAGGGTGGAGGGCGCGCCCCCCTGCCTTGTGGGCCCCTCGAGCATCCACCGACCTACTTCTTTCTCCTATATATACCCACGTACCCTGAAATCTTCAAGGAGCACCACGAAAAACTATTTCCAGCACCGCAACCTTCTGTATCCTCGAGATCCCATCTTGGAGCCTTCGCCGGCGCTCCGCCGGAGGGGGAATCGACCATGGAGGGCCTCTACATCATCTCCAAGGCCTCTCCGATGAGTTGTGAGTAGTTTGCCACAGACCTTCGGGTCCATAGTTATTAGCTAGATGGCTTCTTCTCTCTCTTTGAATCTCAATACAAAGTTCTCCTTGATCTTCTTGGAGATCTATTCGATGTAACTCTTTTTGGGGTGTGTTTGTCGAGATCCGATGAATTGTGGGTTTATGATCAAGTTTATCTATGATAAATATTTGAATCTCCTCTGAATTCTTTTATATGTGGTTAAGTTATCTTTGCAAGTCTCTTCAAATTATCACTTTGGTTTGGCCTACTAGATTGATCTTTCTTGCAATGGGAGAAGTGCTTAGCTTTGGGTTCAATCTTGCGGTGTCCTTTCCCAGTGACAACAGGGGCAACAAGGCATGTGTTGTATTGTTGCCATCGAGGATAAAAAGATGGGGTTTATATCATGTTGCATGAGTTTATCCCTCTACATCATGCCATCTTTCTTAATGCGTTACTCTGTTCTTTATGAACTTAATACTCTAGATGCATGCTGGATAGCGGTCGATGTGTGGAGCAATAGTAGTAGATGAAGGTAGGAGTCGGTCTACTTGTCACGGACGTGATTCCTATATACATGATCATGCCTAGATAATCTCATAATTATTCGCTTTTCTATCAATTGCTCGACAGTAATTTGTTCACCCACCGTAATACTTATGCTATCTTGAGAGAAGCCACTAGTGAAACCTATGCCTCCCGGGTCTATCCTTTATCATACAAGCTTGCAATATACTTTTATTTGCATCTTTACTTTTCCAATCTATATCATAAAAATACCAAAAATATTATCTTATCATATTATCTCTATCAGATCTCACTTTTGCAAGTGGCCGTGAAGGGATTGACAACCCCTTTATTGCGTTGGTTGCGAGGTTCTTGTTTGTTTGTGTAGGTGCGTGGGACTTTTGAGGAGGCTCCTACTGGATTGATACCTTGGTTCTCAAAAACTGAGGGAAATACTTAAGTTACTTTGCTGCATCACCCTTTCCTCTTCAAGTAAAACCAACGCAAGCTCAAGACGTAGCAATGTGGGTGATAAAGAGTTCATCATAAAGAGTTACCTCGATGAAAGCTTTTACACCGATCCAGATGACTCTAAGTCTCAATCTGGATACATATTGAAAGTGGGAGCATTGCAGACATAGAATATTTGCAAAATACATACGGCTCTGAATGTGGCAAACCCATTGACTAAACTTCTCTCACAAGCAAAACATGATCCCACCTTAGTACTCTTTGGGTGTTAATCACATGGCGATGTGAACTAGATTACTGACTCTAGTAAACACTTTGAGTGTTGGTCACATGGCGATGTGAACTATGGGTGTTAAATCACATGGTGATGTGAACTATTGGTGTTACATCACATAGCGATGTGAACTAGATTATTGACTCTAGTGCAAGTGGGAGACTGGAAGAAATATGCCCTAGAGGCAATAATAAAGTTATTATTTATTTCCTTATTTCATGATAAATGTTTATTATTCATGCTAGAATTGTATTAACCAGAAACTTAGTACATGTGTGAATACATAGACAAACAGAGTGTCACTAGTATGCCTCTACTTGACTAGCTCGTTGAATCAAAGATAGTTAAGTTTCCTAGACATAGACATGAGTTGTCATTTGATTAACGGGATCACATCATTAGAGAATGATGTGATTGACTTGACCCATTCTGTTAGCTTAGCACTTGATCGTTTAGTATATTGTTATTGCTTTCTTCATGACTTATACCGTTCCTATGGTTATGAGATTATGCAAGTCCCGAATACCGGAGGAACACTTTGTGTGCTACCAAACGTCACAACGTAACTGGGTGATTATAAAGGTGCTCTACAGGTGTCTCTGATGGTACTTTTTGAGTTGGCGTAGATCGAGATTAGGATTTGTCACTCCGATTGTTGGAGAGGTATCTCTGGGCCCTCTCGGTAATGCACATCACTATATGCCTTGCAAGCAATGTGACTAACGAGTTAGTTGCAGGACGATGCATTACAGAACGAGTAAAGATACTTGCCGGTAACGAGATTGAACTAGGTATTGAGATACCGACGATCGAATCTCGGGCAAGTAACATACCGATGGCAAAGGGAACAACGTATGTTGTTATGCGGTTTGACCAATAAAAATCTTCGTAGAATATGTAGGAGCCAATATGAGCATCCAGGTTCCGCTATTGGTTATTGACCGGTGAGTCTTGGTCATGTCTACATAGTTCTCAAACCCGTAGAGTCCGCACGCTTAATGTTCTGTGACGATTTGTATTACGAGTTATGTGATTTGATGACCGGAGTTTTTTTGGAGTCTCGGATGAGATCGGGGACATGACAAGGAGTCTCGAAATGGTCGAGACGTAAAGACCGATATATTGGAAGGCTATACTCGGACATTGGAAAGGTTCCGAGTGATTCGGGTATTTTTCAGAGTACCGGAGAGTTACAGGAATTCGTATTGGGCCTTAATGGGCCATATGGGAAAGGAGAGAAAGGCCTCAAGGGTGGCCGCACCCCTTCCCCATGGACTGGTCCGAATTGGACTAGGGAAAGGGGGCGCCCCCTTCCTTCCTTCTCCTTCGCCCTTCCCTTTTTCCTATTCCATGTGGGAGGTGGAATCCTACTAGGACTAGGGAGTCCTAGTAGGACTCCACACTTGGGCGCGCCCTATGAGGGCCGGCCTCCTCCTCCCTCCCTCCTTTATATACGTGGCCAGGGGACACCCCATAGACACACAAGTTGATCATTGATCTTTTAGCCGTGTGCGGTGCCCCCCTCCACCATAATCCACCTCGGTCATATTGTAGCGGTGCTTAGGCGAAGCCCTACATCGGTAGCTTCATCAACACCGTCATCACACCGTCGTGCTGACGGAACTCTCCCGCGAATCTCTATTGGATCATGAGTTCGTGGGACGTCACCGAGCTGAATGTGTGCAGATCGCGGAGGTGCCGTTCGTTCGGTACTAGGATCGGTCAATTGTGAAGAAGTACGACTACATCAACCGCGTTGTCATAACTCTTCCACTTTCGGTCTACGAGGGTACGTGGAAAACACTCTCCCCTCTCGTTGCTATGCATCACCATGATCTTCCGTGTGCGTAGGATTTTTTTTTGAAATTACTGTGTTCCCCAACAAGGAAGTGAAAGCTTTTGAAGCTTGACAATCACAATATTGTTCATACAAGCAATTCACGAATAA
The DNA here is from genome assembly GCF_002162155.2 of Triticum dicoccoides. Lineage (NCBI taxonomy): Eukaryota > Viridiplantae > Streptophyta > Magnoliopsida > Poales > Poaceae > Triticum > Triticum dicoccoides. Next base: position 623,024,710 of record NC_041393.1, on the reverse strand, counting down.
TTAGTATAAGGAAGAGAACTTTCACATGCAAATATACTATCTTGGAAATTTTTGTGATTGTGAGCCCCCATCAAAATATTATATGCCAAAATTGTTGACGTTTGACAAGGAAGACAACGTAATGATTTATGTTTGTTCATATTCACATAGAAGTTATATTGTCATAGATCCTTCAACATGTGGTGCTTGCCCCCTATCTTTGCTAGCCAAAAATTCCGCACCAAGTAGAGATACTACTTGTGCATCCAAAAACCCTTAAACCCAAATCTTGTTTTGAGAGTCCACCATACCTACCTAAGGATTGAGCAAGATCTTCAAGTAAGTTTTCATCTGTGCAATAAGGCAATAAAAATTGCTTCTAAAAGTGTGAGATCATTTAGTGTAAGATAAAATTGAGTGTTGTACGAACTTGGATGGCAAAGAATAAAAGCGACAGACTGCATAATAAAGGTTGCCATCTTAAAGGGCAATACAACGTGACGTTCTTTTGCACTAAGGGATTGAGCATACAAACAATAAGCGCATGGCAACCTCTGCTTCCCTCTTTGAAGGACCTATCTTTTACTTTTCAGTATTTACTTTTATGCAAAGAGTCAAAGTTTTTCTCTCTATTCCTTTTTATTTTTCTCCTTTGGCAAGCATCACGTGGTGAGGAAAGATCTAGGCACATATGTCCAGTTGAATATGGGTAGCATGAGTTATTATTGTTGACATCACCCTTGAGGTGAATACGTTGGGAGGCAAAACAATAAGCCCTTATCTTTCTATGTGTCCGATTGAAACGTTTTGCTCATGTGTACACGATGAGTGTTAGTAATCATAGAAGACTATATGATGGTTGAGTATGTGGAGCTCTTACTTAAACTCTGTTGAATAAGTTGAATTGAAATTGCTTGGTGACTGAGAAAATAGGTTGTTGAGTTTCAAGAGAATTCATTGTTTGAACCTTAACATGTGAATTGGTTGCCACTATAACATGAGAAATATTATAAGAAAGAATTGCTGTTATGATGCTAGAAAAAGTGATTGAAATTATCATTGATCAAACTTATGCACTTTGCAAGCATTCACACTTCATAAATTATTTCTTTTATCATTTACCTACTCGAGGACGAGTAGAAATTAAGCTTGGGGATGCTGATACGTCTCCAACGTATCTATAATTTATGAAGTAGTCATGCCATTATACTATCATTCTTGGATGTTTTACAATCATTTTATAGCAACTTTATATCATTTTTTGGGACTAACCTATTGACCCAGTGCCAAGTGCCAGTTGCTGTTTTTTGCTTGTTTTTTTACATCGTAGGAAATCAATATCAAACGGAGTCCAAACACTGCGTAACTTTTTGGAGATTTTTTTGGACCAGAAGGAATCCAATGGGCCTGAGCTGCACCTGGGGGGGTGCCCCGAGGGGGGCACAACCCACCAGGGCGCGCCAGGGCCCCCTGGCGCGCCCAGGTGGGTTGTGCCCACCTCGGTGGCCTCCCGCACCCCTTTTTGCACTATAAATTCCCAAATATTCTAAAACCCTTCGGGGTTAACCTAGATCAGAAGTTTCACCGCTGCAAGGTCTCTGTATCCGGGAAAACCAATCTAGACCCTGTTCTGGCACCCTGCCGAAGGGGGGAATCTCTCCGATGGCCATCTTCATCATCCCGGCGGCCACCACGATGAGGAGGGAGTAGTCCACCCTCGGGGCTGAGGGTTTGTACCAGTAGCTATGTGTTTGATCGATCTCTCTCTCTCTTTCTCTCGTGATCTATATCATGGGCTTTGTTAATATAGTCGGATCATATGATGTTTCTCCCTGTATACTCTTGTTATGATGAATTGAATCTTTAGCCTTCAAAGTTTTGTCTTGTCGGATTGAATATTCAGAGATGAGAACACATGATATATGTCTTGCAATATGAATACTTGAGGTGACAATGAGGTATCTTATTGATTCACTTGATATGTGTTATGGCATTCAACTCGCGGATTCCCACAGTGATATTGGGGTAATCTATGCATAGGGGTTGATGCACGTTTTTCTCCAACGGAAACTTTTGGGGTCTCTTTATAGTTCTTTCTGTGGATTGAGTATTATGAATATGAATTTGCTTTGGTGTTATTCTAGTATGAACTCTAGGATAGATCAAATGGAAAAAATAGCTTTGTGTTATTTTATTACGAACTCTTGAATAGATCGAACGGAAAGAATAGCTTTGAGGTGGTTTCGTGACCTACAAACAATTCCTATCTTTTGTTCTCCGCTAATAGGAACTCGGGAGTGATTCTTTATTGCACTTTGAGGGATAATCATATGATCCAACTATGTTAGCATTGTTGAGAGGTTGCACTAGCGAAAGTACGGACCGCTCATTTTTAAGCATTGCAACACCGTTTTTGTGCCCGTTTATTATTTGCTACCTTGCTGTTTTTATTTATTCAGATTATAAAAATATATTTCTACCATCCATATTACACTTTTATCACCATCTCTTTGCCGAAGTACTGCACCTATACAATTTTCCCTTGTATTGGGTGTGTTGGGGACACAAGAGATTTCTTGTATTTGGTTGCAGGGTCATTTGAGAGAGACCATATTCATCCTACACCTCTCACGGATTGATAAACCTTAGGTTATCCACTTGAGGGAAAATTGCTACTGTCCTACAAAAACTCTGCGCTTGGAGGCCCAACACGTGTCTACAAGAATAAAGTTGCGTAGTAGACATCAGGGCACCATCTAAATCCGTTGAGACGACACCGTATGAACTATGGTTTGGCTATAAACCTAACATGTCATTTCTTAAATTTGGGGATGCGATGCTTATGTCAAAAGGCTTCAGCCTGATAAGCTCGAACCCAAATCGGAGAAGTGCGTCTTCATAGGATACCCTAAGGAAACAATTGGGTACACCTTCCATCACAGATTGAAGGCAAGATATTTGTTGCTAACAATGGGTCCTTTCTAGAGAAGAAGTTTCTCTCGAAAGAAGTGAGTGGGGGAAAGTAGAACTTGATGAGGTAAATGTACCTTCTCTCGAATTGGAAAGTAGTACATCAGAGAAAATTGTTCCCGCGATGCCTACACCAACTACAGAGGAAGCTAAAGATGATGATCATGAAACTTCAGATCAAGTTACTACTGCATTTCGTAGGTCAACCAGAGCACGATCCACACTAGAGTGGTACGATAATCCTGTCCTGGAAGTCATGTTACTAGACCAAGACAAACCTACGAACTATGAAGAAGCTATGATGAGCCTAGATTCCGATAGATGGCTTGAGTCCATGAAATCTTAGATAGGAACCATATATGAGAACAAAGTGTGGACTTTGGTGGATTGCCCGATGATCGGCAAGCCATAGAGAATAAATGGGTCTTCAAGAAGAATACTGACGCTGATGGTAATCTTATTGTCTACAAAGCTTGATTTGTCACAAAAGGTTTTCGACAGGTTCAAGGGTTGACTACCGATGAGACTTTCTCAACCGTAGCGATGCTTAAGTCCGTCTAAATCATGTTAGCAATTGCCAATCTTATGAAATCTGGTAAATAGATGTCAAAACTGCATTCCTTAAATGGATATCTCTAAGAAAAGTTGTATATGATGCAACCAGAAGGTTTTGTCGATCCTAAAGGTGCTAACAAGGTGTGCAAGCTCCAGCGATCCATCTATGGACTGGTGCAAGCATCTTGGAGTTGTAATACATGCTTTGATAAGGTGATCCAAGCATATGGTTTTATACAGACTTACGGTAAAGCCTGTATTTACAAGAAAGTGAGTGGGAGCTCTGTAGCATTTCTGATGTTATATGTGGATGGCATATTACTGATTGGAAATGATATAGAACTTCTGGATAGCATAAAAGGATACTTGAATAATAAATTTTCAATTAAAGACCTCGGTGAAGCTACTTATATATTGGGCATCATGATCTATAGGGATAGATCAAGACGCTTGATAGGACTTTCACAAAGCACATACCTTGATAAAATTTTGAAGAATTTCTAAATGGACCAGTCAAAGAAAGGGTTCTTGCCTGTGTTACAAGGTGTGAAGTTGAGTCAGACTCATTGCCCGACCACTGCAGAAGATAGAGAGAAAATGAAAGTCATTCCCTATGCCTCATCCATAGGTTCTATCATGTATGCTATGCTGTGTACCAGACCTGATGTATGCCTTTCTATAAGTTTAGCAGGGAGGTACCAAAGTAATCCACGAGTGGATCACTGGACAGCGGTCAAGAACATCCTGAAGTACCTGAAAAGGACTAAGGATATGTTTCTCGTTTATGGAGGTGACAAAGAGCTCGTCTTAAATGGTTACATCGATGCTAGCTTTGACACTGATCCGAATGATTCTAAGTCACAAACCGGATATGTATTTTCATTGAATAGTGGAGCTGTCAGTTGGTGCAGTTCAAAGCAGAGCGTCGTGGCGGGATCTACGTGTGAAGTGGAGTACATAGCTGCTTCGGAAGCAGCAAATGAAGGAGTCTAGATGAAGGAGTTCATATCCTATCTAGGTGTAATACCTAGTGCATCGGGTCCAATGAAAATCTTTTCTGACAATACTGCAGCAATTGCCTTGGCGAAGGAATCCAGATTTCACAAAAAGACCAAACACATCAAGAGACGCTTCAACTCCATCAGTGATCTAGTCAAGGAGGGAGACATAGAGATTTGCAAAATACATACATATCTGAATGTGGCAGACCCGTTGACTAAGCCTCTTCCACGAGCAAAACATGATCATCACATGGACTCCATGGGTGTTAAAATCATTACAATGTAATCTAGATTATTGACTCTAGTGCAAGTGGGAGACTGAAGAAAATATGCCCTAGAGGCAACAATAAAGTTGTTATTTTATATTTCCTTATTCATGATAAATGTTTATTATTCATGTTAGAATTGTATTAACCAGAAACTTGATACATGTGTGGATACATAGACAAAACAATGTGTCCCTTGTATGCCTCTACTTGACTAGCTCGTTAATCAAAGATGGTTAAGTTTCCTAGCCATAGACATGTGTTTTCATTTGATGAATGGGATCACATAATTAGGAGAATGATGTGATGGACAAGACCCATTTGTTAGCTTAGCATTATGATCGTTCAGTTTTATTGATACTGCTTTCTTCATGTCAAATACATATTCCTCTGACTATGAGATTATGCAATTCCTGGATATTGGAGGAATGCCTTGTGTGCTATCAAACGTCACAACGTAACTGGGTGATTAAATATGCTCTACAGGTATCTCCGAAGGTGTTTGTTGGGTCGGCCTAGATCGAGATTAGGATTTGTCACTCCGAGTATCGCAGAGGTATCTCTGGGCCCTCTCGGTAATGCACATCATAAGAAGCCTTGCAAGCAAAGTGACTAATGAGTTAGTTGCAGGATAATGCATTATGGAACGAGTAAAGAGACTTGCCAGTAACAAGATTGAACTAGGTATGGAAATACCGACGGTCGAATCTCGGGCAAGTAACATACCGATGACAAAGGGAATAAAGTATGTTGTCATATTGGTTTGACTGATAAAGATCTTCGTAGAATATGTGGGAGCCAATATGAGTATCCAGGTTCCGCTATTGGTTATTTAACGAGAGGTGTCTCGGTCATGTCTACATAGTTCTCGAACCCGTAGGACCCGCACGCTTAACGTTTGATGACGATTTGTATTATATGAGTTATGTGATTTGGTGACCAAATGTTGTTCGGAGTCCCGGATAAGATTACGGACATGACGAGGATTCTCGAAATGGTTGAGAGGTAAAGATTGATATATAGGACGATAGTATTTGGACACTGGAAGTGTCCGGGGGTACCGGGTACTTATCGGGTCACCGGAAGGGGTTCCGGGCACCCCCCCCCCCCCGGCAAACTATATGGGCCTAATGGGCCAAGAGTGGGACAGACCAGCCCCTGAGGGGCTGGTGTGCTCCCCTATAGGACGAAATAGGAGGATTCGGCCTCCCCCTTTCCTTCTCTCCCTCCTCTCTTTCCTTCCCCTCCGACACTTATGGAAGGGGGGAGGCCAACTTGGAGGAGGCGCCCAAGTAGGATCCCTCCTACTTGGGGTGCCCCTTGCTGTTCCCCTCCCTCTCCCACCTATATATATATGTGTGGGGGTGGGGCACCACTAGGACAGATAATAATGATTCCTAGCCGTGTGCTGCTTCCCCTCCACAGTTTACGCCTTCGGTCATATTCACGTAGTGCTTAGGCGAAGCCCTGCGTGGATCACTTCACCATCACGGTCACCACGCCGTCGTGCTGACGCAACTCTTCCTTGACACTTTGCTGGATCAAGAGTTCGAGGGACATCATCGAGCTGAACATGTGCAGAACTCGGAGGTGTCGTACGTTTGGTGCTTGATCGGCCGGAACTAGAATAAGTTCGACTACATCAACCGCGTTGGCAAACTCTTCCGCTTTCGGTCTACGAGGGTACGTGGACACACTCTCCCCCTCTCATTTCTATGCATCTCCTAGATAGATCTTGCGTGAGCGTAGGAATTTTTTTGAAATTGCATGCTACGTTTCCCAACACCCAAACCAACCCACCGACCTCGACGCACGAGAATTTGCTTTGCGACTGCATTGAAGTTGTTGTGTCGGCAGCACCCAAGTTTTGGCTTCCGACTTGTTCTGATTCCCGACTTGCTGAGTATATGGAGTTGTGTGTTAAAAATGTCCCGATCGCGACGCATAGAGTCTGTGCCGGAACAGGGCCACTCCTACGACCACGGTAGGAAGACCTGGTTGCGACTTTGCTTTCCCAGTGCAATGTGGGCATTTTTTTGCAGGAAAACTTCTGATCTATTCATCTTGAATCATGATAGTACAACGAACACCAAAGCGAAAAGATGCATCGAGATCTGTAGACCACTTAGCAAAGACTACAGACACTTGAGCGAGATTTTACTCGTTGGTGTCGATTAGATGGCCTTGGACGAAATACTACTCCACCAAGGAGCACTTCTTGCGAGAAACAAGGGATTCCATGAACAGTGTGACGTTAAAATAGAATTGACCTATGAATACATTGATCCTATGATCTAGATGGTCAACCAACAGGTCCCCTCACTCTAGTATCTCTTCTTTGTTCGGTCACAAGGCAGGAAAATAGAGGATTTATTTCAACTCTATCCTTTACCACATCAATGGATTCAATTTCAATGGATAGAGCTCAACCTGTAGCCATCGTCATTTCAATCATAATTCACTTGGTAGGTACACGCTTGTTCCAACTTTTATAGTGGCAGCCATTAGTTGGTATCATGCTATGTTTGAGGGACCTTCTCAGTTCAAAGCTAACAAATAGGTCTCATGTTAGCACTCAATCGCTAAGAGCAGCCAACAACTTAACTTGCAGGCTTTAAAACCCGCTCATACGGTAATGGCCGTCTTAAGGTATATCTGAGTATAGAAGATGGAATTAGTGATATTTTTTGTTTATAAACTCTCCATAATGGTGGCTAATCTCAAGAACGGCTATTTTAGATACTATGCAAGCAGTGACACCAGAGATAAAATTTATTGTAATAAACAATCGAACGGTGTGGGCATTGTATATACTAAGGCACACGCGGAGCTTCGTGAGGGCAAAAGCATGCCATGGCCCGCCCAGCCCCTAAAGTAAAAATATACTCCCTCCATCACAAATGGCCCCGTTTTGTTCTGTGATTCTACCAGGATTTCGCTGTGTGGCAGTCGAATCCTAACCAAACACTGAAACGAGTGACCACGACTCCATCAACGCACAGCCAAAAATACACGTACGTGGGAAAGCTGCGAAGGAGGAGCTTCCCTGGCTGCCGCTGTGTGTCCACCCCGCTTTGCCCCAATCCTTTGATGAAATTACCCACGTTTGCCAAATGGCCTACAACTTTTTCATAGCAGATTTTTGACGGCTGTTTTTCCACAACAGATTTTCCACAGCCGAACCAAACACCACCATTAATATTTTCTTAGTTGTGCTAATATTTGTTTGTATCGTGTTAATATATTTCAAATTCGTGTTACTTTTCCAATATATGACTAAAACTTTTTTCGAAAAAAATCTTTTCATGTCTATTTTTTACATATACACATTGTATATTTTTTGTATACATGTAAGTTTTTTTCAAACAAAAGAATAATATTTCTTGAAATACATGTTTTATACATTTTTTTGAATGCATGTTAAACATTACTCAACTAGACATTTTTTTGGAATGATAATTTTTTAAACTTGTGCGAATTTTTATACATTTCAGAAATATTTAAAATATATATCGTTAAAGGATGCGACAACAACCCGTCGCCTCCAACGCAAGCGTTCGGTATCCAACGGTCTCCTGTATCGCTAATAAAATGATCTGGGCCCAACTGGTGGCACAAGCCACCACTGGCAGCGGCCCACGCATGTATTTTTCTTCTCTTTTTAAGTTTTCTTTTCAAATTTAGTCTGTGTCTTTTTTTATATTCCTTCTGGACTTAAAAAAATGTTGTATATATTTTCTGATTTTTTTTTGTGAATCCAAGTTTCATGAATGCAAAAAAGTGTCATGATGTCAAAAGACATTCCTGAGTCCACAAACCTTCAACCATTCACAAATTGTTGACGAATAATTCAAACAATGTTTCTTTTGGAAAATGTTCACAAGTTTAAAAAAATCGCAAAATGGAAATATGTTCATGATTTTGGAAATTATTCATTAAATCAAAAACTGTTCCAAAAGTCACGAATTCAAACAACGGTATCAAATTAAGTTCAAAAATTTGCAAAAAAAATTACCAACTTGAAACAAGCTCGTGAATTTAAAAATGAATAACTGCTGAAATGTGAACAAAATTTCAGTTCACGAGGATTCTTGACGTCAGTTATAATTTTTAGAAAATTATGACATTTTTTGGAAAATTATGAACATTCTCTTGAAATTTTGAATCAATGTTGAAATTTATAATATAATTTTAAATCAACAACATTTTTTTTCAAATTTTGAACAATTTCTCAAATTTAAGGTTTATTTGAAGTAGAAGAAAATAATTTTAGAACATAATTTTTACAGAAGTTTCAATTAGTTATGGAGATATTTAACATTTTCCAAATTTCGGGAAATATAAAAATACATAAGAGATATAACTAAAGAGAACAAAAGAAAGGGCGAAAAATAGGAAAATCAAGAAGAAAAACCTGCTTGTGTATTAGACAAAAACCGAAAGAAAAATCATGAAAAAAACCCAGCCCGAAAGTGCAACTAATGGCCTGGCCCACTTTTAAATTCTGGGCTCTGCGGTGGTGCTCATAACGATGGCATTTCTTATTCGGCGCCTTCAGCGCCCGTTAAAGTGGAAATCGCTATCTGTTAAAGTTCATTAAATTAGCGTTTTTTTTTCACATTGTGAACTTTTTTTCAAAATTGACGAACTAATTTTGAGTCTATGAACTTTTCCATTTTCGTTCTTGAAACAACTTTTTTTTAAAATCTTGAAAACTTTTAGAATTCATGATTTTTTGATTTTCTTTTTCTTAGCAGTCTTCAGCAGTAGTGACCTTTTTTTTTAAGTGGGTAACCGTGCTAGTTGGCTGGCCCTTGCAAGCGACCGTGCGAGTGCCCTCTCGTTAATTGGCGCAAACAGATTAGGAGCTTCCCATAACGATTGCATACAGCAATATGTATCATTTCTTCATACCCCTGCCCCAGGGGTGCGACTATACCTTGCTTCATGTGAGTTGGATACCAGCCTCGCTTGAGGGACCTCCATACTAGGCCGGCGTTGCTCGCGTGAGAACACAACCTCGTTATTTCTTTGTTTTCGCTTATACTTCCAATTAATTATATTAATAAATGCTTTACATAAATATTTGATAAAAATGTTAACCATATGTTTGAAAAATGTTAACCATACATCTGAAAAATGTTAATTGTGTATATAATAGATGTTTCTCATGTATACCAAATTAAATGTGTATAAAAACTTGACCATATATTAGAAAAAATAATTAGCAAAATATTGAATATTTATTTTAAATGTTAACGAAACATTTTGAAAATGTTAAATGTGTATACAAAAACTGTTGAGCATATATTAAAATAATGTTGAGTATATATTAAAAAATGTCAATCTTGTTTGTGAAATGTTAATTTAGCATTTGAAAATGTACAAAAATTATATAATAATATATTTAACCAAATACTAAAATAATAATCAATCTTGTATTTCAAAAATGTTAATCAAGCATTTGATTTTTTTTAAATGTATAGAAAAAAAGTTGATTATGTAATAAGAACTGTTGTGCTTGTATTTGAAAAATATTAAACATGGATTAGAAAATATAATTGATATATAAAAAATTGTACAAATGTATGGCAAAAGTAGGCATGAAGTTGTTAAAAAGTGGTAATCATGTATTTAAAAAATGCTAAACGTGTATATAAAAATATTTCTAATGAATTTTTTAATGTGTGCTGAAAACCCCCATTGAAAAAGGAAAAATAAGCAACAAAACCTAAAAAAATATAAATTGAGGAAGAAAGATACTAAAAACCAAAAAGAAGCAATGAAAACCAAAAAAAAGAAAAAAAGGAAAGACAGAAAATCCACTGAAAAGGAGAGAAAAGAAACGAAGAAATCTGTTGACAAAACAACGGAATAGGAAAATAAGAAAGAGGAAAACCGGCAGTAAATTGGCCCTTTTCCCTCAAGTAGGCTGCGTCTTCTATTCTGCCACGAACCTCTCTGCGCAATAAGCCAGCAACAAGGAGACCTGAGTTCGGCCCCTACCTGGTGCCATTTTTGTGTGTATTTCATTTGTTGTAAGGGTGCGCTAATGGGCCATCCCATTACTGTGGACACTTCATGCAAGAGCTTCTTCCATCTCGCTTTAAGCAAGATATAACTCTAGCGGTGTCCCAACGCTATTTCTCATACCTAGGTGTAACTCGGTTTCGCCTCCGGGCGTGACCGAGTGGGCCAGGCCAATACTATAGCGCCTGTGGTTTGATTGTAATTTTTATCTTAGTTTTTTCTTATCTGTTTTATTTGTTTGGTTTTTTCTCAACACATGTGTACTTTTTTCATACACATTATACAATGTTTGTATACATTAGGAAAAATATTATACATGTTTAATATTTTTCAAATATATGTCTAGTTATTTCATACACATTGAGCATTTTTTGTATATATTTTTTTCAAAAAAATACATGATTAATATTTCTTCAATTTCATGAATCTGTATATATTTTGAATACACATTAACCATTTCTCAAATTTACATTGAAACATTTTTTTTTGAATGATACAAAACAGTTTTCTAAACCATGCGAACATATTTTTACATTGTACATAACATTGTTTTAAAATGCATGAGCATTGTTTCAAATGTAATCTACATTTTTTTGAGTGGTATGGAACATTTTTCTAAAGTGAATGATCATTCTTTACATTATATAATCATTTGTTGAAATGTCAGGTATATTTTTGAAAACGTGTGAACAGTTTTGAAAGGCTAGTAACATTTTTTAATGTTGTCTTCATTATTTAAACTACGGTAGCAATTGTTTTACAATATGTTAACAGATTTCAGTATTCTCATCTATTCTAGCTAAAATACGGGCTATTTTGTAATATCACCTTTTGTTATAATAAGGAGTCACACTAAGGTGAAGCATGTTAATGTTTTACTGTCTTTTTGTGGTGAGGAAACGTTGGTGTTAAGATCAGTAATTAATGTTACAAAAGGTAAATAAAGGCATCAGTTATTATTTTTATACCAGACGGAGATTGCGGAGGGTGACCCTCTGCCACCTATTCTCTTCAACATCATTGTTGATTATGTTAGTGATCCTTGTTGTGGATATGTTGGTGATCCTTTTTGCAAGGGCCAAAGTGGATGGTTATGTTGTTGTCTTTTTGCCATGCTTTATGGATTGTGGGTGTCCAAACTACAATATGTCCATTATATTTGTGGCACATGACATGCAGAAGGAAATTAATATGAAGCTAATCATCTCTGCATTTGAATGGTTATCATGCCTTAAGATTAAATCCACAAAGGTGTTGTTCTTCCTTGGTAAGGTCAAAGAAGTTGAGAACCAGTACCAACAATTGTTTGGTTGTGAGATTGGATCACAACTTCAGTATCCCGGTTTATCCATTTATCACTATAAACTTTTGGATAAGGAATTGAAGGGTATTGTGGATTGCTTCAAGAAAAAGGTCAACGGTTGGAAGGGCAAGTTACTTTCCTATGGGGGTCCTCTTGTCCTGTTCATTGTTTTACCTGCAAGCCTACCAAAGTTTATGTTTTTCTTCTTTGAGATACCCAAATGGGTACATAAAAGATTGAATTATTACATATCTAGATTCTTTCTTAATGTGATGAAGATAAACGAATGTATCGACTAGCTAAGTGGAATATAATTTGTAGGCCAAAATATCGAGGCGGTCCAGTGGTTGACACCTTAAAATTAGGAAAAGTGCTTGTCGAGTAAATGGCTATTCAGGTTAGTAAATGAGGAAAAGGTGTGGCAAAGCCACGGTCCTAGAGAGGTTTGATGATTGTTAAAGATGATTATTTTAACCATAAGGATCTTTCTTGGTGGGGAATGGCCTAAATACGAAATTTTGGAAAGATACTTAGGCAGGGATACACTGCTAAGTCTCCATACCCAAACATATACCATAGTGTCCAGTTCAAAGATGTTTCCATTGCATCGGCTTTAGGTGAGGTTTCACTCACCACTCAGTATTCGCCACGCCATGACCATCGCCTAGATGTCCAAGGGCCGCTGCCCCCGCGTCTGATCTCTGCCAACATGTGCACCGTCCAGGGACGCGCGCAGTGCTCTCCAACCGAGGAGTCCTGTAGCTCAAGGTGGGCTTTCCACCCCATCTTCCTCTGGCACGACGAGGTGGATGGGGAGGGTAGGAGACGGGGGCGACGACTGGGGTCAAGCCTGGCTGCTACCGTGGGAGCGAGTTGGGAGTACACATTTTTTTCTTGTAATATTTTTACCATCTGGTTGTGCTACTCCTTAATTCTTTTTTTTTTTGAGCATTGCTACTCCTTAATTCGGAAGTTGATACTTTGCAATAACGAATGACTATGTAGCGCTGGGGTTTTCCTTCTTTTTTTTGCATGTGCAGTGAATCTAGTTTGTAGACATTCTAATTTTTCCCCGCAGAATATTCTTCACGGCGGTCAACAGTTGACACAAGCCACGACTTGCATGCGTAACGGCAATTCCCCCACACGCTACATGCATGGAGATCATGGGAACTCCGGTGGTTTTAACTTTTAAGCCCGAACGCAGCCTGGCACTCGCTAATTTAGAGGCTGCAAGCAACGCGCGGTTGCTTCCCTGACAGGCAATTTAGGGCAACAAGTCACGCACAGATACCCTCCTCCTCCCCCCAACCTTGGCATATGCTTAGCTAGCTCGATCGCCCGCGGCTTAAACCATTTCAAATACTTCTCTTCCACCCGCTTTCTTCTTCTTCCATGCCGTCTCCTCCTCATCCTCCCTCCCCATACGCATTGACCTAATCAATCCCGGCATTTCCATTCTACGCCGAAGTGGTTGTGTTCTCCAATTCATGTATGCTACGTGAGCAGTGGCTTCAAGCAACTGCATGCATGCACAAACGCTAAATACACGTCAAGATCGCGCGTTCTCTTGGCAACCATGCTGCGCGTGCACCTTCGACCCATGGGCGCGATGCTGCAGCGCGTCCCCGTATCTGCCCTCCTCGTCGACAAGGCAATGGCAATGGCAATGCCAACGGTGGCAATGGGAGGCGGGTACCAGGCGCGGCGGAGCCTGCACGGCGGCGGAGACTCGCCGAACAAGTGGAGGAAGCCGGAGGCGGGGCGCCTGAAGCTCAACTTCGACGGGTCCTCCAGGCACGCGTCCCAGAGCGCGAGTATCGGCGGCGTGTACCGGGACCACAAGGGCGAGTTCGTGCTGGGCTACGCGGAGCGGATCGGCGCGGCCACGAGCTCCGTGGCCGAGCTCGCCGCGCTCCGGCGCGGGCTGGAGCTGGCGCTGGAGAACGGGTGGAGCGGCGTCTGGGTCGAGGGCGACGACTTGTCGGCCGTGGAAGCCGCGCGGGGGAGCCACAGGCGTCCGCGCCTGGGCAGGGCGGAGGAGGACCTCAGGCTGTGGAAGGAGATCGCCGAGCTGCTCCCGCTGCTCGGCGACGGCATGGCCGTGTCGCACGTGCGCCGGGGAGGGAACAGGGTGGCGCACGGGTTCGCGAAGCTCGGCCACAGCGTGCCGCGGCCGCGGGTGTGGCGCGGCGTGCCGCCCGCCGAGGTGCTCAAGTACATTCAGCGGGACGCCGGCAGGAAATAGTGCGCGCATGGAAATGTTTGTGAATACATTACTTTGGTCGTGATCTCTCTGTTGGTGAGAGAGATCGCGCATGCTCGCAGATCAATGCTAACTTACCTACTGATGTGATGGTTAAAGTATGTAATCGTGTCATACAAAATCCCCGGATAGTTTTCCTTGTATAGGTGCCTTGGAGATCAAGTTGTAATCCTACACACTACTAACCTTTGATTATCTCACCTAGGCTAGGCGTCCACTATTCTAGTGGACTGAGAATTGTAAATTTATTCACGCAAATCTAAAAATACCTTAATTGTATTATAGAAATTGTGTGTCTACTATAAAAGCATTGTATTATCTCAGCAGATTTTACTAATATGTTGACACAAATCGTCGTTACCGTGATATAACAATTCTTTCATCTAGTGCAATTTTATTCTAAGTGTTAAAAAAAAATCTTACAAGGATATCATCAGATTGATAGTCCTTCACGTACGTTTAACTAATTCTCAAGCGACTGGGAATTATGAAATCCGACAATAATAATAAGACGCGACTCGAGAGGTTTGATGGCTAGATCCATCTTATCACATGACAAACCCTATTTTCCTACATGATAGTACGAATGCTAGCTCTGCCAAATTGCATGTGATGCTGACTACTTCACCATCCTCGTGGCTCATGGCCATTTCATTTGGTCTCTAGTCTCTAAGAAGTTGATGAGAGAGAATTTCATATTGTGGAATGCGCATGTCTTGGAGATCAAAGTTGTAACCTCAATAAACCATGTATTTGTGATAGTACCAGGCCCAACCCCTGCTAATGAGCCTCTTCGAAGCACCATGACCCGACAAAGAGGGGGTGTGTTGGAGTTGTCTTCGTTTCTTCCCACGTCGAATTCCTAGAAACTCTGACAATGGCGACCACCTATAGGCCAAAGACCACAGTCTTGCATTCAAACACTAGGGTGCCCATAAGCATGCCATTGCTTTGTGGTTTGTGCCCATCATTGGTTAGAGTTAGAACCCAGATTTTGGTCCTATTAGTGGTTTTGATATCCCTGCATCATCTAATACTTTGTCCTCTTCACCTCTACATAGCCTTAAGTTTGGTCATGCTAAGATCTGCCCCACATACTCCCTTGATTTGATGGGCCTTGCTGGCTTGCCCTGAGCGGTGGCAAGCTTATTACAAGAAATATTTTTCCACGTGCTATGTTCATGTACACATATTCGCAACACCGCTGCAAAGGAGAGAGATCGTGAACATCAAAGAGTGATCTATCGCGTTAGAGAGAGACACCCAACGGGGGGAAATAAGGCCACAACCTTGTTGGTCAAATATCCTGATTGAGTGGTCCTAAGTGGGCCTCCCTCTCCCCCTTTGTTCTAGTTTGTTGCTAGGTGGGATGGGGAGCTATCGTAAACGTGAACATGTGAGATGAGAGAGACATCGTGAACACTATGGATATTGAAAATTTCCCGAAACCCATAAATGTGTTATCTCTCGAAATATACTACTGAAACAACAATTTCCTCGGTGTGTTGCTGGGAACCCTAATTTGCATGACATTCTGTTACTGAACCCAGATTATCGTACCCCTAGTTTTCCTTTTTTTGCATTATGTATTCAGATCTCCTCACGGTCGTCTTGTAAAACCTTGGGAAAATGTGCAAATTTGAATATATTTTTAATCGGCCCAAAAGTGTGTGTACATTAATTTTTTTATTGAGAACGAGTTGCAATAGAGATGACATACCCTAACTATTCAAATAGTGAAAACTCAAGATCCGATAGGGCACCTCAACCTCATCATCGTGAGCAACACCGCCAACTAGATGTCCTTGATTGTCTCCTGGAGGCGGTTGAGAGAAACAACGAGGAGATAACTCAGCTCCGTGCTTCGATCCATGAGGTAGTGACATCCACTTCAAATCTGAAGGTCATCATATATAACTCAACTCATGCAAAGAGTGGGTGTGTTGGAGTTGTCTTCATTTCTTCCCACATAGAATTCCTAGAAACTCTGACAATGGCGACCACCTATAGGCCAAAGACCACAGTCTTGCATTCAAACACTAGGGTGCCCATAAGCAGGCCATTGCTTTGTGCCCCTCATTGGTTATAGTTAGAACCTGGATTTTGGTCCTATTAGTGGTTTTGATATCCCTGCATCATCTAATACTTTGTCCTCTTCACCTAAGATCTGCCCCACATACTCCCTTGCTGGCTTGCCCTAAGTGGTGGCAAACTTATTACAAGAAATATTTTTCTATGTATTATGTTCATGTACACATATTCGCAACACGCTGCAAAGGAGAGATATCGTGAACACCAGAGAGTGATCTACCACGTTAGAGAGAGACACTCAATGGGTGTAAATAAGGCCACAACCTTGTTGGTTGCAAACGGCCGGGGAACATCAACTCGATCTCCAAGGGTCAACCATCAACCTGCCATCAACGCCGCCGGCTTCCTAGGGGATGGACTGCTCACACGATCACACCTCAACATGGGAGCAACAAGGACCAATGTAGATGAAGAATGTGATGACCCCTCTCTTTCGGCAGAGCAACAAAAATGGGAGATAAATTAATTTTTTTCGCTTTGGGTTGAGAAGTGGCAGTGGCGGAAAATTGCACGACAATTTGTGACGGGTTTTGGGGGTAATATGTAGCCAGGTGCACAAAACCCAAGGTCTAGGACCTTTAGGGGTCCCACATGTTCTGGTCCGACATGCATCAATGGGATGGGTTGATGTGCACTATTGCAGAAACTCTTATAGGTTTAGACTACCCACAGTGGGAGTAATATAGATGGTAACATCAGACATATCCATATAAAATAGATGATGTGGCAAACAATGAAGAAAGAGAGGCATGCAGTAACATAGCTAGTTACTAGTACTATGAGTAACATCACACATACCAAGGCAAGATGAGTCTATAACCTAATAAATGAAGTGTTGCATGACACCACACATATGTTACTCCCCATTGTAGAGGTAGTAACATAGACTAGTAACATATGCATGTTACTAGTCTAAGTTACTACCCACTGTGGCTAGTCTTAGCTTACAAGTGTTGTGTCTCAAATAGCACACACCACTGTTACCAATAGTGTGCGTTAGGACAGACACGACACAAATAGTGACTTGCGTTGTGCGCTGGCGTCATTGGACGTTGTTTTATCTCCTTGGAGGCGCCGTCGTGGAGTCCACCCTTCACGCATCCTTGGATCCAGTTCTTCGGGCGAAAGCCTAAAACCCAGTCGGGTTGGGCGACGGCGTTGACATCGTCTCTTCCCTCTTTGGGGCATTGCTTGTAAGAACTTTGGATCCCGTTTGCACGCTTCATGGGCTGGTTTCTCGCAGTATTGCGGTCGGTAGTGTTGGGAAACGTAGCATGCAATTTCAAAAATTTCCTACGCTCACGCAAGATCTATCTAGGAGATACATAGCAACAAGAGGGGGAGAGTGTATCTACGTACCCTCGTAGACCGAAAGCGGAAGCATTTGACAACGCGGTTGATGCAGTCAAACTTTTCGCGATCCGATCACGATCCAGCCGATCTAGTGCCGAACGGACGACACCTCCGAGTTTAGCACACGTGCGGCTCGATGACGTCTCCTCCTTCTTGATCCAGCAAGCGGGAGAGGATAAGTAGATGGGATCACAACCAACACGACGGCGTGGTGGTGATGGTGGTGGTGGAGCATTGATAGCGCTTCGCTAAGCGTTGCCGGGACGAGGTGGTGGAACTACAGAGTAACGGGAGAGAGAGGGGCGCCAAGGGCTTGGTGTGTGCTCTTGGGGCACCCCCTCCTCTCTATATATAGGTCGAGGGGCGTGGCAAACAGCCCCTCCAAGCCCTAGGGTGCAGCTAAGGGGGAGAGGACTTGGACTCCGAGTCCAATCCTATTCCTATTATGTTCATGTACACATATTCGCAACACGGCTGCAAAGGAGAGATATCGTGAACACCAGAGAGTGATCTACCATGTTAGAGAGAGACACTCAGTGGGTGTAAATAAGGCCACAACCTTGTTGGTCGCAAACGGCCGGGGAACATCAACTCAATCTCCAAGGGTCAACCACCAACCTGCCATCAACGCTGCTGGCTTCCTAGGGGATGGACTACTCACGCTATCACACCTCATCGTGGGAGCAATAAGGATCAATGTTAATGAAGAATGTGATGACCCCGCTCTTTCGGAGGAGCAACAGAAATGGGAGACAAATTAATTTTTTTGCTTTGGGTTGAGAAGTGGCAGTGGCAGAAAATTGCACGACAATTCGTTACGGGTTTTGGGGGCAATATGTAGCGAGGTGAACAAAACCCATGGTCTAGGACCACTATGGGTCCCACATGGTCTGGTTCGACATGCATCAATAGTATGGGTTGCTGTGCACTATTGCCGAAACTCTTACAGGTTTAGACTACCCACAATGGGAGTAATATGAATGAAATATGCCCTAGAGGCAATAATAAAGTTGTTATTTATATATTTCCTTATATCATGATAAATTTTTATTATTCATGCTAGAATTGTATTAACCAGAAACTTAGTACATGTGTGAATACATAGATAAACAGAGTGTCACTAGTATGCCTCTACTTGACTAGTTCGTTAATCAAAGATGGTTAAGTTTCCTAGCCATAGACATGAGTTGTCATTTGATGAACGGGATCACATCATTAGAAAATGATGTGATTGACTTGACCCATTCCATTAGCTTAGCACTTGATCGTTTACTATGTTGCTATTGCTTTCTTCATGACTTATACATGTTCCTATGACTATGAGATTAAGCAACTCCCGCATACCGGAGGAACACTTTGTGTGCTACCAAACGTCACAACATGATTGGGTGATTATAAAGGTGCTCTACAGGTGTCTCCGATGGTGTTTGTTGAGTTGGCATAGATCGAGATTAGGATTTGTCACTACGATTGTCGTAGAGGTATCTCTGGGCCCTCTCGGTAATGCACATCACTATAAGCCTTGCAAGCAATGTGACTAATGAGTTAGTTACGGGATGATGCATTACGGAATGAGTAAAGAGACTTGCCGGTAACGAGATTGAACTAGGTATTGAGATACCAAAGATCGAATCTCGGGCAAGTAACATACCGATGACAAAGGGAACAACATATGTTGTTATGCGGTTTGACCGATAAAGATCTTCGTAGAATATGTGGGAGCCAATATGAGCATCCAGGTTCTGCTATTGGTTATTGACCAAAGACATGTCTAGGTCATGTCTACATGGTTCTCGAACCCGTAGGGTCCGCACGCTTAACGTTCGGTGAAGATCGGTATTATGAGTCTATGTATTTTGATGTACCGAAGTTAGTTCGGAGTTCCGGATGTGATCACGCACATGGCGAGGAGTCTCTAAATGGTCAAGACATAAAGATCGATATAATGGATGGCTATGTTTGGATGTCGGAATGGTTCTGGGTGAGTTTGGGCATTTACCGGAGTACCGGGAGGTTACCGGAACCCCCCCGGGAGTCAGTGGGCCTTATTGGGCTTTAGTGGAAAGGAGGAGGAGACGGCCAAGGTGGCCCCCCCAAAACCCAATCCGAATTGGGAGGGGGTTGGCCCACCTTTCCTTCTCTCCTTCTCCCCCTTCCTTCCCTGTCCTACTCCAACTAGGGAAGGGGGAATCCTACTCCCACCGGGAGTAGGACTCCCCCCTTGGGCGCACCAAGGAGGCTGGCCCTCTCCCCCTCCTCCACTCCTTTATATATGGGGGAGGGGGCACCTCTTAGCCGTGTGCGGTGCCCCCCTCCACCATAATCCACCTCGTTCATATCATTGCAGCGCTTAGGCGAATCCCTGTGCCGGTAGCTTCATCATCACCGTCATCACGCCGTCGTGCTGACGAAACTCCCCTTCGACACTTTGCTGGATCGGAGTTCGTGGGACGTCACTGAGCTGAACATGTGCAGATTGCGGAGGTGTCGTACGTTCGGTACTAGGATCGGTCGATCGTGAAGACGTACGACTACATCAACCGCGTTGTCATAACGCTTCCGCTTTCGGTCTATGAGGGTACGTGGACAACACTCTCCCCTCGTGCTGCTATGCATCACCATGATCTTGCGTGTGCGTAGGAAATTTTTGAAATTACTGCGTTCCCCAACAGTGGCACCTGATACGTCTACAACGCATCTATAATTTTTTATTGTTCCATGCTATTATATTACCCCTTTTGGATGTTTATGGGCTTTATTTTACATATTTATATCATTTTTGGGACTAACCTACTAATCGGAGGCCCAACCCATATTGTTTTTTTTGCCTATTTCAGTATTTCGAAGAAAAGGAATATCAAACGGAGTCCAAACGGAATGAAACCTCCGGGAGCGTTATTTTTGGAACAAATCTGATCCGGAGAGCTTGGAGTGCAAGTCAAGAAGCAGTCGAGGCTCCCACGAGATAGGAGGGCGCCCCCCCTATAGGGCATGCCCCCTATCTCGTGGGCCCCTCGGGCGTCCACCGACGTACTTCTTCCTCCTATATATACCTACGGACCCCGAAAACATCCAGGAGCACCACGAAACACAATTTCCACCACCGTAACCTTCTGTATCCGTGAGATCCCATCTTGGAGCCTTCGCCGGCACTCTGCCAGAGGGGGAATCGACCACGGAGGGCTTCTACATCAACACCATAGCCCCTCCGATGAGTTGTGAGTAGTTTACCACAGACCTACGGGTCCATAGTTATTAGCTAGATGGCTTCTTCTCTCTTTCTAGATCTCAATACAATGTTCTCCCCCTCTCTTGTGGAGATCTATTCGATGTAATCTCTTTTTGCGGTGTGTTTGTCGAGATCTGATGAATTGTGGGTTTTTGATCAAGTTTATCTTTGAATAATATTTGAATCTTCTCTGAATTATTTTATGTATGATTGAGTTATCTTTGCAAGTCTCTTTGACAGTTTGGTTTGGCCTACTAGATTGATCTTTCTTGCCATGGGAGAAGTGCTTAGCTTTGGGTTCAATCTTGCGGTGTTCTTACCCAGTGACAGAAAGAATTGCAAGACACGTATTGTATTGTTGCCATCGAGGATAACAAGATGGGGTTTATATCATATTGCATGTGTTTATCCCTCTACATCATGTCATCTTGCTTAATGCGTTACTCTGTGCTTATGAACTTAATACTCTAGATGCATGCTGGATATAGCGGTCGATGTGTGGAGTAATAGTAGTAGATGCAGGCAGGAGTCGGTCTACTTGTTATGGACGTGATGCCTATATACATGATCATGCCTAGATAATCTCATAACTATGCACTTTTCTATAAATTGCTCGACAGTAATTTGTTCACCCACCGTAATACTTATGCTATCTCGAGAGAAGCCTCTAGTGAAACCTATGGCCCCCAGGTCTATCTCTTATCATTTTTGCTTTCAATCTATCTTTATTTGCATCTTTACTTTTTGCATCTATATTACAAAATACTAAAAATATATTATTATCTCATATCAGATCTCACTTTCGTAAGTGACCGTGAAGGGATCGACAACCCCTTTATTGCGTTGGTTGCGAGTTCTCAGTTTGTTTGTGTAGGTGCGTGGGACTTTTGAGGAGCCTCCTACTGGATTGATACCTTGGTTCTCAAAAGTGAGGGAAATACTTACGCTACACTTGCTGCATCACCCTCTCCTCTTCGGGGAAAACCAACGCTAGCTCAAGACGTAGCAGCACCCGAGCCAGGTTTTTACGTAGATGTTATCACTACAAAAAAATACACTTCCGTGATGATACGTGTTTGTCACAGTAGGTCGCGTTTTTTTGTCATGCATGTACATCCATGACAAATTTATGTCAGAATCAAGATAGTCATACCTATGCTGTCGTAGAAGTGTTCCATGACATTACCAAAATTATCATCAGGGAAGTGTCCACTTCCATGACAATAAATCGCGTGTCATAGAAGTGCTTTCTTCAAGGGTGACCGACACGTGGCATCCACCGTAACGGAACGATGTTAAGCTATTGGGTCGGGTTTTGGATCCGATAACCCGTGAACAGCCCCGACCAATGGGGATTTTCCACGTGTAAAATCATCATTGGCTGGAGGAGACATGTGTCAGGTCCGCGCTGGCACAGGTGTCACTCATCCAATGGGCGAGACGCGCCTATGATATGTTGACACGTGGACCGGCCCACCAAGTTTAAATGGGCCGGCCCAACTAAAGGTCCACAAGATTTTGCGGACCATAATGGGCCGGCCCAGCTAAAGGCCCACGAGATTTTGCGGGCCATAATGGGCTAGCCCAGCTAATGGCCCACAAGATTCGTGGGCCATAATGGGCCGGCCCAGGTAAAGGCCCACAAGATTTTTGTTTGCCATAATGGGCCGGCCCAGGTAAAGGCCCACAAGATTCTTGCGGATCATAATGGGCCGGCCCGGCTAAAGGCCCACGAGCTTTCGCTGACATTAACGGGCCGGCCCAGCTGTAGGCCCACAAGAATTTGAGGGCCCTAGTAGGCCGGCCCATTAACTAGCTGCCATGTTTTGGGCCAAATGTCGTCCTATATTTGATCCGGTCCATTAATGGCCTGCCACGTTCCGGGCCTAATAGTGGCCCATATGAGATTCGACCCGTTAAAAGCCTACCACGTTCTGGGCCAAATTACGGCCCAAATCAGGTACGACCCTTTAAGAGGCTATGGGCTCAATTATGGCCCATATCAGATTCGACCCGTCAACTGGACACTATGCTTTTGGGCCCACTTGCTAGAGGACCCATTTAACATTTCGGCCCTATATTAATTTCGGCCTGTTAAATGCCCGTCATATAGTTGGGCCTAACTACGGCCCGGTTTGCATCCGGCCTGCTCGCAGCCGATATCTGATTGGGCCAAACAAGGACCGAGACAATTTTGGCCTGTTAAAAGCCCGTGATTTGATTCGCACAATCATGGGCCGGGGTTCATTTCGGGCTGCTGCCGGCCCGGTAGCTGTTCGGCACGTTTCAGGCCCAACCTTCATCGTGATTGCATGACGGCCCGATTATGTACCGTAATTTTACGGTTTGGCCGGTTTACTGCGAAGACAGTAAAATAACTGCAGCAACGTGAATAAGAAAAAATCTAGACTATACAATAAAGAAATTATAGCATATTACATCCATTGGGCATCAAAGTTCGCCACTATGATAATAAAGCACAAGCAGACAGCAGATTACATACAATGGGCATCAAAGATCGCCACCAATGCAAATAAACACGCCGACAAAATAATATACAAAACCGACAACACTTCAATAGAGTTCAAGAAAGGTTAGCCATGCTGGGGAGCTGCAGCGCAAGCAGCTGAGCAAGATGATGAGACTCCGCTTGTTCAACACTTAAACCATCCTCACTCTGAAAGATAAACAAGCATACGGATGATAGGTTTTGCACATAAAAGTATCAGTGCTGACAATTCATCACATTTCTTACTGACGAATAAAGTGACACAGTTTAAAATTGCACTAACACAATATGGTATTGTTCAGGTCAAGACATGGCAGGAAATGACATTGTGAAGGAGTTGGCAGCTTCACGACACCACTGGATTACAGATCAAGAACTCATAAGTATCAATGGTTAGTGTGTTGTCAATTTATCCCATTTCAGATTGGCAAATAAAGAGACGGTTTAAATAATACTCCCTCCGTCTGGAATTACTTGTCATCAAAATGGATGTGTCTAGAACTAAAATACATCTAGATACATCCATTTCAATGACAAGTATTTTCGGACGGAGGGAGTAGTAGAATGATATGACATTGTTCATAGTTAAGACATTGCAGAATATGACATTGTGTTGTAGTAGGTAGGTTCACCACACCACTGGATTACGGATGAAGAACAAAAGCATACATGTAGTGCAAAAGAAGATCACTTGCTCTGTATACTTTAATTTACATGGTATGAATAAGGAACTTGGTTGTACAACTGAAAACTTAAATTGAGAAAGGACAAACTTTTGTTTATGAACTACTCCCTCCGTTGTAAAATAGATGACCCAACTTTATACTAACTTCAGTACAAAATTGGGTCATCTATTTTGGAATGGAGGGAGTACATAATAAACTTTAAACATGCAATTTGATGCAAACACCAAAAATAAACAACTGTTGCAGTCATGCCTAACCAAATATATACAACAAAGTTT
>NC_041393.1:622968346-622999651 GCF_002162155.2 Triticum dicoccoides | reverse complement strand
AGATGTGATAATATACAAAAAAATGGAGAATATTTAAGATAAGATGAAGAGTGATGCTACATAACCAAGTAGCTATAAATGTAAGTGCAGCGATACAGGCAAAAGGTACAGCCAAGAGCAATGCACAGCTAAACTTCTTCAGTACCAACCTTATGGTAAGAGTAAATATAGATCTGATGTGTAGAAAATGGAGGGCAAAGGAAAATAAGCTGCAGAGTGATGGTACATGAACAACTACCTGTCATTATAAGTACACCGATAAAGGACAGTATGTACTTACAAGAACAATGCAGAGCTAAAAAAACATTGGCATTGGATACTGAAGAATTTGGAGCGAACAATTGATAAGAAAGCTATCATGCATACTGCTGTCACATAATGAACCAGGTATGTATGCAAGTACAGTGATACAGGACAACAGGTACTAACAAGAGCAGAGCAGCGGGCAGCATATTTGCGATATCCTGTCATTCTTTTCAAACCAGAATTCTTCTTCGAGCAGATTTCCTGCAAACAAGATCCATAAGGCACATGCGGAAAAGTAGAAGTTCAAATTGTCATGTGATTTCATAGACAATACCTCATCCTGGGAACGAGACCAGTGCATAACAATGTTTTTCCATTGAATATCTTCTAAATTTAGCACAGGAGATTTCACCGGAAATTCGTTTATAGATTTGCCACCAAAGTGTGATTTCCTCAGGTGACACCGATACTGCTGCAATGCTTCCTTGAAAAGCACAAGCAATCTTTCCTCGTCATGTCTATCCAGATTGACCCTCGCCTAGTTACAACAATGTAATGTAAATCATTGATGTGTTCAATCAGCAGAAAACAGGAAAATAATAACCATGAATAATAGCACTTACACGTAAGTTGGACAGGAAGATGTGAAAATGGTGTTTGTCTTCACAATAATCTTCCCATGATGAGAATATATGCACGTGGTCCCTAACAACATTGAAAGCATTGTCTTCACAAAAATCGACTGACCCAATTTTGAAATTTAGTCTACTGTGATTTAACTAGTGTGGAATATAAAAGGGGAAACCATAAGCATTGGGAGTATAGTGTTGAGCGTGCCATGGCGGGTCTAAAGGTGCAAACCGGACAAAGGCAACTTTGCAACCAAGACAAGAAATCAGAGTAAAGCAGTGGCGATCTATTTTCTTGTTGTGATAAATAAGTTGATCAAATACGAAAGAGTTCCGCCTCTGGTGCGGCGCCGTGTACGCATCTGGTGAGAATTTGACGGTGCTACGGTAGCGATGGCTGTCGGCGGTGTGGAAGCAGATCTAGGAGGGTAGACGGTGGTGGCAGGGCGCAGTTGACGAGACGGTCGTAGGAGCGGCGCCGGAAAATGGAGGTAGAGAGGAAGGGGGGAACCATGTAGTCAGGGCGCGCTTGTCTCAAATGCGAGGAAATTTACAAACTTAGCCCTCGTTTCAAATTTCTACTACATCACAGTAACATTAGTGAGTTGGGGATAGGACGGTAATCTCGCATACACCGAATATTTGCCGACGAGAGTTTGTTTTTGGCGCCCACCGTGTATGAATATGAATCGGGAGGGAGTCGATTTCGGCCGAGGGCACACTGTGTTTTGGCGCCCACCGTGTATGAATCCGGGTGAGAGGCGGTTACGTCACGTTTGGGTGAAATTACAAACCTACCCCTATCGAAACCTATAGAAATCCAGCAGATAGGCTTTGCACGGCAGGGATAGGCAGTAGTGATTTCCATCTCGCAGATTTTGGTTTTGGGCGGTTACTGCAACTTTCCCCACTTCGTTCAAATTTTGCACAGTGCACGTTTACCGTGCCAACTCAATTCGAATCCCGTTTGTATTCTACTATTTTTTTTGGGCGGGATACATTTTCAATTGGAATTACATTCTATATACATCATTTTTTTACATATATACTTTCAAAAGCACAACAAAGAATTCTGCTCCTTTATATGTATAATATGATTTACAAATACAACGATCTCGAAATCTTAAGGTTGAATTCGAAGTTTTTTAACCAAATTATGTTCTACTAAAATGTATGGATCAGTAATATCTACATATTAAATAACGTAGATGTGCGTGAATTCATATGAGTATGCATGTTTGATAGATCAATTTTGGTTCGAGTATGGATTACATGTATCATCATCTCGAATTCAAATATTTGAATCCCTTTTTTGTTCACTCCTTTCACGCCCATCTCTCTCGCATGCATGCTCCTTCAGGTAGCCATCACTCTCTTTTCTCCAGCTCACCCGCACGCTCACTTCATGTTTCTCCTGTCCTTGCAAACATGGTCTCTCGACGTCTCCCTGGAGAAGTGTCACACTCTCCCTATCATTATACATTACACGGTTTTCATTATCTCTCACGTCTCTTCTGTTCTCTGGTATCACTCGGTACCTAAGCTTTCTTTTTCACCGCCACACACACAGTCTCCACTCGTCTTTCACTTTGTCTTTCTCTCTATGGGATTCTCTCACACACCCTATATGTCTCTACATATGACTCATACCACTAAAATTACTCTCTCTCTCTCTCTCCTGTAGATACAACATTTGTTGCGGTCTCCTTTTTGTCTCCATCCCAGACTGACACCGATCAGACAACCCCGACCATCGTCTCCTCTCTCTCTCACAGACACACACACACAACTCCTTCTTCCACCCCCTTCCCGACTACCGTCTCTCTCACACACACACAAAACTCTCGCTTTCGCACCCCGACTCGTATTTCTCTCACAAGCATTTATCAACTAGCTAGCATCTAGATAGGTTTATACACCCGCACACTCATGCTTCCACCATTGCATACATGTCTCTCTCTCGCTCCTTGTATCTATGTAGCTTTTTCTTCCCTTCTTGAGACACGCCCTCTCGATCATGCACACACACACTATCGCCTCATTTTAAGCGGATACCTATCACACACACACTACTTGTGTCTTTGTCACACATGCACTCCATCCTCCTCCACTCTCCCTCTCTCTCTCACACACATGGGCTTTTTGCAACAACTAGCAAGATGCCATGCGTTGCACGGAACATCAAGATGCATTTGTATGAGTAGTTTATCTTGTGGGGGAAAAGGATGAACGAGGGAAGACCTTATTTGCAAATATGGAGAGGGGTGTGGGTATCTTTTTGCAAAATTGCCATAGTTTCCTTCCTATCCGTCAGATATAGACCGGACGGCCTATATTGCAGGATGGCAGGCACACGATCATCACCGATAATGCTTTTTATAAGAGAAGGGATAAAAAATAGAGTTGGTGATGATGGTGGCCTGCCATCCTGCAATGTAGGTCGTCCGATTTATATCTGACGGATAGGAAGGAAAATATGGCAATTTACCCACACTCTTCACCACATTTGCAGATAAGGCCTTCCCTCGTTCATCCTTTTCTCCCACGAGATTTTGATGTTCTGTGCAACGCACGGGCATCTTGCTAGTAAGAGTGGAAATTAGACATATACCACTTCTCGAATCTTGAAACCAACAACATGCCTCCCTTATCTCATCAGAACCGCCAAAGGAATATATTTTAAGTGAAACATAACTTATTTTTAGTGATATACGTATTTCAAAACTAGACTTTTTTTCTATCAAATCGGTGAATATGTATTAATCTACTTTGATCGTGTGGCAACGCATTGGCACATTGCTAGTAGTTATTATAATTTTTTGGACACTAGAAAAACGGTGGAGTACATATACGAAGAGAAGAGGCGCACGCACGCAGTCGGCCTCTCGCTGTCTCGCACACATGAGTGTTACGTAAAGGCGACGTTAACAAATAAACCCTAAAACCCTAGGTGCATGATTGCTACATTCGCGGGTACCGGGTACGTGGTGGAGCACCTTTGTAGGAGTTGATGGTCGGGACCACAGGTGAATGACTTGGAGCGCGGTGGCTCGCCAGTTGCCACAGACCGAGTAGCCACGTTTAAAATATCG
Source organism: Triticum dicoccoides (assembly GCF_002162155.2). NCBI lineage: Eukaryota > Viridiplantae > Streptophyta > Magnoliopsida > Poales > Poaceae > Triticum > Triticum dicoccoides. Next base: position 622,995,684 of record NC_041393.1, on the reverse strand, counting down.
TTTTTTAGCGGGGTTAAGAGTTCCGATTTTAAATGGCACGTTATAAGTAGTAAGTAGTTTTTAGAACGATTGGTATGGAGCGAAAATGGAATTCATAGTACCACGTACCTCCTTGGTGTATGGTTGTATGGGTTTATGTTACGAGATGTTGAACCTGGTAGTTCTAGGGCAAATACTATGGTTTAGATTTAGATGCTGGTTTTCAGTAATCGGAAGGGGAAACCCTTCTTTGATTAAAAAAACTACTACCTCCATTCTGGTTTACTAGTCCCCATCGTACTTTGGGTCAAAGTTTGTCCACGAATTTTACTTGTAAAATGTGAATGGAAAACGAGATTTTGTTATACCCAAACAAAAAAGGATTGGAGGGAGTGATTGCTCTAACACGGACGCGACCTCTCATAGCGCAGGCATTGAACCGGCGCGCCGGCCAAGAGGGCCGCACTCGCTGCAGGCCCGGCTGAGCACGCCTCCTCGCCGCGTGCAACCAGCTTAAGACTGCCCCGCCTGCCTTCATTGAATCCGCGCATGTGCCGGCAACACGTCTTCCGCGAGCCGGCAGGCATTTTAGAACACAAAAAATGACTAAAATATAATTAATTTACGCATGGTCTTGACTTGTTGTGCTCGCACTGGTAGCAGGAACTAGTAGAGGTTTTTCTTTATTTATAACTCTCCTCACATTTTTTTGGCTTTGAAGTGAATCATGGTTGTGGACATTATGTATGAATGTGCAGATATCTGTGAACATGAGTTTGATGTGGAAGTTGGACCTGGAATGTCGGGCTTGCGCGTGAACTATACCATGTCCAATGCTTCGTCTGTTATTGTTTGGAAAGTAATTGTTGTTATTACATGACCCAAAAAAACATTTTTTGCTACATCAGTAGATGCACAGCCATCACAACAGGCATGCCGACTGGATAAACATTTGAACCTAGCTATTATGAAGGAAATTTTGTATTGACAACAGTTTTAGATAGCAGGAGACGCCTAGCCTGCTCTGCCTCTGCTAGCTTATTTCTGGCTTCTTCCATCTCTTCTTTGGCTTGGGTGAAGAGAGCATCTGATTGCTCTTTTTGCTTCTTCAGGAACTCAGCTACATTCTCAAGGGCTGCTGCACGCTTTCTTTCAGCCTTTACTAATGCCATGAGGACACGAACAACTGATGACTCCACCTAGCTTGTGTGTAATCCAGCATCATCTGGGAATTTGCACCTTGTGTCTAATCCAGCATTATTAGGGAACTGGCACCTTGTGTGTAATCCAGCCTCATTTTGGTAACATGATCTCGACGTTAACCATACTTCCCTCCTCGCAGGAACTGCATCCTGACATGAAGTTACTTCTTTTTTAGATCAATACTCAGAGAAACCTATATCCATTTAGTAGAAGCCAGATAAACAGAACTCGGAGAAGTGAATTCAAAAGGAAAAGAAATATAAAAACAGACTACACGGTGAGAACACCCACTTCCTACATCAAGTTAAAAACGAAAGCATTAGGACGATTAAGACTCTTCTTATTACACATCGAAGAACACCACGCTTAAGAGAAACAAAAACTACAACATATACACATCGAAGAACACGAGGCTAAACGAAAGTAATTGAAAGGGTGTTACTTACCAAAGCTTGTTTTACAGGTTCGGTGCAGCTCCTCTTTAACTTGCCACGCTCCTTGAAGATGTCCCGAATATCCTGTGTTTGGTCTTCATTGCTCCTCTGCATGTTCACACTCGTGGTTTCAAAATCTCAACATGGCAAGAAAAATACTACTAGTAATACTCGCGCATCTTGTGGGCAACATTAAAGCACTCGTTTGCCATGTTAGAGCATCTCCAACAGAATCGCAATGCGTGGCGCTTTAAAAAAGCGTTTACAGTGCTGAGATTGAGAAGTAGATACTAGAGAGTAGAGGATAGTTCTCAGCATAGATAGATACAAAAAAGATAATTCAACTACTCCTCGTCGTCCGACTGCTCCTCGGTGATGTCCTCCTCCGACGTCTGACTGTAGGCGTGAAGATACCGATCATCGTCGGATTCCCAAGGTGACGCTGCTCCTAGCCTCATGTTGAATTGAGCGTTCTCTTTTCGCCTACGCTTGTCCTCGCGATAGGTGGCTCGCTCCGCCCTCCTCTTATCCCTCTCCGCCCTCCTTTGCGCGTAGAACAAGCGCTCGTTGATGATGTCCTGCAGGAAGTGTTGGCGCCACAGTGCAATGGCTTCCTCATCCATCCTGGGGATGCCGAGACGGTGCTCCCGCCTCCGATTGTCGCAACGATCCTCGTCAGTGCTAAGCCGCGACAGAGGCGCGAGCTCCTGCGCCCGGTCCCACGTCCGCACATTGGGGAAGTTCAATGTTCTATGAGGCCACCGGAGGCGCCACGCCGCCGTGTCGTACGCGCGGGCGGCCTCGGTGGCGGTGTCAAAATTGCCGAGGCCGAGGCGCATCCCACGGAACCGGATCTCGGCGGAGAAGCCGGCGGAGGGGCGCGCGCGGACGCCGTGGTATCCCCAAGTTTCCCGGCGACGCGGTGGCATGGTGGCGCGGCGGCGGCGAGGCGAAAAAGAGCAGGGAGAGAGCGGTGGCAAGGCACAGAGCGGTGGGAGGGCGTTGGATTTTATAAAGCGCGCTGGACGCCGCGCGCCAAAACTAGCGCACACCCGACCGGTTTTTCCCGCGTGCGCACGATTCTTTCCCGACATCTCTGCTATCTCTACTCTCTTCTCTATGGTTATATTTATTTTATATTTAATATTTAATATTTATCTCTACTTCCTTTACTGTCTACTTTTTTTCTTTATACTTTTTTCTTGCAATATAGGCCGTCCGATTTATATCTGACAGATAGGAAGGAAACAAATGGGAATTTTGCAAAAAGATACCCATACCCCTCTCCAGATTTGCAAATAAGGCCTTCCTTCGTTCATCCTTTTCTCCCACAAGATAAACTACTCATACAAATGCATCTTGATGCACGCAACATATGGGCATCTTGCTAGTTCTAAAAACCTTTCCATCATTTGCCACACTGCTGGTTGCAGATGAAAAACCTACCCAAGCACAGCGCGATACAGGAGCGACGCACAATTACAAGCTGATATTCTGTTGGACAATGGAGGCTATAACCAATTACTTTTACGAGAACAATAGCACCCAGGAAAATTGAAGGGTAGGTATGAACAAAATTGGAACTGCACATGTACTGCTAAGTGATTCAATACACACATTACCAATCGAGGAGGAGAAAGATGGTCACGGAGGCCTCTGTGAGTCATGGTCGGCAACAGGAGTCAGTTCATTTTCCACGACGGTGGTACTTCTGCGCTTGGCGTCGGCTTCCGGGAAGCAGATCCGAGACCGTGGAAGACGATGCCGGGGAAGAGGCTCTGTGTACGATGACGACGGTGGACCGGCTCCAGTGTGGCGTATGAGGTCGTCGATGAGGCAGATGCGCTGTGGTGGACGAGTGCGCCGATGTAAAGGGGAGGAGCACGAAGGCTGCGGTGCCGTGGAGAAGTCTATTTTGCGGTGGGGATAGAAAATGGGGAGTATTCAGTTGTACTACTCTGGGTGCCGGGGTGGGGCTGGCTGGGTAGGGTGAACCTGAAGTTACAAAAACAGCCCCCTACCAAGCATCGTACGTAGGCCTGTTCCGAAGGCTATGATTGTAACTTCCCACTTCTCGAATCAGGGTCGCGGGAGATTTTCCCGCCGACCTCAAAATTTTGTGACACTAGACTCCCCGTGTGCCGTGTTGAGTGATTCGGCTAAGCAACTAGCGAGTAGTAGTAGTAAACTCTGCATATTAGGTTTGACCGAAGTCAAACTTCCTAAAGTTTGACCAAGTTTATATAAAAATATAAACATTTACCATAACAAATATGTATGATGTGGAAGTACATTCAATAATGAATCTAATGGTATTTATTTCTTATTGTATATGTTGATATTTTTTGTTATAAGTTTTCTGAGAGTTTACAAAACTTGACTTTGACCAATGCTAATACACGGACTTAAATAAAAATGGAGGGAGTACACATTTGTTTTCTTAGTTTGTAGTGAACTAATCATTTGTTGAAATTGTGAAATAAATATATTAGGCTATTGACTTCGAATGTAATGGTCTATACAATTCAATAGTTACAGTCATTGTCGAATCCCAAGATGTATACAAGGTCTATAGTACTTCACAACATGCTCAAACTCACATAATCCCAGTCAAATGAGAATCTAAATGCATTTCATAGTTATTACTTTGTAGGATGCAACACAAACAACCAAAACTCTACATCAGCCATTATAGAAGCAACATTTTGACATATCCCATTGTGTGAATGAAACGTGCAGAAAGAGCTTTTGAAGATGGAGCAGATAGGGCGGGAAAGATTGTATGTATGTGGACGAGAGAGTAGGAGACAAACCTAACGAGACACACACACACACACACACAGAGAGAGAGAGAGAGAGAGAGAGAGAGAGAGAGAGAAAGAGAGAGGAAGAAGTTAGGTCTGTGAGAAAGATGGAGACATGTAATATACGTGATTCTGTATACGTGGAAGGAGAAGAGACAACATATTTGATGAGAGAGCTAGAAAAACATGGACGAGAAGGGAAGGATCTCATGGGTTGAGGGATTGCCAATTTTGTGCAGTGAGAGAGAGGGATTGGTAATTTTGTGCAAGAGAGAGAGAGAGAGGGTGGGGGGAGGAGTCAGTCAGCCGTCGTCACATCACCCTGCTTCCAAATGACCCTGCATTCTCTAGCGCGGTGTGGTCGCCGTCTTCGATCTGCTCGATGCCCTCTTTGAAGATTGAGGTGTTGTGCATGTTGGGGTGCAAAGAAGCACAAGCGAGAGTGGTCGCCGTATAACCTTGGATGGGGATGAATTGTGTGCTTGGGGGAGTGTGTGTGTGTTGTGCTGCGTGCGTGCGTGTGTGTGTGTGCGTGCGTGTGTGTCTGTGTGTGTGTGTGTGTAAGATATTGAGCAAAAACAAACCTAAGGAGAGAAATGGGTATTCACGAAGATATTGCGCGGGCCTTGAGGTGGGCAGGGGCCGAATGAGGGTGTCAAAATGTGCGCGTTGATGCATATGTTGCATGTGATCGTGCGAGGGACGGACGAATCAAGAGAGATGGTTGTTGTGTTACGGATGCTCCTCTCTCTCTCCCTCTCTCTCTCTCTCTCTCACACACACACAAGTAAACTAGAAGACCGTTCTCTCATGTATACACAACGTATCGACATCTGTCTATGTCTCACTCATGCATGATCGTTTGCACATTCACACCTCTCTATGTCTGTATCACACGCACACCGTCTCCACATTGCCCTTCTGCCACAATACACATATGGACACATACACACGTTCTCTCTCAGTCACACACACAAAATAAGTATTAAAAAAAACTAGGGCGCACCTAAAGCATCCAAATCCAAATAAACACAAATTGGAGCTAAATTCAAATATATGGAAATATTGCAGTGTCAAGAACTTTCCCAGGAAAAAAAAGTTGAGTAATATTCGAGGATTGTTTTCACACACACAAAAAGGTTTGGTGGATGTCCTTTGAGCGCGACACGGTGACGCACCGTTCAATCGACCGCGCGGCCGCGGTTCACGAGCTTGCACAGGATTCCGTATTGTGGTTGTGGTACTAACTTCAAAAAAAAGCGCTGCCTAAGTCTAATGTTTACGCGTACTAGTACGATTTTAATTTAAGTTTGACCAACCTCATATAAAACTAAAGTAAGCTCCCAGACGCACACTCATCAATATGCCGCCGCCGCCGTTGCGCATGCCGGCGCCCGCCTGCTCCGGCCAACAATTTCTCGCCCATCACCGCCGTGTCGCCGCCATCCCTGTGCCATGAAGCCGAAGGCTCGCCCGCTCATGTCGTCTGCAGTCCCTCCTCGCCATGCCGCCGCGCTGCCAAGCACGCGAGCAGCTGGTGGAGCCGCGTCTATGCACACAGCATACAAAGAGGAGGACGAGCGCGTGCTCCAGCATGCCGGCGAGGAGGAACTAGCGTGGCATTGTCGTCTCCGCCCGCACGGAGGAGGCACGCATGGTGGCTGTCACGGCGGAAGCCGGTCGCCCGCGTGTCGAGCCCGCAAACAGGGTGCGGACGCGGTATCTACCTTCGAGACCTTGAATGCCACGTGGATCCTGCAATCTCAAGGAGCAATTTGGGTCAGTCGACTCATGTGAGCCGTTTGATGCAACATGGATGGCTAGAAGGGCTTCTTCCACCTCTTCTACCGTCTTCTTCCTTCGCTCCGTCGAACTTCTTTCACAAATCGACTGACCCAAATTATACTACTAGTACGAACGTATTAAGTACAATGGGAACACGAAGGTACGAGCAGTAGTACCAACTGCAAGAAGAACAGTAGTAAGACATAGTACTAGTACTACTCTACGTACTAAACAGTTCAAATAAAGAGAAAGAACATAAACATAGTTCTGCTGGGGCCTCAGCACAACACACCCTTGAAAATAAACTAAGAAACTAGTCAGCTTGATACTGCAGTAGAACCAGCATGAGCGATGGCACTGCCACCTACTCGGAGTCCGAGTCCACGTCCTCAACTTCGTCCTCGTCCCTCTTCTCCTTCCTCTTCGCCGACGCTTATTTGCTTGAACCGGACACTGGGCTCTGCTTCTTCATCCAACCCATGTACATATTTAAACAAAGGTAGGCATCCATGTTGCGTATAGAATGTGATCTTCATCTAATGTCTTCGACTCCCATGCATGATGAAACTCGTGACGAGGTTTGTTCAGTTTAGCGTACGAAGGATCAATCATGGCTGCTGCTAGGGTCAGCATTGAAGGTTGAGAGGAGGACACCAGGCTTGCCTTCTGGAGATCGAAGGGCTGGCCTACAACGAGACCTATCCAACGCAGCACTTCTTTGTCGTTCTTAAAGCCTACAGTAATGAATTTCACTCTTTTGTCCTTGAGGAAGTTATTAAAATCCTGGCACTCAACATCGGCATGGCATATGTGGTAGACCAAGCAAATGTTATGTATGCAAACCTGGATCACGGCGGGCTTCTTCCTCTCTTTGTCCTTTAGATCCTTCTCTCGTCCCAGGACTGTGGTGTACTCAACATCTAGCCCAGCGACCCACTCATCCGTTGAACTGTTGAACATGCGTAGGAAGCGAGCAAGCCATGCTTTCACCGTTGCGGATCCACGTGTGTAGACGACGATGAACTGATCGCCGGTGATGGCTCTAACCTGGTACTCAGCAGCGACCATGGAGATTTGGGAGGCCATGGATTTTGGAGGAGGGTTAGGAGAAGTTGAAATGTTGTACCCCGCAAAAACTGGGAGCGAACTAATGTGAAAGGATGGGACGACTGGCAGCGAACTGTTGTGAGGTAGAAGACGGGGACGAGTAGGGTGTGCGAATGGCATGGGGTTGCTGGCTTGCCTAGTGGATAAACGGCTACAAGCCCCCAAAGATTTCTTGAGAACTATGCGGGACCCACTAGATGTCATGTATACTAGACCCATATCGTAGGCCTGACGGTATAGCTTCTGCCTGTTCGCACGCCATGCCGGCGCGTGGATGTAACTTCACTTAGGAGTAGTTTGGTTGGTGACCTGGCTTTGTGCCTGGAGAAAAACTAGTGCCTGGCCTGGGCCTGGGTTGACGTTGATTTGTGCCTGGTCAGTCTAGCCTGGGCTTGAAGTGTTTGGATTGTTCCTTGCCTGTAGTTGCCTTCTTTACCTTTAAGAAAATATTGAATTAGTGTGCCATACCACTTTTGTCTCCCGGTTAGGACCCAGGCCGCTGGCCAGGCGTAGAAAAATGGACGCCTGAACCAGGCTAAACACCCTGCCTGGTGCTAACCACTTTATTATATTTTTTTATTCGGTTGAGCCAGGCTAATGCAGTTATTTGGGATGACCAGGCCAGGCAGTCGTTTTCCTTCCAAGGCACCAACCAAACTCGTATCAGGCACGCTCCAGGCACAAGCCGGGCCAGGCATGTTGTGGTGTGGACACCAACCAAACTAGCCTTTAATTCCGTCAACCATCGCGCCTCCCACGACCTTCGCCTCCCTCGCGCAGTCGCGCCCTTTGAGACTTCGACCGGCTAAAAATGAGCAATTCTTTTGCCTACTCTGCATGCATGATACTCCCTCTGATCCTTTTTACTCCCGTCAACCATTTGCAAAGTGTTTGACCAAATATATACTTTTTTAAACACCACCTTATATTAATTAACCAGCCACACCACTACACTCATTCGATACAATATTCACCACACAGGGTGGTACGTTATTTACAAGAATACCATCTAATCCATTGTCAAAGCTATACTTAGCGATTAAGTGTGCCACCTTATTGGTCGAATGGCTAATCTTTGACAATTGAAGATTGTTGATCAACTTCGAGATGCTCAACGCTTTCATCTTCAGGTCACGCATAGCAGACCTGTCATAGTCCCCCGATGCAAGAGACGCTACCACAAAAGCGCAATCAGTCTCTAAAATTATAGGATTATGAAGAGAAATATCTATGTAGAGACCGGCAATGCAAGCCCTAAGCTCCGCTTCCTCCACACTTTGACATGCATCAATGAAATCCCACGACCAAATTTATACTAAAAATATCAATATCTACAATACTGATTATAATGAGTATAAGAACTATGTTTTATAATGAGTGTAAAAATATTGATTTGACATTGTGAATGTTGATACTCCCTTCGTCTAGGTGAGTAAGTCATCTTAGGCTGGTTGTAATGTGGAGTATCATATACTAGTATCATGCATATGATACTAGTGTGTGATACTACCTTCCTAATGCATAGTATCATATGTTAGTATCATGTAGTACTTTATTTATTGATATGCATGACACATTGTAGCATAGCATTTATTATGGTACGGTATCATGATATGATACTCAAGTCACTTTTTCTTCATTCTATTCTATGACACCTCATCAAAATTTCCTAGTTGGCATGCATGATACTAGCTATGGTACTAGCATTACAACCAACCTTAGGCTGTGCACCATGACCAAGGAGGAGGGGAAAACGAGAGACATTAATGTTTATTTGCTAATTAAATAGTATTGCATGCAATGAACTAACCACTGCATGTCATGTTTGATAGTCTCATGTCATTAAAAGCATGCACACCCTCATCTCTTATTGGTTGATATGTCAAGAAACAAGAAACGAGGTAGAAGTTAATGCACCGCGCCTACGTGTTTTGGGATTATTATGTTTTCGTAAGATGACTTACACACCTAGCTATTAGAGTACCACTACCTCCCTTCTAGTTTAAAGGGCTCGACTCAAAAATTTCACCTACTCTTAGCAAGATAGTAGAGGCGGTGGAATAGTTTTTGAAGTCTGCAAAAGTACTCAACTAATGTTGTCGTTATTCACAAAAAAATGTGTTTACCAATGCATGCATGAACACTAGTTAGTCTAACCCCCCTCTCTTCTTTAATTCTTTGCCACATCAGCATGTTTGCTATTCCCGTGTACCATCTAAGATACCACCATGATGGCCAGCCTTAATCATCGCATGCAATAATTTAGTGCACCTTGAAATATGAACATGTGTGGGGCGTGTATGTTTTTAATGACTTGAGACTATACCTAGCCCGGCATGCAAGATGACTTATTATGCACCATTCCCCATACCTGCAGGAAGCCCGTTCGTCTCCAAATCTTTTCCTCTCCATGTGTGGAAACAATATGCCTGCCAAACTCTCCTTCTCCCTCCGGCGGTCCCACCACTCCACCCCGTGTGAAAAAATCTGCATGCATGACTCTCCTCCCCCCCCACGCTCGTCCAATCCGTTGTGACCAGCAATATTTCCACCCCTTCGCTCCCCCGTAATTTACTCCAACAAATATGCCCACGTAGCTTTTACTTAACTTCAGGTGCATTGGGTCACTAACATACGGGCCCAGCAGTGTACTGGCCCACATGTCAGTGACGCAACTGGACCTGCAGTTAAGTCAGTGCAGCTCAGTCCATATCTTACGTAGGTGTGCCATTGCTCGCTATAAATACTGCACCTCCCACGACATCGCTATCTCCTCCCCCTCACGTTCACATTCATCGCTATCTCCTCCCCCTCCCTCTCACGTCGACCACCATGGCATCTCCCCTCCCAAGCCCTAGGAGCCCCTCGCTGCACCGCGCGGACGGTCACGCGTCGCCTTTCCGTTCCTCGCCACCACTAGTCGAGGAGGACACGTCGGCGTTCCGCTCCTCGCCGCTACGCGACGCATCGCTGTTCCGTTCCTCGCCGCCACTAGTCAAGGAGGACGCGTCAGCGTTCCGCTCCTCGCCGCGACGGGACGCGTCGCTGTTCCATTCCTCACCGCCACTAGTCGAGGAGGACGCGTCAGCGTTCCGCTCCTCGCCGTGACGCATCGAGGTGGACGCGTCGGTGTTCTCAATCTCGCCAGCACGCGCGTCGGAGGACGCGTCGGCTCCCCGCTATGAGGAGAACGCCGCGCCGCCCGCCGAGCCCCCCAGCCTTGAGGAGCTTTGGAAAGAAATGGATGTCGCCTTGTGGGAGGCTTTGCCTCCAGCAGAGCACGCCAAAATAGAGGCGGAGAAGAAGGCCGAGGAAGAGAAGCGCACCGCGCAACAAGCTTTCTGGGAGATCTATGTCGCGTCCGAGAGAGTCAAGCAATTGGTTCTTTGGCAGAAGGCTCATGCGAGGGCCGTGAGGGTGGCGGAGGACGCCCGTGCCGACGCCCTGGGTGCAGTCGGGCCCAAGCGCCTCATCTACTCTTGGCGGTACGTGGACCGGGTGCATGCTTCCAGCCAGGAGGAGTACCTGTTGGCGCCGGATCACCACACCGGTGAGATCGCGCTCGCCCGCCAGCAAGCCGTCAATCATCACCTTGCAAGTTGCGAGGCTGAGGAAGAGGCGTTGTGTCGGCGCGCTGGGAAACGGCCGCGCACCAGGGCACTCGTGGGGCGCCGCAAGCGCTCCTGCGAGCGCCATGGCTTTTAGGAGGAGTATAATTTTTGTTTCATAAGCCGATCTCATTAGTTTTGAGACGCAAATGATAAATCATGAACGTTCATGAATTTTTAGCGTCCTTAATTAAGTATGTAAAAGGGAAAGTTTGGAAACATTGTGTATTATTATGCATTTTGCAAGTATGTGCATATAGCACAAACTTTACTATATACTATCGGACTACATGTCTCTCTCGATATATGCTTGCAGACTGTGCTACTCCCTCCGTCCAGGTCAATAAGTCATCTTTGGTTGTGCACGGTGACCAAGAAGGAGGGAAGACTTGTACACCTAGACGAAGGGAGTACTACTATTACTTATGTACGTGCAAATGCACGTTTGAACATTACGATGCGGTTTTTGTAAAAGTGGAAAAACATCACTAGTCAAGCTTGTGAAATGATTCAATGCAAAACAAATGCAAAAATGCTCGTTTGATTGTTTACTTTTAGCTTCCTTCTTTGTGGTTATTTCTCTGTGCACCGTGACCAAGGAGGAGGAGAAAACGAGAAACGTTAATGTTTATTTGTTAATTAATAGTATTGCATGCAATGAACTAACCACTGCATGTCGTGTTTGATATCTCAAGTCATTAAAAGCATGCACACTCTTTATCTCTTATTAGTTGATATGTCAACAAACAAGAAACAAGGTAGAAGTTATTGCACCGCGCCTAAGTGTTTTCGGATTATTTGGTTTTCGTAAGATGACTTACACACCTAGATGCACCGCGCCTAAGTGTTTTGAGTAACATTTTATCATTTAAATCTTTGGTCAAAATTTAGCACAAATTACAATGGTGAGGAATAAACGAGGACAAAGTAGTAGTTTAGAAGCCCAAATAAATGAGTGAGGCACCTTATTGTTACTCTCCACTATGACTAGTCTTGTGGGAAAAGCTGGGGAAGCCGCCAAAAGAACTGGCCCTAGGAGTAGTAGCTAGGGATCGAGCGTGGGAGATGAACCGGAGAAACTAAATGCAGAGAGATGAAATGCAAAAAAGACGGAGGGATGTGATGGTTGCTTGTCCGTTTATTTTACCAGGCACTGGGAGTGGTTGGGTTTTGTGATATGACGGCTTTACTGCCACGCCACGAGCGGGGTGAGAGGTGAGACTCCCGTGCAGCGCCGCCCTCTACACTTGTACTACATCGGTCGTGGTTTATTAGTCCCCCATTGAATTTGACTGAAGATTTAACTGGCAAAATGTTAGTGCATGTCAACAAAAACTATATCGTTGGATCCATATTTGAACATAGTTTTGAATGATATAATTTTAGGTGACATGCATCAGTATTTATCGTACTATATATAATGTTAGTTCAATTTTTGGTCGTACTAATCTATAGTAGTAAGGTGCCCGTGCGTTGCACCGAAGAGTGAAATGCATTGATCGGGGAGTTGTTTATTTTGACAAAGGATGTGGGGGTCATCTCATGTGTAACGGGTATCGATAGGTTTCTTCGGATATTATCTCATCTCTAGAGCTCACAAACATCTGGGTGAAATAGATAAAAAGGTATCTTTTGCAAACAAAGCGTTCAACTGTTCAACCTGCATCCAGAACTTGTGAAGAAATAACACTTATTGTGCTTTGCAAGAAATGATCTTTAAGAATTAGTTTTTGAGTATCGATTGTTATACATGTTGGCTACAGATGACATGGCACTTTCTTATAGTCAACAGTTGGCTATACTATTAAGTAATATTAACCATGCCCTTATACACCTAGACGGAGGGATTAAATCAGGATGACTTGCAAGGGGGCAGAGGAGATGTAAGAAATGGTTCATCGTAAGTCTTTCACCAGTACTGTAGTAAAAATTCGTACATGGAAGATTCTAGACTAAACCATAAACGGATACACTTTTATTCATGCGCGATACTCCAATAGAGCAAGATCCTGCATGGAAGTCTCCACATGCTTAGACAGCGGATTACATTAAGCGAAGACTAATGATCAAAATTTAACTTGATAACGCATATTTTTTTAGAAGAACAGGGAGGCTCCTCCCCGGTTCCATTATCAAATGAAACCCAAAGTGTCTTACATCAGCTCACTGAGAGGAGTAGTTCAAAGGAAGGACTGCGGCGAAAGCCACTCAAGTTTAACGACAAGCTTGCAGAATCAAAAGCAGCAAAGACACGGGCCATAAGCGCCCACACACACTACATGTTTTCTAAGTGCCCTTGATAATGCGTATGTCCAGGTGAACCTCCTTGGAGTCCCCGTGCACCGAGTTGGCGGGTAAAGGATAGAACGGATGCCATGGGTTTTCCAAGTCCACATTGGCGGCATAGTCCCAGCTCCTCAGATTCCAAGTCTGTCCGATGAGGCCAGTTTCACCGCCCACGTGACCCGGAGGGGTAGTAACATTGACCTTGCACCCGTACATCTACCTCGTGTCAGTGTCAGCATCAGCGGCGACGCCCCTGACACACGCTACAAAGACGGGGTGGCGGCCTGCGCGGGCCTCGCCGGTGCCCACGATCAAGAGGAAGACGCTGCCGTCCTCCTCCGAGACTAGCAGGCGGCGGTGATCCTCCAGCCACTCCGGCATGGTGAACCGGTAGCACGTGTCGTACTTGATGTTCTCCGCCAAGGGCCAGCAGTGACCGCTGCACACATCTGTGAGGTGATGTACCATGTCCGCCGGCGAGCCACAAAACGGCATCGGGCACTCATAGCAGTGGACGAAGGGCTCCTTGGAGGCATCGACCAGGCCGTTCATGAAACGGGAGTGGCTGTAGGGGATGTTGCGCCAGTTGAATATGTGAGCAAGTTACTACGAGATTTAATCCGAATAAGCACAAAATAAATCATGACGGCTATAATAGAGATGAAACTAATCATGTGGACTAGCATAGTAGTAGGATACAGAGTAGAAACATGAATTCTACCACGATTTCGAATAGGAAAGACAGAAACACATACGGTGCAACGGGAGCAGCACCGTTGGCATTGAGGTTGTCGCCCATGTCGTTGAGGAAGAGGTTGCCGAGGTTGGGGAAGAAGTCGTCGTCGGTGAAGTCGTGGCTGCCAGCAGTCGCGAGAGTGCGCTCCCCAGATTTCAATAGCGCCCGCCGAATGGAGTGCAGGAGGGAGTGGCTATAGGGGACGTTGCGGCCGTCGAATGGAGCATAGGAGTAGCACACGAAGCAGTAGATGGTGTCCTTACTAGTACTCCCTAGTCTCTATCTATAGATATCTATATATATCTACTCTTATAGAAAACCGAGTTGGTGATGATGGTTTGCCTGCCATCTTATAATATAGACCGTCCGATCTATATTTTACAAAAGATACTTGCACCTCTCTCCACATTTACAGATAAGGCCTTACCTCGTGGTCCTCCCTATGTCTCTATCTCTATAAGTACTTTTTATAACAAATCGAATAGTGCTGCGCCGTCCGCTGCACGCCCGGCTGAACACTCCTCCTCGCCTCCATCATCACCAACTGAGTCTTTTATAGGAGTAGCAGTAGAGAAAAAAAACCGAGTTGGTGATGATGGTGTGCCGTGCAATGCACGGGCATCTTGCTATTTTTTTGCATATAAGTCCAAACACCACGTAGACACGGTCTTTGAGCATGGTTCGTAGTCGTTCCACGATCGGGCATCGAAGTTTGTAACTATTTTAGATTAGAATATACTACTCCTCCGGTGCTAGTAGTAGAGCAGAGTCCTACTCTACTACTCTACTCTAGCAAGCTAGGGCATAGTACTATAGTAGGTACTGTAGGGAGTACCAGTACTGTGATCACTCAAGCAAGTTGTCTGGCATCCATATGACCCTACGCTACTGGTATGTGTCTCGTAAGTCAAGTGGCGTGCTGTAGTCATCATCACCTGTCCACTTCCCGCAACACATATTCTCTTCTCCATCTTTGTCCGCACATAATCTCGTCCAAGCTTCCATCCCCACTAAGGCGCCTCCCCCCTCGTCAGAAACCCAAGCACTAACAATGGAAGAACCGAGCAGCGTCCACCGAAAGAGTGGCTGGAATTCGCTCCCCGCAGAGGTAATCAAGCTCATTGTTTCGTGTGTGGACAATCTCTGTACCATGCCGCTCGCCGCATGCTCGTCGGGGTTGTACCATTTACTCAAAGCCCTCGGGCCGGAGCTTTTTAAGCTAGCTCCTTGCTTGCTGATGCCGCCTGATCTTTAGAAACGGCGTGTCACGCAGCATAACGATCGTAGGGTGGCGAGCATCAACCCCCTTCACTGCGATCTGATCCCCGTCAGCCTCAGCTACATTAACAGTATGTACTGGGTCGGCATGAACACGTCTTGGATGGTGCTCGTCGACGGTCGCGGCAAGTGGATGCTCGTGGAGGTCTACACCCGGTGATTGATCCCCCTTCCTTCGATTAACAATGCACTGCTTTGGCACCGCGGCCCAGAATACTCGGAATCTTACAGTAGCCAACATGATACCAAGTTTGATTTGCTCAAGGTTGTAATCTACCAAGTGCCCACAAGATCTGGGAATTATAAAGATTTCAGGCTAATTGCATTCTTCAACCGCGGTCTCGCCTATCTGACAGGTCACTGCGGTAAGTGGATAAATCTGCACGTCCATCGCAGGATCATACATCCTCCATGGTTCTCTGATGCCATTGAACACAAGGGCTTCATTTACGCTGTCGACTCCTTCTATGGCTGGACGTATTGCTGGCCTACTCTAGTCATCGCTACAAACGGTTGTTACAGCAGTCTGTTACTTTCCTATGATATCATGATGGCTTGCTTATATTACTGTCAACATTTACTGAAAAAATATTCATGCTCATAACATGTTGTTCTTAAGATTGACTAAATCAAGAGCCTTTTTTTTATTTTACTCCAACTTGATATGATGTTGTAGGCCGCCTGGTGTCCCTACCCTTCCTAATCCCAGAACCTTTCAAAGAAAAGCGGCATGGCAGTTGCAGGTGGTTCCTGGCTCGATCAGACGACGGCGAAAGATTGATGACAGTTCGCACGTACCGGGCGTGTTGTTTCGCGGAATACAATCACAGTCACTGCAAGGTCTTTGAGCAAGATCCCAGCTTCTCTGGGCCTTCAGGAATTTTTGACTGGAGGCTGGTAAGTAGCCTTGGCACACGCTCTCTGTTTGTCGGATTGAATTATCCGATTAACCAGGAGATAGGCGACGACAAGGATCATGATGGAAGCGCGGTTTCGTTCATCAGGCAAAACTGTGTGTACACGGTGTACCATGCGTCTCTGCATGCACCATACCCTGATATGTGCCGCCATGCTCTGCAGCCCAAAGTAGGAGAGAGGGTCGCAAGTATCAGACTTCGACCTGCTGGATGGAGTTTCCCCCGTCAGGCACCCATCTGGTTCAAGCCGTCAGCCAATCTCCACAGCTTAATAAATAGTAAGGTCTAACTGAGCCAGTTAGTTAGATGCGTACACTTGGTGTAGTAGGATCTTTATTTAGTTTGATGCATACACTTGTTCTTTTTTGGTAGCCCTTTTGTAATGATGGTTGATGTTTGGTTTGGAAGAGAGAGTTGCGTCTTCACTCTTCTGTCCTGCTTACTGCTTCTGTTGCACCCCCAGCCCTGGTTGCTGCTGCTGTTTTCAATGTACAATCAGTAGTATATTTTGTCTGTTGGTTGAATATAAATGTGTTGTTAGAACGACAAACATAATGTTTTGGAAGTCGTTGCACGGTTCGATCCTTTAGTGCCTCGTACCATACGTAGCTCATACTATTTTTCATACGGAACACATTTTCCACTAGTTGATAACATGCAACCCACTGATGAAGGCCCAATAGAGAAGCCCATAATTAACTGGAAGGGATGCTCTCACATGAATCCGGCCCAGGTACATGCTCATGGTCCCCTAAACATAAATAAGTAAATAAATAAATAAAGCTAAATGCTCATGCACCAGTTCTTTGGGAAAATAGGTAGCCCAGTATTTCTTTTTGAAGAATACCCAAGCTAGGCCTATTTGTTTTCTCCGAATTACTGGGCTGCAAATCTTTCAAGACGAGCAAATGGGATATTAGTTTTTTTGAATTTTGTTCTTCACTGATATCTTATACGTATTTCATTGGATTTAACATGACATAGTACTAACTTATTTTTAAATTTGTTTTAGTATGGCTATTAATTTTTGGATTAAGAATATTTTGTTCCCCAGAAAAAATTTCCCACATATTTAGTTAATTTTTTGACCCTGGTACTGACCAGAAAATGGTCGGCAATTCTAAAAATGGAAAACGGACTGCAATAAATTCCATATGAATTAGAAAATGAGTAAAAATTATAAAAATAATAGCAAATGGGGTGTACACGCCACAGATTTCGAGGCTGATTTGTTTACACAAGGCTTTATCAGTGAACACACGATTCTAGCCGCCGTGCTTCTTCAATCTCTGATCTTCCTGCTCCAGCTGCCTAAACTAGCGCCGGCGGGACTGCCTGCTCCCTCCTCTTGTGGCCCGCAGTGATGCCGCGCAGGCTTCCCCGGCCCACCCTACTCCCTCCGCTGGCCTGGCCGCACGCAATCAACTGCCTCCTTATTACACAAAAAAAATGATTCCTCCCACTGACATCTGGGGTGCACCGGTTGGGAGGCTGACCTGTGGGCCTACTACGTTGACGCGTACGCAAGGCTTGTCAACTTAGTCAACAAACGATTCTAGCAGCAGTAACCGTTGGATTTGAATCGAACGGTCCTGCTGCTTCTTCAATTGCTGCTCTTCTTGCACTAGCTGCCCAAACCAGTGCCGGGGAGACCGCCTGCTCCTGCCTCCAGTGGTTGGCTGTGCTGCCTTTGAGGCCTCATCGCCCCCTACTACTCCCACCGCTAGCCAGGCCCTGCAGCGACGGCAGCCTCACACCACAGCCGAACCAGTGAACCCTGGTAGTCCTCTCCGCGTGGGCATCCACTACCGTGTCTTACCCGGCTCCGCGCTGTCCCCTTCCTAGGCCTCGCCGTTGTCCACCGCCTTGGTGCTCTCGGCACGGCGTGGTCAATGTGGTCAATGACATTCCATCAGGAGAGTATTGTACATGTAGAGGTTGACAGCTGGGTCCACGGCCACAACCCAGTTTTTTTTGTGATTTGCCAAGTAAGTTGCTTTGTCAGGCCTGTTGGGCTGCAAATCTTTCAAGACAAGGAGAGCTTTCATTCGGCTGGCCGAGAAAATGGCCCATCAGTAATGAGAAATGGGTTGTACATTTTTAAAACACATCAAACCGGCAGTTAGTTTCAAATATCTTTTTTTTTCATTTTGAGATTTTAAATTACATTAATTTTTATGCGTGGAGAATTTGTTGGATTTTATATTGATATACATTTATTTTTAAAAATAGTTTGAATGTGAGTCGAAATTTTGGGATTAAAAACAGTTTGGACCGCGCCAAAATATGCAAAATTTCGTATAAATTTTTAACCGTGGCCACAATATGGGCTGTAATGCTAACAAAAAGAATATGGACTCCAAAAAACCTTAAGAATTAGCAAATGGGCTGTAAATTATTAAAAATAATGGCAGATGGGTTGTATGCTGTTTTCCACAGATTTGAGGCTTTCCTAAAAAAAGGTTGACGCACAAGCAGTGACTGTTGCATGGCCATCCAACGGCCATCGTGCTTCTTCAATCTTTGCTCTTCCTGCTCCAGCCGCTCAAACAAGCGCCGGCGGGACTGCCTGCTCCCTCCTCCCCACAGCCGGCTCTGACAGCTCGGACCCACCAGTTATATCTTCATACGCAAGCAAGTGCCTCCTTATGTTTTGCCTTCAAAGTTTTGTCTTGTCGGATTGAATATTCAGAGATGAGAACACATGATATATGTCTTGCAATATGAATACTTGAGGTGACAATGAGGTATCTTATTGATTCACTTGATATGTGTTATGGCATTCAACTCGCGGATTCCCACAGTGATATTGGGGTAATCTATGCATAGGGGTTGATGCACGTTTTTCTCCAACGGAAACTTTGGGGGTCTCTTTATAGTTCTTTCTGTGGATTGAGTATTATGAATATGAATTTGCTTTGGTGTTATTCTAGTACGAACTCTAGGATAGATCAAATGGAAAAATAGCTTTGTGTTATTTTAGTACGAACTCTTGAATAGATCGAACGGAAAGAATAGCTTTGAGGTGGTTTCGTGACCTACAAACAATTCCTATCTTTTGTTCTCCGCTAATAGGAACTCGGGAGTGATTCTTTATTGCACTTTGAGGGATAATCATATGATCCAACTATGTTAGCATTGTTGAGAGGTTGCACTAGCGAAAGTACGGACCGCTCATTTTTAAGCATTGCAACACCGTTTTTGTGCCCGTTTATTATTTGCTACCTTGCTGTTTTTATTTATTCAGATTATAAAAATATATTTCTACCATCCATATTACACTTTTATCACCATCTCTTTGCCGAACTACTGCACCTATACAATTTTCCCTTGTATTGGGTGTGTTGGGGACACAAGAGATTTCTTGTATTTGGTTGCAGGGTCATTTGAGAGAGACCATATTCATCCTACACCTCTCACGGATTGATAAACCTTAGGTTATCCACTTGAGGGAAAATTACTACTGTCCTACAAAAACTCTGCGCTTGGAGGCCCAACACGTGTCTACAAGAATAAAGTTGCATAGTAGACATCAGGGCACCATCTAAATCCGTTGAGACGACACCGTATGAACTATGGTTTGGCTATAAACCTAACATGTCATTTCTTAAATTTGGGGATGCGATGCTTATGTCAAAAGGCTTCAGCCTGATAAGCTCGAACCCAAATCGGAGAAGTGCGTCTTCATAGGATACCCTAAGGAAACAATTGGGTACACCTCCCATCACAGATTGAAGGCAAGATATTTGTTGCTAACAATGGGTCCTTTCTAGAGAAGAAGTTTCTCTCGAAAGAAGTGAGTGGGGGAAAGTAGAACTTGATGAGGTAAATGTACCTTCTCTCGAATTGGAAAGTAGTACATCAGAGAAAATTGTTCCCGTGATGCCTACACCAACTACAGAGGAAGCTAAAGATGATGATCATGAAACTTCAGATCAAGTTACTACTGCATTTCGTAGGTCAACCAGAGCACGATCCACACTAGAGTGGTACGATAATCCTGTCCTGGAAGTCATGTTACTAGACCAAGACAAACCTACGAACTATGAAGAAGCTATGATGAGCCTAGATTCCAATAGATGGCTTGAGTCCATGAAATCTTAGATAGGAACCATATATGAGAACAAAGTGTGGACTTTGGTGGATTGCCCGATGATCGGCAAGCCATAGAGAATAAATGGGTCTTCAAGAAGAATACTGACGCTGATGGTAATCTTATTGTCTACAAAGCTTGATTTGTCACAAAAGGTTTTCGACAGGTTCAAGGGTTGACTACGATGAGACTTTCTCAACTGTAGCGATGCTTAAGTCCGTCTAAATCATGTTAGCAATTGCCAATCTTATGAAATCTGGTAAATAGATGTCAAAACTGCATTCCTTAAATGGATATCTCTAAGAAAAGTTGTATATGATGCAACCAGAAGGTTTTGTCGATCCTAAAGGTGCTAACAAGGTGTGCAAGCTCCAGCGATCCATCTATGGACTGGTGCAAGCATCTTGGAGTTGGAATACATGCTTTGATAAGGTGATCCAAGCATATGGTTTTATACAGACTTACGGTAAAGCCTGTATTTACAAGAAAGTGAGTGGGAGCTCTGTAGCATTTCTGATGTTATATGTGGATGGCATATTACTGATTGGAAATGATATAGAACTTCTGGATAGCATAAAAGGATACTTGAATAATAAATTTTCAATTAAAGACCTCGGTGAAGCTACTTATATATTGGGCATCATGATCTATAGGGATAGATCAAGATGCTTGATAGGACTTTCACAAAGCACATACCTTGATAAAATTTTGAAGAATTTCTAAATGGACCAGTCAAAGAAAGGGTTCTTGCCTGTGTTACAAGGTGTGAAGTTGAGTCAGACTCATTGCCCGACCACTGCAGAAGATAGAGAGAAAATGAAAGTCATTCCCTATGCCTCATCCATAGGTTCTATCATGTATGCTATGCTGTGTACCAGACCTGATGTATGCCTTTCTATAAGTTTAGCAGGGAGGTACCAAAGTAATCCACGAGTGGATCACTGGACAGCGGTCAAGAACATCCTGAAGTACCTGAAAAGGACTAAGGATATGTTTCTCGTTTATGGAGGTGACAAAGAGCTCGTCGTAAATGGTTACATCGATGCTAGCTTTGTCACTGATCCGAATGATTCTAAGTCACAAACCGGATACGTATTTTTATTGAATAGTGGAGCTGTCAGTTGGTGCAGTTCAAAGCAGAGCGTCGTGGCGGGATCTACGTGTGAAGTGGAGTACATAGCTGCTTCGGAAGCAGCAAATGAACGAGTCTAGATGAAGGAGTTCATATCCTATCTAGGTGTAATACCTAGTGCATCGGGTCCAATGAAAATCTTTTCTGACAATACTGCAGCAATTGCCTTGGCGAAGGAATCCAGATTTCACAAAAAGACCAAACACATCAAGAGACGCTTCAACTCCATCCGTGATCTAGTCAAGGAGGGAGACATAGAGATTTGCAAAATACATACATATCTGAATGTGGCAGACCCGTTGACTAAGCCTCTTCCACGAGCAAAACATGATCATCACATGGACTCCATGGGTGTTAAAATCATTACAATGTAATCTAGATTATTGACTCTAGTGCAAGTGGGAGACTGAAGAAAATATGCCCTAGAGGCAACAATAAAGTTGTTATTTTATATTTCCTTATTCATGATAAATGTTTATTATTCATGTTAGAATTGTATTAACCAGAAACTTGATACATGTGTGGATACATAGACAAAACAATGTGTCCCTTGTATGCCTCTACTTGACTAGCTCGTTAATCAAAGATGGTTAAGTTTCCTAGCCATAGACATGTGTTTTCATTTGATGAATGGGATCACATAATTAGGAGAATGATGTGATGGACAAGACCCATTTGTTACCTTAGCATTATGATCGTTCAGTTTTATTGATACTGCTTTCTTCATGTCAAATACATATTCCTCTGACTATGAGATTATGCAATTCCTGGATATTGGAGGAATGCCTTGTGTGCTATCAAACGTCACAACGTAACTGGGTGATTAAATATGCTCTACAGGTATCTCCGAAGGTGTTTGT
Organism: Triticum dicoccoides; assembly: GCF_002162155.2. Classification (NCBI taxonomy): domain Eukaryota; kingdom Viridiplantae; phylum Streptophyta; class Magnoliopsida; order Poales; family Poaceae; genus Triticum; species Triticum dicoccoides. Next base: position 622,973,462 of record NC_041393.1, on the reverse strand, counting down.
TGGGTCGGCCTAGATCGAGATTAGGATTTGTCACTCCGAGTATCGCAGAGGTATCTCTGGGCCCTCTCGGTAATGCACATCATAAGAAGCCTTGCAAGCAAAGTGACTAATGAGTTAGTTGCAGGGTAATGCATTACTGAACGAGTAAAGAGACTTGCCAGTAACAAGATTGAACTAGGTATGGAAATACCGACGGTCGAATCTCGGGCAAGTAACATACCGATGACAAAGGGAATAAAGTATGTTGTCATATTGGTTTGACTGATAAAGATCTTCGTAGAATATGTGGGAGCCAATATGAGTATCCAGGTTCCGCTATTGGTTATTTAACGAGAGGTGTCTCGGTCATGTCTACATAGTTCTCGAACCCGTAGGACCCGCACGCTTAACGTTTGATGACGATTTGTATTATATGAGTTATGTGATTTGGTGACCAAATGTTGTTCGGAGTCCCGGATAAGATTACGGACATGACGAGGATTCTCGAAATGGTTGAGAGGTAAAGATTGATATATAGAACGATAGTATTCGGACACTGGAAGTGTCCGGGGGTACCGGGTACTTATCGGGTCACCGGAAGGGGTTCCGGGCACCCCCCCCCCCGGCAACTATATGGGCCTAATGGGCCAAGAGTGGGACAGACCAACCCCTGAGGGGCTGGTGCGCTCCCCTATAGGCCGAAATAGGAGGATTCGGCCTCCCCCTTTCCTTCTCTCCCTCCTCTCTTTCCTTCCCCTCCGACACTTATGGAAGGGGGGAAGGCCAACTTGGAGGAGGCGCCCAAGTAGGATCCCTCCTACTTGGGGTGCCCCTTGTTGTTCCCCTCCCTCTCCCGCCTATATATATGTGTGTGGGGGTGGGGCACCACTAGGACAGATAATAATGATTCCTAGCCGTGTGGTGCTCCCCCTCCACAGTTTACGCCTTCGGTCATATTCACGTAGTGCTTAGGCGAAGCCCTGCATGGATCACTTCACCATCACGGTCACCACGCCGTCGTGCTGACGCAACTCTTCCTTGACACTTTGCTGGATCAAGAGTTCGAGGGACATCATCGAGCTGAACATGTGCAGAACTCGGAGGTGTCGTACGTTTGGTGCTTGATCGGCCGGAACTAGAATAAGTTCGACTACATCAACCGCGTTGGCAAACTCTTCCGCTTTCGGTCTACGAGGGTACGTGGACACACTCTCCCCCTCTCATTTCTATGCATCTCCTAGATAGATCTTGCGTGAGCGTAGGAATTTTTTTGAAATTGCATGCTACGTTTCCCAACACCCAAACCAACCCACCGACCTCGACGCACGAGAATTTGCTTTGTGACTGCATTGAAGTTGTTGTGTCGGCAGCACCCAAGTTTTGGCTTCCGACTTGTTCTGATTCCCGACTTGCTGAGTATATGGAGTTGTGTGTTAAAAATGTCCCGATCGCGACGCACAGAGTCTGTGCCGGAACAGGGCCACTCCTACGACCACGGTAGGAAGACCTGGTTGCGACTTTGCTTTCCCAGTGCAATGTGGGCATTTTTTTGCAGGAAAACTTCTCATCTATTCATCTTGAATCATGATAGTACAACGAACACCAAAGCGAAAAGATGCATCGAGATCTGTAGACCACTTAGCAAAGACTACAGACACTTGAGCGAGATTTTACTCGTTGGTGTCGATTAGATGGCCTTGGACGAAATACTACTCCACCAAGGAGCACTTCTTGCGAGAAACAAGGGATTCCATGAACAGTGTGACGTTAAAATAGAATTGACCTATGAATACATTGATCCTATGATCTAGATGGTCAACCAACAGGTCCCCTCACTCTAGTATCTCTTCTTTGTTCGGTCACAAGGCAGGAAAATAGAGGATTTATTTCAACTCTATCCTTTACCACATCAATGGATTCAATTTCAATGGATAGAGCTCAACCTGTAGCCATCGTCATTTCAATCATAATTCACTTGGTAGGTACACGCTTGTTCCAACTTTTATAGTGGCAGCCATTAGTTGGTATCATGCTATGTTTGAGGGACCTTCTCAGTTCAAAGCTAACAGATAGGTCTCATGTTAGCACTCAATCGCTAAGAGCAGCCAACAACTTAACTTGCAGGCTTTAAAACCCGCTCATACGGTAATGGCCGTCTTAAGGTATATCTGAGTATAGAAGATGGAATTAGTGATATTTTTTGTTTATAAACTCTCCATAATGGTGGCTAATCTCAAGAACGGCTATTTTAGATACTATGCAAGCAGTGACACCAGAGATAAAATTTATTGTAATAAACAATCGAACGGTGTGGGCATTGTATATACTAAGGCACACGCGGAGCTTCGTGAGGGCAAAAGCATGCCATGGCCCGCCCAGCCCCTAAAGTAAAAATATACTCCCTCCATCACAAATGGCCCCGTTTTGTTCTGTGATTCTACCAGGATTTCGCTGTGTGGCAGTCGAATCCTAACCAAACACTGAAACGAGTGACCACGACTCCATCAACGCACAGCCAAAAATACACGTACGTGGGGAAGCTGCGAAGGAGGAGCTTCCCTGGCTGCCGCTGTGTGTCCACCCCGCTTTGCCCCAATCCTTTGATGAAATTACCCACGTTTGCCAAATGGCCTACAACTTTTTCATAGCAGATTTTTGACGGCTGTTTTTCCACAACAGATTTTCCACAGCCGAACCAAACACCACCATTAATATTTTCTTAGTTGTGCTAATATTTGTTTGTATCGTGTTAATATATTTCAAATTCGTGTTACTTTTCCAATATATGACTAAAACTTTTTTCGAAAAAAATCTTTTCATGTCTATTTTTTACATATACACATTGTATATTTTTTGTATACATGTAAGTTTTTTTCAAACAAAAGAATAATATTTCTTGAAATACATGTTTTATACATTTTTTGAATGCATGTTAAACATTACTCAACTAGACATTTTTTTCGAATGATAATTTTTTAAACTTGTGCGAATTTTTATACATTTCAGAAATATTTAAAATATATATCGTTAAAGGATGCGACAACAACCCGTCGCCTCCAACGCAAGCGTTCGGTATCCAACGGTCTCCTGTATCGCTAATAAAATGATCTGGGCCCAACTGGTGGCACAAGCCACCACTGGCAGCGGCCCACGCATGTATTTTTCTTCTCTTTTTAAGTTTTCTTTTCAAATTTAGTCTGTGTCTTTTTTTATATTCCTTCTGGACTTAAAAAAATGTAGTATATATTTTCTGATTTTTTTTTTGTGAATCCAAGTTTCATGAATGCAAAAAAGTGTCATGATGTCAAAAGACATTCCTGAGTCCACAAACCTTCAACCATTCACAAATTGTTGACGAATAATTCAAACAATGTTTCTTTTGGAAAATGTTCACAAGTTTAAAAAAATCGCAAAATGGAAATATGTTCATGATTTTGGAAATTATTCATTAAATCAAAAACTGTTCCAAAAGTCACGAATTCAAACAACGGTATCAAATTAAGTTCAAAAATTTGCAAAAAAAATTACCAACTTGAAACAAGCTCGTGAATTTAAAAATGAATAACTGCTGAAATGTGAACAAAATTTCAGTTGACGAGGATTCTTGACGTCAGTTATAATTTTTAGAAAATTATGACATTTTTTGGAAAATTATGAACATTCTCTTGAAATTTTGAATCAATGTTGAAATTTATAATATAATTTTAAATCAACAACATTTTTTTTTCAAATTTTGAACAATTTCTCAAATTTAAGGTTTATTTGAAGTAGAAGAAAATAATTTTAGAACATAATTTTTACAGAAGTTTCAATTAGTTATGGAGATATTTAACATTTTCCAAATTTCGGGAAATATAAAAATACATAAGAGATATAACTAAAGAGAACAAAAGAAAGGGCGAAAAATAGGAAAATCAAGAAGAAAAACCTGCTTGTGTATTAGACAAAAACCGAAAGAAAAATCATGAAAAAAACCCAGCCCGAAAGTGCAACTAATGGCCTGGCCCACTTTTAAATTCTGGGCTCTGCGGTGGTGCTCATAACGATGGCATTTCTTATTCGGCGCCTTCAACGCCCGTTAAAGTGGAAATCGCTATCTGTTAAAGTTCATTAAATTAGCGTTTTTTTTTCACATTGTGAACTTTTTTTCAAAATTGACGAACTAATTTTGAGTCTATGAACTTTTCCATTTTCGTTCTTGAAACAACTTTTTTTTTTAAATCTTGAAAACTTTTAGAATTCATGATTTTTTGATTTTCTTTTTCTTAGCAGTCTTCAGCAGTAGTGACCTTTTTTTTTAAGTGGGTAACCGTGCTAGTTGGCTGGCCCTTGCAAGCGACCGTGCGAGTGCCCTCTCGTTAATTGGCGCAAACAGATTAGGAGCTTCCCATAACGATTGCATACAGCAATATGTATCATTTCTTCATACCCCTGCCCCAGGGGTGCGACTATACCTTGCTTCATGTGAGTTGGATACCAGCCTCGCTTGAGGGACCTCCATACTAGGCCGGTGTTGCTCGCGTGAGAACACAACCTCGTTATTTCTTTGTTTTCGCTTATACTTCCAATTAATTATATTAATAAATGCTTTACATAAATATTTGATAAAAATGTTAACCATATGTTTGAAAAATGTTAACCATACATCTGAAAAATGTTAATTGTGTATATAATAGATGTTTCTCATGTATACCAAATTAAATGTGTATAAAAACTTGACCATATATTAGAAAAAATAATTAGCAAAATATTGAATATTTATTTTAAATGTTAACGAAACATTTTGAAAATGTTAAATGTGTATACAAAAACTGTTGAGCATATATTAAAATAATGTTGAGTATATATTAAAAAATGTCAATCTTGTTTGTGAAATGTTAATTTAGCATTTGAAAATGTACAAAAATTATATAATAATATATTTAACCAAATACTAAAATAATAATCAATCTTGTATTTCAAAAATGTTAATCAAGCATTTGATTTTTTTTAAATGTATAGAAAAAAAGTTGATTATGTAATAAGAACTGTTGTGCTTGTATTTGAAAAATATTAAACATGGATTAGAAAATATAATTGATATATAAAAAATTGTACAAATGTATGGCAAAAGTAGGCATGAAGTTGTTAAAAAGTG
>NC_041393.1:622965433-622965986 GCF_002162155.2 Triticum dicoccoides | reverse complement strand
TTCAGGTTAGTAAATGAGGAAAAGGTGTGGCAAAGCCACGGTCCTAGAGAGGTTTGATGATTGTTAAAGATGATTATTTTAACCATAAGGATCTTTCTTGGTGGGGAATGGCCTAAATACGAAATTTTGGAAAGATACTTAGGCAGGGATACACTGCTAAGTCTCCATACCCAAACATATACCATAGTGTCCAGTTCAAAGATGTTTCCATTGCATCGGCTTTAGGTGAGGTTTCACTCACCACTCAGTATTCGCCACGCCATGACCATCGCCTAGATGTCCAAGGGCCGCTGCCCCCGCGTCTGATCTCTGCCAACATGTGCACCGTCCAGGGACGCGCGCAGTGCTCTCCAACCGAGGAGTCCTGTAGCTCAAGGTGGGCTTTCCACCCCATCTTCCTCTGGCACGACGAGGTGGATGGGGAGGGTAGGAGACGGGGGCGACGACTGGGGTCAAGCCTGGCTGCTACCGTGGGAGCGAGTTGGGAGTACACATTTTTTTCTTGTAATATTTTTACCATCTGGTTGTGCTACTCCTTAATTCTTTTTTTTTT
>NC_041393.1:622930433-622964558 GCF_002162155.2 Triticum dicoccoides | reverse complement strand
TCCGCGCCTGGGCAGGGCGGAGGAGGACCTCAGGCTGTGGAAGGAGATCGCCGAGCTGCTCCCGCTGCTCGGCGACGGCATGGCCGTGTCGCACGTGCGCCGGGGAGGGAACAGGGTGGCGCACGGGTTCGCGAAGCTCGGCCACAGCGTGCCGCGGCCGCGGGTGTGGCGCGGCGTGCCGCCCGCCGAGGTGCTCAAGTACATTCAGCGGGACGCCGGCAGGAAATAGTGCGCGCATGGAAATGTTTGTGAATACATTACTTTGGTCGTGATCTCTCTGTTGGTGAGAGAGATCGCGCATGCTCGCAGATCAATGCTAACTTACCTACTGATGTGATGGTTAAAGTATGTAATCGTGTCATACAAAATCCCCGGATAGTTTTCCTTGTATAGGTGCCTTGGAGATCAAGTTGTAATCCTACACACTACTAACCTTTGATTATCTCACCTAGGCTAGGCGTCCACTATTCTAGTGGACTGAGAATTGTAAATTTATTCACGCAAATCTAAAAATACCTTAATTGTATTATAGAAATTGTGTGTCTACTATAAAAGCATTGTATTATCTCAGCAGATTTTACTAATATGTTGACACAAATCGTCGTTACCGTGATATAACAATTCTTTCATCTAGTGCAATTTTATTCTAAGTGTTAAAAAAAAATCTTACAAGGATATCATCAGATTGATAGTCCTTCACGTACGTTTAACTAATTCTCAAGCGACTGGGAATTATGAAATCCGACAATAATAATAAGACGCGACTCGAGAGGTTTGATGGCTAGATCCATCTTATCACATGACAAACCCTATTTTCCTACATGATAGTACGAATGCTAGCTCTGCCAAATTGCATGTGATGCTGACTACTTCACCATCCTCGTGGCTCATGGCCATTTCATTTGGTCTCTAGTCTCTAAGAAGTTGATGAGAGAGAATTTCATATTGTGGAATGCGCATGTCTTGGAGATCAAAGTTGTAACCTCAATAAACCATGTATTTGTGATAGTACCAGGCCCAACCCCTGCTAATGAGCCTCTTCGAAGCACCATGACCCGACAAAGAGGGGGTGTGTTGGAGTTGTCTTCGTTTCTTCCCACGTCGAATTCCTAGAAACTCTGACAATGGCGACCACCTATAGGCCAAAGACCACAGTCTTGCATTCAAACACTAGGGTGCCCATAAGCATGCCATTGCTTTGTGGTTTGTGCCCATCATTGGTTAGAGTTAGAACCCAGATTTTGGTCCTATTAGTGGTTTTGATATCCCTGCATCATCTAATACTTTGTCCTCTTCACCTCTACATAGCCTTAAGTTTGGTCATGCTAAGATCTGCCCCACATACTCCCTTGATTTGATGGGCCTTGCTGGCTTGCCCTGAGCGGTGGCAAGCTTATTACAAGAAATATTTTTCCACGTGCTATGTTCATGTACACATATTCGCAACACCGCTGCAAAGGAGAGAGATCGTGAACATCAAAGAGTGATCTATCGCGTTAGAGAGAGACACCCAACGGGGGGAAATAAGGCCACAACCTTGTTGGTCAAATATCCTGATTGAGTGGTCCTAAGTGGGCCTCCCTCTCCCCCTTTGTTCTAGTTTGTTGCTAGGTGGGATGGGGAGCTATCGTAAACGTGAACATGTGAGATGAGAGAGACATCGTGAACACTATGGATATTGAAAATTTCCCGAAACCCATAAATGTGTTATCTCTCGAAATATACTACTGAAACAACAATTTTCTCGGTGTGTTGCTGGGAACCCTAATTTGCATGACATTCTGTTATTGAACCCAGATTATCGTACCCCTAGTTTTCCTTTTTTTGCATTATGTATTCAGATCTCCTCACGGTCGTCTTGTAAAACCTTGGGAAAATGTGCAAATTTGAATATATTTTTAATCGGCCCAAAAGTGTGTGTACATTAATTTTTTTATTGAGAACGAGTTGCAATAGAGATGACATACCCTAACTATTCAAATAGTGAAAACTCAAGATCCGATAGGGCACCTCAACCTCATCATTGTGAGCAACACCGCCAACTAGATGTCCTTGATTGTCTCCTGGAGGCGGTTGAGAGAAACAACGAGGAGATAACTCAGCTCCGTGCTTCGATCCATGAGGTAGTGACATCCACTTCAAATCTGAAGGTCATCATATATAACTCAACTCATGCAAAGAGTGGGTGTGTTGGAGTTGTCTTCATTTCTTCCCACATAGAATTCCTAGAAACTCTGACAATGGCGACCACCTATAGGCCAAAGACCACAGTCTTGCATTCAAACACTAGGGTGCCCATAAGCAGGCCATTGCTTTGTGCCCCTCATTGGTTATAGTTAGAACCTGGATTTTGGTCCTATTAGTGGTTTTGATATCCCTGCATCATCTAATACTTTGTCCTCTTCACCTAAGATCTGCCCCACATACTCCCTTGCTGGCTTGCCCTAAGTGGTGGCAAACTTATTACAAGAAATATTTTTCTATGTATTATGTTCATGTACACATATTCGCAACACGCTGCAAAGGAGAGATATCGTGAACACCAGAGAGTGATCTACCACGTTAGAGAGAGACACTCAATGGGTGTAAATAAGGCCACAACCTTGTTGGTTGCAAACGGCCGGGGAACATCAACTCGATCTCCAAGGGTCAACCATCAACCTGCCATCAACGCCGCCGGCTTCCTAGGGGATGGACTGCTCACACGATCACACCTCAACATGGGAGCAACAAGGACCAATGTAGATGAAGAATGTGATGACCCCTCTCTTTCGGCAGAGCAACAAAAATGGGAGATAAATTAATTTTTTTCGCTTTGGGTTGAGAAGTGGCAGTGGCGGAAAATTGCACGACAATTTGTGACGGGTTTTGGGGGTAATATGTAGCCAGGTGCACAAAACCCAAGGTCTAGGACCTTTAGGGGTCCCACATGTTCTGGTCCGACATGCATCAATGGGATGGGTTGATGTGCACTATTGCAGAAACTCTTATAGGTTTAGACTACCCACAGTGGGAGTAATATAGATGGTAACATCAGACATATCCATATAAAATAGATGATGTGGCAAACAATGAAGAAAGAGAGGCATGCAGTAACATAGCTAGTTACTAGTACTATGAGTAACATCACACATACCAAGGCAAGATGAGTCTATAACCTAATAAATGAAGTGTTGCATGACACCACACATATGTTACTCCCCATTGTAGAGGTAGTAACATAGACTAGTAACATATGCATGTTACTAGTCTAAGTTACTACCCACTGTGGCTAGTCTTAGCTTACAAGTGTTGTGTCTCAAATAGCACACACCACTGTTACCAATAGTGTGCGTTAGGACAGACACGACACAAATAGTGACTTGCGTTGTGCGCTGGCGTCATTGGACGTTGTTTTATCTCCTTGGAGGCGCCGTCGTGGAGTCCACCCTTCACGCATCCTTGGATCCAGTTCTTCGGGCGAAAGCCTAAAACCCAGTCGGGTTGGGCGACGGCGTTGACATCGTCTCTTCCCTCTTTGGGGCATCGCTTGTAAGAACTTTGGATCCCGTTTGCACGCTTCATGGGCTGGTTTCTCGCAGTATTGCGGTCGGTAGTGTTGGGAAACGTAGCATGCAATTTCAAAAATTTCCTACGCTCACGCAAGATCTATCTAGGAGATACATAGCAACAAGAGGGGGAGAGTGTATCTACGTACCCTCGTAGACCGAAAGCGGAAGCATTTGACAACGCGGTTGATGCAGTCAAACTTTTCGCGATCCGATCACGATCCAGCCGATCTAGTGCCGAACGGACGACACCTCCGAGTTTAGCACACGTGCGGCTCGATGACGTCTCCTCCTTCTTGATCCAGCAAGCGGGAGAGGATAAGTAGATGGGATCACAACCAACACGACGGCGTGGTGGTGATGGTGGTGGTGGAGCACTGATAGCGCTTCGCTAAGCGTTGCCGGGACGAGGTGGTGGAACTACAGAGTAACGGGAGAGAGAGGGGCGCCAAGGGCTTGGTGTGTGCTCTTGGGGCACCCCCTCCTCTCTATATATAGGTCGAGGGGCGTGGCAAACAGCCCCTCCAAGCCCTAGGGTGCAGCTAATGGGGAGGGGACTTGGACTCCGAGTCCAATCCTATTCCTATTATGTTCATGTACACATATTCGCAACACGGCTGCAAAGGAGAGATATCGTGAACACCAGAGAGTGATCTACCATGTTAGAGAGAGACACTCAGTGGGTGTAAATAAGGCCACAACCTTGTTGGTCGCAAACGGCTGGGGAACATCAACTCAATCTCCAAGGGTCAACCACCAACCTGCCATCAACGCCGCTGGCTTCCTAGGGGATGGACTACTCACGCTATCACACCTCATCGTGGGAGCAACAAGGATCAATGTTAATGAAGAATGTGATGACCCCGCTCTTTCGGCGGAGCAACAGAAATGGGAGACAAATTAATTTTTTTGCTTTGGGTTGAGAAGTGGCAGTGGCAGAAAATTGCACGACAATTCGTTACGGGTTTTGGGGGCAATATGTAGCGAGGTGAACAAAACCCATGGTCTAGGACCACTATGGGTCCCACATGGTCTGGTTCGACATGCATCAATAGTATGGGTTGCTGTGCACTATTGCCGAAACTCTTACAGGTTTAGACTACCCACAATGGGAGTAATATGAATGAAATATGCCCTAGAGGCAATAATAAAGTTGTTATTTATATATTTCCTTATATCATGATAAATTTTTATTATTCATGCTAGAATTGTATTAACCAGAAACTTAGTACATGTGTGAATACATAGACAAACAGAGTGTCACTAGTATGCCTCTACTTGACTAGTTCGTTAATCAAAGATGGTTAAGTTTCCTAGCCATAGACATGAGTTGTCATTTGATGAACAGGATCACATCATTAGAAAATGATGTGATTGACTTGACCCATTCCATTAGCTTAGCACTTGATCGTTTACTATGTTGCTATTGCTTTCTTCATGACTTATACATGTTCCTATGACTATGAGATTAAGCAACTCCCGCATACCGAAGGAACACTTTGTGTGCTACCAAACGTCACAACATGATTAGGTGATTATAAAGGTGCTCTACAGGTGTCTCCGATGGTGTTTGTTGAGTTGGCATAGATCGAGATTAGGATTTGTCACTACGATTGTCGTAGAGGTATCTCTGGGCCCTCTCGGTAATGCACATCACTATAAGCCTTGCAAACAATGTGACTAGTGAGTTAGTTACGGGATGATGCATTACGGGATGAGTAAAGAGACTTGCCGGTAACGAGATTGAACTAGGTATTGAGATACCGAAGATCGAATCTCGGGCAAGTAACATACCGATGACAAAGGGAACAACATATGTTGTTATGCGGTTTGACCGATAAAGATCTTCGTAGAATATGTGGGAGCCAATATGAGCATCCAGGTTCTGCTATTGGTTATTGACCAAAGACATGTCTAGGTCATGTCTACATGGTTCTCGAACCCGTAGGGTCCGCACGCTTAACGTTCGGTGAAGATCGGTATTATGAGTCTATGTATTTTGATGTACCGAAGTTAGTTCGGAGTTCCGGATGTGATCACGCACATGACGAGGAGTCTCTAAATGGTCAAGACATAAAGATCGATATAATGGATGGCTATGTTTGGATGTCGGAATGGTTCTGGGTGAGTTTGGGCATTTACCGGAGTACCGGGAGGTTACCGGACCCCCCCCGGGAGTCAGTGGGCCTTATTGGGCTTTAGTGGAAAGGAGGAGGAGACGGCCAAGGTGGCCCCCCCAAAACCCAATCCGAATTGGGAGGGGGTCGGCCCACCTTTCCTTCTCTCCTTCTCCCCCTTCCTTCCCTGTCCTACTCCAACTAGGGAAGGGGGAATCCTACTCCCACCGGGAGTAGGACTCCCCCCTTGGGCGCACCAAGGAGGCCGGCCCTCTCCCCCTCCTCCACTCCTTTATATATGGGGGAGGGGGCACCTCTTAGCCGTGTGCGGTGCCCCCCTCCACCATAATCCACCTCGTTCATATCATTGCAGCGCTTAGGCGAATCCCTGTGCCGGTAGCTTCATCATCACCGTCATCACGCCGTCGTGCTGACGAAACTCCCCTTCGACACTCTGCTGGATCGGAGTTCGTGGGACGTCACTGAGCTGAACATGTGCAGATTGCGGAGGTGTCGTACGTTCGGTACTAGGATCGGTCGATCGTGAAGACGTACGACTACATCAACCGCGTTGTCATGACGCTTCCGCTTTCGGTCTATGAGGGTACGTGGACAACACTCTCCCCTCTTGCTGCTATGCATCACCATGATCTTGCGTGTGCGTAGGAAATTTTTGAAATTACTGCGTTCCCCAACAGTGGCACCTGATACGTCTCCAACGTATCTATAATTTTTTATTGTTCCATGCTATTATATTACCCCTTTTGGATGTTTATGGGCTTTATTTTACATATTTATATCATTTTTGGGACTAACCTACTAACCGGAGGCCCAACCCATATTGTTTTTTTGCCTATTTCAGTATTTCGAAGAAAAGGAATATCAAACGGAGTCCAAACGGAATGAAACCTCCGGGAGCGTTATTTTTGGAACAAATCTGATCCGGAGAGCTTGGAGTGCAAGTCAAGAAGCAGCCGAGGCTCCCACGAGATAGGAGGGCGCCCCCCTATAGGGCATGCCCCCTATCTCGTGGGCCCCTCGGGCGTCCACCGACGTACTTCTTCCTCCTATATATACCTACGGACCCCGAAAACATCCAGGAGCACCACGAAACACAATTTCCACCACCATAACCTTCTGTATCCGTGAGATCCCATCTTGGAGCCTTCGCCGGCACTCTCCCGGAGGGGGAATCGACCATGGAGGGCTTCTACATCAACACCATAGCCCCTCCGATGAGTTGTGAGTAGTTTACCACAGACCTACGGGTCCATAGTTATTAGCTAGATGGCTTCTTCTCTCTTTCTAGATCTCAATACAATGTTCTCCCCCTCTCTTGTGGAGATCTATTCGATGTAATCTCTTTTTGCGGTGTGTTTGTCGAGATCTGATGAATTGTGGGTTTTTGATCAAGTTTATCTTTGAATAATATTTGAATCTTCTCTGAATTATTTTATGTATGATTGAGTTATCTTTGCAAGTCTCTTTGACCGTTTGGTTTGGCCTACTAGATTGATCTTTCTTGCCATGGGAGAAGTGCTTAGCTTTGGGTTCAATCTTGCGGTGTTCTTACCCAGTGACAGAAAGGATTGCAAGACACGTATTGTATTGTTGCCATCGAGGATAACAAGATGGGGTTTATATCATATTGCATGTGTTTATCCCTCTACATCATGTCATCTTGCTTAATGCGTTACTCTGTGCTTATGAACTTAATACTCTAGATGCATGCTGGATATAGCGGTCGATGTGTGGAGTAATAGTAGTAGATGCAGGCAGGAGTCGGTCTACTTGTTATGGACGTGATGCCTATATACATGATCATGCCTAGATAATCTCATAACTATGCACTTTTCTATAAATTGCTCGACAGTAATTTGTTCACCCACCGTAATACTTATGCTATCTCGAGAGAAGCCTCTAGTGAAACCTATGGCCCCCGGGTCTATCTCTTATCATTTTTGCTTTCAATCTATCTTTATTTGCATCTTTACTTTTTGCATCTATATTACAAAATACTAAAAATATATTATTATCTCATATCAGATCTCACTTTCGTAAGTGACCGTGAAGGGATCGACAACCCCTTTATTGCGTTGGTTGCGAGTTCTCAGTTTGTTTGTGTAGGTGCGTGGGACTTTTGAGGAGCCTCCTACTGGATTGATACCTTGGTTCTCAAAAGTGAGGGAAATACTTACGCTACACTTGCTGCATCACCCTCTCCTCTTCGGGGAAAACCAACGCTAGCTCAAGACGTAGCAGCACCCGAGCCAGGTTTTTACGTAGATGTTATCACTACAAAAAAATACACTTCCGTGATGATACGTGTTTGTCACAGTAGGTCGCGTTTTTTTGTCATGCATGTACATCCATGACAAATTTATGTCAGAATCAAGATAGTCATACCTATGCTGTCGTAGAAGTGTTCCATGACATTACCAAAATTATCATCAGGGAAGTGTCCACTTCCATGACAATAAATCGCGTGTCATAGAAGTGCTTTCTTCAAGGGTGACCGACACGTGGCATCCACCGTAACGGAACGATGTTAAGCTATTGGGTCGGGTTTTGGATCCGATAACCCGTGAACAGCCCCGACCAATGGGGATTTTCCATGTGTAAAATCATCATTGGCTGGAGGAGACATGTGTCAGGTCCGCGCTGGCACAGGTGTCACTCATCCAATGGGCGAGACGCGCCTATGATATGTTGACACGTGGACCGGTCCCATCAAGTTTAAATGGGCCGGCCCAACTAAAGGTCCACAAGATTTTGCGGACCATAATGGGCCGGCCCAGCTAAAGGCCCACGAGATTTTGCGGGCCATAATGGGCTAGCCCAGCTAATGGCCCACAAGATTTTGTGGGCCATAATGGGCCGGCCCAGGTAAAGGCCCACAAGATTTTTGTTTGCCATAATGGGCCGGCCCAGGTAAAGGCCCACAAGATTCTTGCGGATCATAATGGGCCGGCCCGGCTAAAGGCCCACGAGCTTTCGCTGACATTAACGGGCCGGCCCAACTGTAGGCCCACAAGAATTTGAGGGCCCTAGTAGGCCGGCCCATTAACTAGCTGCCATGTTTTGGGCCAAATGTCGTCCTATATTTGATCCGGTCCATTAATGGCCTGCCACGTTCCGGGCCTAATAGTGGCCCATATGAGATCCGACCCGTTAAAAGCCTACCACGTTCTGGGCCAAATTACGGCCCAAATCAGGTACGACCCTTTAAGAGGCTATGGGCTCAATTATGGCCCATATCAGATTCGACCCGTCAACTGGACACTATGCTTTTGGGCCCACTTGCTAGAGGACCCATTTAACATTTCGACCCTATATTAATTTCGGCCTGTTAAATGCCCGTCATATAGTTGGGCCTAACTACGGCCCGGTTTGCATCCGGCCTGCTCGCAGCCGATATCTGATTGGGCCAAACAAGGACCGAGACAATTTTGGCCTGTTAAAAGCCCGTGATTTGATTCGCACAATCATGGGCCGGGGTTCATTTCGGGCTGCTGCCGGCCCGGTAGCTGTTCGGCATGTTTCAGGCCCAACCTTCATCGTGATTGCATGACGGCCCGATTATGTACCGTAATTTTACGGTTTGGCCGGTTTACTGCGAAGACAGTAAAATAACTGCAGCAACGTGAATAAGAAAAAAATCTAGACTATACAATAAAGAAATTATAGCATATTACATCCACTGGGCATCAAAGTTCGCCACTATGATAATAAAGCACAAGCAGACAGCAGATTACATACAATGGGCATCAAAGATCGCCACCAATGCAAATAAACACGCCGACAAAATAATATACAAAACCGACAACACTTCAATAGAGTTCAAGAAAGGTTAGCCATGCTGGGGAGCTGCAGCGCAAGCAGCTGAGCAAGATGATGAGACTCCGCTTGTTCAACACTTAAACCATCCTCACTCTGAAAGATAAACAAGCAGACGGATGATAGGTTTTGCACATAAAAGTATCAGTGCTGACAATTCATCACATTTCTTACTGACGAATAAAGTGACACAGTTTAAAATTGCACTAACACAATATGGTATTGTTCAGGTCAAGACATGGCAGGAAATGACATTGTGAAGGAGTTGGCAGCTTCACGACACCACTGGATTACAGATCAAGAACTCATAAGTATCAATGGTTAGTGTGTTGTCAATTTATCCCATTTCAGATTGGCAAATAAAGAGACGGTTTAAATAATACTCCCTCCGTCTGGAATTACTTGTCATCAAAATGGATGTGTCTAGAACTAAAATACATCTAGATACATCCATTTCAATGACAAGTATTTTCGGATGGAGGGAGTAGTAGAATGATATGACATTGTTCATAGTTAAGACATTGCAGAATATGACATTGTGTTGTAGTAGGTAGGTTCACCACACCACTGGATTACGGATGAAGAACAAAAGCATACATGTAGTGCAAAAGAAGATCACTTGCTCTGTATACTTTAATTTACATGGTATGAATAAGGAACTTGGTTGTACAACTGAAAACTTAAATTGAGAAAGGACAAACTTTTGTTTATGAACTACTCCCTCCGTTCTAAAATAGATGACCCAACTTTATACTAACTTCAGTACAAAATTGGGTCATCTATTTTGGAATGGAGGGAGTACATAATAAACTTTAAACATGCAATTTGATGCAAACACCAAAAATAAACAACTGTTGCAGTCATGCCTAACCAAATATATACAACAAAGTTTGAAGGCTTGAGATGGACAAACTTACATTATTGGTGAAGACAGGCTCTATAAAGGCCTTGTCCATGCTGATGGGGGGGGGGGTAATTCAAGAAGTTTACCACAGAATCTTCTTCATAAGCATTGCCTTTATTCTACATTTTATTAAGAGTAAATATAGATGTGATAATATACAAAAAAATGGAGAATATTTAAGATAAGATGAAGAGTGATGCTACATAACCAAGTAGCTATAAATGTAAGCGCAGCGATACAGGCAAAAGGTACAGCCAAGAGCAATGCACAGCTAAACTTCTTCAGTACCAACCTTATGGTAAGAGTAAATATAGATCTGATGTGTAGAAAATGGAGGGCAAAGGAAAATAAGCTGCAGAGTGATGGTACATGAACAACTACCTGTCATTATAAGTACACCGATAAAGGACAGTATGTACTTACAAGAACAATGCAGAGCTAAAAAAACATTGGCATTGGATACTGAAAAATTTGGAGTGAACAATTGATAAGAAAGCTATCATGCATACTGCTGTCACATAATGAACCAGGTATGTATGCAAGTACAGTGATACAGGACAACAGGTACTAACAAGAGCAGAGCAGCGGGCAGCATATTTGCGATATCCTGTCATTCTTTTCAAACCAGAATTCTTCTTCGAGCAGATTTCCTGCAAACAAGATCCATAAGGCACATGCGGAAAAGTAGAAGTTCAAATTGTCATGTGATTTCATAGACAATACCTCATCCTGGGAACGAGACCAGTGCATAACAATGTTTTTCCATTGAATATCTTCTAAATTTAGCACAGGAGATTTCACCGGAAATTCGTTTATAGATTTGCCACCAAAGTGTGATTTCCTCAGGTGACACCGATACTGCTGCAATGCTTCCTTGAAAAGCACAAGCAATCTTTCCTCGTCATGTCTATCCAGATTGACCCTCGCCTAGTTACAAAAATGTAATGTAAATCATTGATGTGTTCAATCAGCAGAAAACAGGAAAATAATAACCATGAATAATAGCACTTACACGTAAGTTGGACAGGAAGATGTGAAAATGGTGTTTGTCTTCATAATAATCTTCCCATGATGAGAATATATGCACGTGGTCCCTAACAACATTGAAAGCATTGTCTTCACAAAAATCGACTGACCCAATTTTGAAATTTAGTCTACTGTGATTTAACTAGTGTGGAATATAAAAGGGGAAACCCATAAGCATTGGGAGTATAGTGTTGAGCGTGCCATGGCGGGTCTAAAGGTGCAAACCGGACAAAGGCAACTTTGCAACCAAGACAAGAAATCAGAGTAAAGCAGTGGCGATCTATTTTCTTGTTGTGATAAATAAGTTGATCAGATACGAAAGAGTTCCGCCTCTGGTGCGGTGCCGTGTACGCATCTGGTGAGAATTTGACGGTGCTACGGTAGCGATGGCTGTCGGCGGTGTGGAAGCAGATCTAGGAGGGTAGACGGTGGTGGCAGGGCGCGGTTGACGAGACGGTCGTAGGAGCGGCGCCGGAAAATGGAGGTAGAGAGGAAGGGGGGAACCATGTAGTCAGGGCGCGCTTGTCTCAAATGCGAGGAAATTTACAAACTTAGCCCTCGTTTCAAATTTCTACTACATCACAGTAACATTAGTGAGTTGGGGATAGGACGGTAATCTCGCATACACCGAATATTTGCCGACGAGAGTTTGTTTTTGGCGCCCACCGTGTATGAATATGAATCGGGAGGGAGTCGATTTCGGCCGAGGGCACACTGTGTTTTGGCGCCCACCGTGTATGAATCCGGGTGAGAGGCGGTTATGTCACGTTTGGGTGAAATTACAAACCTACCCCTATCGAAACCTATAGAAATCCAGCAGATAGGCTTTGCACGGCAGGGATAGGCAGTAGTGATTTCCATCTCGCAGATTTTGGTTTTGGGCGGTTACTGCAACTTTCCCCACTTTGTTCAAATTTTGCACAGTGCACGTTTACCGTGCCAACTCAATTCGAATCCCGTTTGTATTCTACTATTTTTTTTGGGCGGGATACATTTTCAATTGGAATTACATTCTATATACATCATTTTTTTACATATATACTTTCAAAAGCACAACAAAGAATTCTGCTCCTTTATATGTATAATATGATTTACAAATACAACGATCTCGAAATCTTAAGGTTGAATTCGAAGTTTTTTAACCAAATTATGTTCTACTAAAATGTATGGATCAGTAATATCTACATATTAAATAACGTAGATGTGCGTGAATTCATATGAGTATGCATGTTTGATAGATCAATTTTGGTTCGAGTATGGATTACATGTATCATCATCTCGAATTCAAATATTTGAATCCCTTTTTTGTTCACTCCTTTCACGCCCATCTCTCTCGCATGCATGCTCCTTCAGGTAGCCATCACTCTCTTTTCTCCAGCTCACCCGCACGCTCACTTCATGTTTCTCCTGTCCTTGCAAACATGGTCTCTCGACGTCTCCTTGGAGAAGTGTCACACTCTCCCTATCATTATACATTACACGGTTTTCATTATCTCTCACGTCTCTACTGTTCTCTGGTATCACTCGGTACCTAAGCTTTCTTTTTCACCGCCACACACACACAGTCTCCACTCGTCTTTCACTTTGTCTTTCTCTCTATGGGATTCTCTCACACACCCTATATGTCTCTACATATGACTCATACCACTAAAATTACTCTCTCTCTCTCTCTCTCTCTCTCTCTCTCTCTCCTGTAGACACAACATTTGTTGCGGTCTCCTTTTTGTCTCCATCCCAGACTGACACCGATCAGACAACCCCGACCATCGTATCCTCTCTCTCTCACAGACACACACACACAACTCCTTCTTCCACCCCCTTCCCGACTACCGTCTCTCTCTCTCACACACAAAACTCTCGCTTTCGCACCCCGACTCGTATTTCTCTCACAAGCATTTATCAACTAGCTAGCATCTAGATAGGTTTATACACCCGCACACTCATGCTTCCACCATCGCATACATGTCTCTCTCTCGCTCCTTGTATCTATGTAGCTTTTTCTTCCCTTCTTGAGACACGCCCTCTCGATCATGCACACACACACTATCGCCTCATTTTAAGCTGATACCTATCACACACACACTACTTGTGTCTTTGTCACACATGCACTCCGTCCTCCTCCACTCTCCCTCTCTCTCACACACACATGGGCTTTTTGCAACAACTAGCAAGATGCCATGCGTTGCACGGAACATCAAGATGCATTTGTATGAGTAGTTTATCTTGTGGGGGAAAAGGATGAACGAGGGAAGACCTTATTTGCAAATATGGAGAGGGGTGTGGGTATCTTTTTGCAAAATTGCCATAGTTTCCTTCCTATCCGTCAGATATAGACCGGACGGCCTATATTGCAGGATGGCAGGCACACGATCATCACCTGCTTTTTATAAGAGAAGGGATAAAAAATAGAGTTGGTGATGATGGTGGGCCTGCCATCCTGCAATGTAGGTCGTCCGATTTATATCTGACGGATAGGAAGGAAAATATGGCAATTTACCCACACTCTTCACCACATTTGCAGATAAGGCCTTCCCTCGTTCATCCTTTTCTCCCACGAGATTTTGATGTTCTGTGCAACGCACGGGCATCTTGCTAGTAAGAGTGGAAATTAGACATATACCACTTCTCGAATCTTGAAACCAACAACATGCCTCCCTTATCTCATCAGAACCGCCAAAGGAATATATTTTAAGTGAAACATAACATATTTTTAGTGATATACGTATTTCAAAACTAGACTTTTTTTTTCTATCAAATCGGTGAATATGTATTAATCTACTTTGATCGTGTGGCAACGCATTGGCACATTGCTAGTAGTTATTATAATTTTTTGGACACTAGACAAACGGTGGAGTACATATACGAAGAGAAGAGGTGCACACACGCAGTCGGCCTCTCGCTGTCTCGCACACATGAGTGTTACGTAAAGGCGACGTTAACAAATAAACCCTAAAACCCTAGGTGCATGATTGCTACATTCGCGGGTACCGGGTACGTGGTGGAGCACCTTTGTAGGAGTTGATGGTCGGGACCACAGGTGAACGACTTGGAGCGCGGTGGCTCGCCAGTTGCCACAGACCGAGTAGCCACGTTTAAAATATCGTTTTTTAGCGGGGTTAAGAGTTCCGATTTTAAATGGCACGTTATAAGTAGTAAGTAGTTTTTAGAACGATTGGTATGGAGCGAAAATGGAATTCATAGTACCACGTACCTCCTTGGTGTATGGTTGTATGGGTTTATGTTACGAGATGTTGAACCTGGTAGTTCTAGGGCAAATACTATGGTTTAGATTTAGATGCTGGTTTTCAGTAATCGGAAGGGGAAACCCTTCTTTGATTAAAAAAACTACTACCTCCATTCTGGTTTACTAGTCCCCATCGTACTTTGGGTCAAAGTTTGTCCACGAATTTTACTTGTAAAATGTGAATGGAAAACAAGATTTTGTTATACCCAAACAAAAAAGGATTGGAGGGAGTGATTGCTCTAACACGGACGCGACCTCTCATAGCGCAGGCATTGAACCGGCGCGCCGGCCAAGAGGGCCGCACTCGCTGCAGGCCCGGCTGAGCACGCCTCCTCGCCGCGTGCAACCAGCTTAAGACTGCCCCGCCTGCCTTCATTGAATCCGCGCATGTGCCGGCAACACGTCTTCCGCGAGCCGGCAGGCATTTTAGAACACAAAAAATGACTAAAATATAATTAATTTGTGCATGGTCTTGACTTGTTGTGCTCGCACTGGTAGCAGGAACTAGTAGAGGTTTTTCTTTATTTATAACTCTCCTCACATTTTTTTTGGCTTTGAAGTGAATCATGGTTGTGGACATTATGTATGAATGTGCAGATATCTATGAACATGAGTTTGATGTGGAAGTTGGACTTGGAATGTCGGGCTTGCGCGTGAACTATACCATGTCCAATGCTTCGTCTGTTATTGTTTGGAAAGTAATTGTTGTTATTACATGACCCAAAAAAACATTTTGTGCTACATCAGTAGATGCACAGCCATCACAACAGGCATGCCGACTGGATAAACATTTGAACCTAGCTATTATGAAGGAAATTTTGTATTGACAACAGTTTTAGATAGCAGGAGACGCCTAGCCTGCTCTGCCTCTGCTAGCTTATTTCTGGCTTCTTCCATCTCTTCTTTGGCTTGGGTGAAGAGAGCATCTGATTGCTCTTTTTGCTTCTTCAGGAACTCAGCTACATTCTCAAGGGCTGCTGCACGCTTTCTTTCAGCCTTTACTAATGCCATGAGGACACGAACAACTGATGACTCCACCTAGCTTGTGTGTAATCCAGCATCATCTGGGAATTTGCACCTTGTGTCTAATCCAGCATCATTAGGGAACTGGCACCTTGTGTGTAATCCAGCCTCATTTTGGTAACATGATCTCGAGGTTAACCATACTTCCCTCCTCGCAGGAACTGCATCCTGACATGAAGTTACTTCTTTTTTAGATCAATACTCAGAGAAACCTATATCCATTTAGTATAAGCCAGATAAACAGAACTCGGAGAAGTGAATTCAAAAGGAAAAGAAATATAAAAACAGACTACACGGTGAGAACACCCACTTCCTACATCAAGTTAAAAACGAAAGCATTAGGACGATTAAGACTCTTCTTATTACACATCGAAGAACACCACGCTTAAGAGAAACAAAAACTACAACATATACACATCGAAGAACACGAGGCTAAACGAAAGTAATTGAAAGGGTGTTACTTACCAAAGCTTGTTTTACAGGTTCGGTGCAGCTCCTCTTTAACTTGCCACGCTCCTTGAAGATGTCCCGAATATCCTGTGTTTGGTCTTCATTGCTCCTCTGCATGTTCACACTCATGGTTTCAAAATCTCAACATGGCAAGAAAAATACTACTAGTAATACTCGCGCATCTTGTGGGCAACATTAAAGCACTCGTTTGCCATGTTAGAGCATCTCCAACAGAATCGCAACGCGTGGCGCTTTAAAAAAGTGTTTACAGTGCTGAGATCGAGAAGTAGATACTAGAGAGTAGAGGATAGTTCTCAGCATAGATAGATACAAAAAAGATAATTCAACTACTCCTCGTCGTCCGACTGCTCCTCGGTGATGTCCTCCTCCGACGTCTGACTGTAGGCGTGAAGATACCGATCATCGTCGGATTCCCAGGGCGACGCTGCTCCTAGCCTCATGTTGAATTGAGCGTTCGCTTTTCGCCTACGCTTGTCCTCGCGATAGGTGGCTCGCTCCGCCCTCCTCTTATCCCTCTCCGCCCTCCTTTGCACGTAGAACAAGCGCTCGTTGATGATGTCCTGCAGGAAGTGTTGGCGCCACAGTGCAATGGCTTCCTCATCCATCCTGGGGATGCCAAGACGGTGCTCCCGCCTCCGATTGTCGCAACGATCCTCGTCAGTGCTAAGCCGCGGCAGAGGCGCGAGCTCCTGTGCCCGGTCCCACGTCCGCACATTGGGGAAGTTCAATGTTCTATGAGGCCACCGGAGGCGCCACACCGCCGTGTCGTACGCGCGGGCGGCCTCGGTGGCGGTGTCAAAATTGCCGAGGCCGAGGCGCATCCCACGTAACCGGATCTCGGCGGAGAAGCCGGCGGAGGGGCGCGCGCGGACGCCGTGGTATCCCCAAGTTTCCCGGCGACGCGGTGGCATGGTGGCGCGGCGGCGGCGAGGCGAAAAAGAGCAGGGAGAGAGCGGTGGCAAGGCACAGAGCGGTGGGAGGGCGTTGGATTTTATAAAGCGCGCTGGACGCCGCGCGCCAAAACTAGCGCACACCCGACCGGTTTTTCCCGCGTGCGCACGATTCTTTCCCGACATCTCTGCTATCTCTACTCTCTTCTCTATGGTTATATTTATTTTATATTTAATATTTAATATTTATCTCTACTTCCTTTACTGTCTACTTTTTTTTCTTTATACTTTTTTCTTGCAATATAGGCCGTCCGATTTATATCTGACAGATAGGAAGGAAACAAATGGGAATTTTGCAAAAAGATACCCATACCCCTCTCCAGATTTGCAAATAAGGCCTTCCTTCGTTCATCCTTTTCTCCCACAAGATAAACTACTCATACAAATGCATCTTGATGCACGCAACATATGGGCATCTTGCTAGTTCTAAAAACCTTTCCATCATTTGCCACACTGCTGGTTGCAGATGAAAAACCTACCCAAGCACAGCGCGATACAGGAGCGACGCACAATTACAAGCTGATATTCTGTTGGACAATGGAGGCTATAACCAATTACTTTTACGAGAACAATAGCACCCAGGAAAATTGAAGGGTAGGTATGAACAAAATTGGAACTGCACATGTACTGCTAAGTGATTCAATACACACATTACCAATCGAGGAGGAGAAAGATGGTCACGGAGGCCTCTGTGAGTCATGGTCGGCAACAGGAGTCAGTTCATTTTCCACGACGGTGGTACTTCTGCGCTTGGCATCGGCTTCCGGGAAGCAGATCCGAGACCGTGGAAGACGATGCCGGGGAAGAGGCTCTGTCTACGATGATGACGGTGGACCGGCTCCAGTGTGGCGTATGAGGTCGTCGATGAGGCAGATGCGCTGTGGTGGACGAGTGCGCCGATGTAAAGGGGAGGAGCACGAAGGCTGCGGTGCCGTGGAGAAGTCTATTTTGCAGTGGGGATAGAAAATGGGGAGTATTCAGTTGTACTACTCTGGGTGCCGGGGTGGGGCTGGCTGGGTAGGGTGAACCTGAAGTTACAAAAACAGCCCCCTACCAAGCATCGTACGTAGGCCTGTTCCGAAGGCTATGATTGTAACTTCCCACTTCTCGAATCAGGGTCGCGGGAGATTTTCCCGCCGACCTCAAAATTTTGTGACACTGGACTCCCCGTGTGCCGTGTTGAGTGATTCGGCTAAGCAACTAGCGAGTAGTAGTAGTAAACTCTGCATATTAGGTTTGACCGAAGTCAAACTTCCTAAAGTTTGACCAAGTTTATATAAAAATATAAACATTTACCATAACAAATATGTATGATGTGGAAGTACATTCAATAATGAATCTAATGGTATTTATTTCTTATTGTATATGTTGATATTTTTTGTTATAAGTTTTCTGAGAGTTTACAAAACTTGACTTTGACCAATGCTAATACACAGACTTAAATAAAAATGGAGGGAGTACACATTTGTTTTCTTAGTTTGTAGTGAACTAATCATTTGTTGAAATTGTGAAATAAATATATTAGGCTATTGACTTCGAATGTAATGGTCTATACAATTCAATAGTTACAATCATTGTCGAATCCCAAGATGTATACAAGGTCTATAGTACTTCACAACATGCTCAAACTCACATAATCCCAGTCAAATGAGAATCTAAATGCATTTCATAGTTATTACTTTGTAGGATGCAACACAAACAACCAAAACTCTACATCAGCCATTATAGAAGCAACATTTTGACATATCCCATTGTGTGAATGAAACGTGCAGAAAGAGCTTTTGAAGATGGAGCAGATAGGGTGGGAAAGATTGTATGTATGTGGACGAGAGAGTAGGAGACAAACCTAACGAGGCACACACACACACACACACACACACACACACAGAGAGAGAGAGAGAGAGAGAGAGAGAGAGAGAAAGAGAGAGGAAGAAGTTAGGTCTGTGAGAAAGATGGAGACATGTAATATACGTGATTCTGTATACGTGGAAGGAGAAGAGACAACATATTTGATGAGAGAGCTAGAAAAACATGGACGAGAAGGGAAGGATCTCATGGGTTGAGGGATTGCCAATTTTGTGCAGGGAGAGAGAGGGATTGGTAATTTTGTGCATGAGAGAGAGAGAGAGGGTGGGGGGAGGAGTCAGTCAGCCGTCGTCACATCACCCTGCTTCCAAATGACCCTGCATTCTCTAGCGCGGTGTGGTCGCCGTCTTCGATCTGCTCGATGCCCTCTTTGAAGATTGAGGTGTTGTGCATGTTGGGGTGCAAAGAAGCACAAGCGAGAGTGGTCGCCGTATAACCTTGGATGGGGATGAATTGTGTGCTTGGGGGAGTGTGTGTGTGTTGTGCTGCGTGCGTGCGTGTGTGTGTGTGTGTGTGTGTGCATGCGTGTGTGTCTGTGTGTGTGTGTGTGTAAGATATTGAGCAAAAACAAACCTAAGGAGAGAAATGGGTATTCACGAAGAGATTGCGCGGGCCTTGAGGTGGGCAGGGGCCGAATGAGGGTGTCAAAATGTGCGCGTTGATGCATATGTTGCATGCGATCGTGCGAGGGACGGACGAATCAAGAGAGATGGTTGTTGTGTTACGGATGCTCCTCTCTCTCTCCCTCTCTCTCTCTCTCTCACACACACACAAGTAAACTAGAAGACCGTTCTCTCATGTATACACAACGTATCGACATCTGTCTATGTCTCACTCATGCATGATCGTTTGCACATTCACACCTCTCTATGTCTGTATCACACGCACACCGTCTCCACATTGCCCTTCTGCCACAATACACATATGGACACATACACACGTTCTCTCTCAGTCACACACACAAAATAAGTATTAAAAAAAACTAGGGCGCACCTAAAGCATCCAAATCCAAATAAACACAAATTGGAGCTAAATTCAAATATATGGAAATATTGCAGTGTCAAGAACTTTCCCAGGAAAAAAAGTTGAGTAATATTCGAGGATTGTTTTCACACACACAAAAAGGTTTGGTGGATGTCCTTTGAGCGCGACACGGTGACGCACCGTTCAATCGACCGCGCGGCCGCGGTTCACGCGCTTGCACAGGATTCCGTATTGTGGTTGTGGTACTAACTTCAAAAAAAAGCGCTGCCTAAGTCTAATGTTTACGCGTACTAGTACGATTTTAATTTAAGTTTGACCAACCTCATATAAAACTAAAGTAAGCTCCCATACGCGCACTCATCAATATGCCGCCGCCGCCGTTGCGCATGCCGGCGCCCGCCTGCTCCGGCCAACAATTTCTCGCCCATCACCGCCGTGTCGCCACCATCCCTGTGCCATGAAGCCAAAGGCTCGCCCGCTCATGTCGTCTGCAGTCCCTCCTCGCCATGCCGCCGCGCTGCCAAGCACGCGAGCAGCTGGTGGAGCCGCGTCTATGCACGCAGCATACAAAGAGGAGGACGAGCGCGTGCTCCAGCATGCCGGCGAGGAGGAACTAGCGTGGCATTGTCGTCTCCGCCCGCACGGAGGAGGCACGCATGGTGGCTGTCACCGCAGAAGCCGGTCGCGCGCGTGTCGAGCCCACAAACAGGGTGCGGACGCGGTATCTACCTTCGAGACCTTGAATGCCACGTGGATCCTGCAATCTCAAGGAGCAATTTGGGTCATTCGACTCATGTGAGCCGTTTGATGCAACATGGATGGCTAGAAGGGCTTCTTCCACCTCTTCTACCGTCTTCTTCCTTCGCTCCGTCGAACTTCTTTCACAAATCGACTGACCCAAATTATACTACTAGTACGAACGTATTAAGTACAATGGGAACACGAAGGTACGAGCAGTAGTACCAACTGCAAGAAGAACAGTAGTAATACATAGTACTAGTACTACTCTACGTACTAAACAGTTCAAATAAAGAGAAAGAACATAAACATAGTTCTGCTGGGGCCTCAGCACAACACACCCTTGAAAATAAACTAAGAAACTAGTCAGCTTGACACTGCAGTAGAACCAGCATGAGCGATGGCACTGCCACCTACTCGGAGTCCGAGTCCACGTCCTCAACTTCGTCCTCGTCCCTCTTCTCCTTCCTCTTCGCCGACGCTTATTTGCTTGAACCGGACACTGGGCTCTGCTTCTTCATCCAACCCATGTACATATTTAAACAAAGGTAGGCATCCATGTTGCGTATAGAATGCGATCTTCATCTAATGTCTTCGACTCCCATGCATGATGAAACTCGTGACGAGGTTTGTTCAGTTTAGCGTACGAAGGATCAATCATGGCTGCTGCTAGGGTCAGCATTGAAGGTTGAGAGGAGGACACCAGGCTTGCCTTCTGGAGATCGAAGGGCTGGCCTACAACGAGACCTATCCAACGCAGCACTTCTTTGTCGTTCTTAAAGCCTACAGTAATGAATTTCACTCTTTTGTCCTTGAGGAAGTTATTAAAATCCTGGCACTCAACATCGGCATGGCATATGTGGTAGACCAAGCAAATGTTATGTATGCAAACCTGGATCACGGCGGGCTTCTTCCTCTCTTTGTCCTTTAGATCCTTCTCTCGTCCTAGGACTGTGGTGTACTCAACATCTAGCCCAGTGACCCACTCATCCGTTGAACTGTTGAACATGCGTAGGAAGCGAGCAAGCCATGCTTTCACCGTCGCGGATCCACGTGTGTAGACGACGATGAATTGATCGCCGGTGATGGCTCTAACCTGGTACTCAGCGGCGACCATGGAGATTTGGGAGGCCATGGATTTTGGAGGAGGGTTAGGAGAAGTTGAAATGTTGTACCCCGCAAAAACTGGGAGCGAACTAATGTGAAAGGATGGGACGACTGGCAGCGAACTGTTGTGAGGTAGAAGACGGGGACGAGTAGGGTGTGCGAATGGCGTGGGGTTGCTGGCTTGCCCAGTGGATAAACGGCTACAAGCCCCCAAAGATTTCTTGAGAACTATGCGGGACCCACTAGATGCCATGTATACTAGACCCATATCGTAGGCCTGACGGTATAGCTTCTGCCTGTTCGCACGCCATGCCGGCGCGTGGATGTAACTTCACTTAGGAGTAGTTTGGTTGGTGACCTGGCTTTGTGCCTGGAGAAAAACTAGTGCCTGGCCTGGGCCTGGGTTGACGTTGATTTGTACCCGGTCAGTCTAGCCTGGGCTTGAAGTGTTTGGATTGTTCCTTGCCTGCAGTTGCCTTCTTTACCTTTAAGAAAATATTGAATTAGTGTGCCATACCACTTTTGTCTCCCGGTTAGGACCCAGGCCGCTGGCCAGGCGTAGAAAAATGGACGCCTGAACCAGGCTAAACACCCTGCCTGGTGCTAACCACTTTATTATATTTTTTTATTCGGTTGAGCCAGGCTAATGCAGTTATTTGGGATGACCAGGCCAGGCAGTCGTTTTCCTTCCAAGGCACCAACCAAACTCGTATCAGGCACGCTCCAGGCACAAGCCGGGCCAGGCATGTTGTGGTGTGGACACCAACCAAACTAGCCTTTAATTCCGTCAACCGTCGCGCCTCCCACGACCTTCGCCTCCCTCGCGCAGTCGCGCCCTTTGAGACTTCGACCGGCTAAAAATGAGCAATTTTTTTGCCTACTCCGCATGCATGATACTCCCTCTGATCCTTTTTACTCCCGTCAACCATTTGCAAAGTGTTTGACCAAATATATACTTTTTTAAACACCACCTTATATTAATTAACCAGCCACACCAGTACACTCATTCGATACAATATTCACCACACAGGGTGGTACGTTATTTACAAGAATACCATCTAATCTATTGTCAAAGCTATACTTAGCGATTAAGTGTGCCACCTTATTGGTCGAACGGCTAATCTTTGACAATTGAAGATTGTTGATCAACTTCGAGATGCTCAACGCTTTCATCTTCAGGTCACGCATAACAGACCTGTCATAGTCCCCCGATGCAAGAGACGCTACCACAAAAGCGCAATCAGTCTCTAAAATTATAGGATTATGAAGAGAAATATCTATGTAGAGACCGGCAATGCAAGCCCTAAGCTCCGCTTCCTCCACACTTTGACATGCATCAATGAAATCCCACGACCAAATTTATACTAAAAATATCAATATCTACAATACTGATTATAATGAGTATAAGAACTATGTTTTATAATGAGTGTAAAAATATTGATTTGACATTGTGAATGTTGATACTCCCTTCGTCTAGGTGAGTAAGTCATCTTAGGCTGGTTGTAATGTGGAGTATCATATACTAGTATCATGCATATGATACTAGTGTGTGATACTACCTTCCTAATGCATAGTATCATATGTTAGTATCATGTAGTACTTTATTTATTGATATGCATGACACATTGTAGCATAGCATTTATTATGGTACGGTATCATGATATGATACTCAAGTCACTTTTTCTTCATTTCTATTCTATGACACCTCATCAAAATTTCCTAGTTGGCATGCATGATACTAGCTATGGTACTAGCATTACAACCAGCCTTAGGCTGTGCACCATGACCAAGGAGGAGGGGAAAACGAGAGACATTAATGTTTATTTGCTAATTAAATAGTATTGCATGCAATGAACTAACCACTGCATGTCATGTTTGATAGTCTCATGTCATTAAAAGCATGCACACACTCATCTCTTATTGGTTGATATGTCAAGAAACAAGAAACGAGGTAGAAGTTAATGCACCGCGCCTATGTGTTTTGGGATTATTATATTTTCGTAAGATGACTTACACACCTAGCTATTAGAGTACCACTACCTCCCTTCTAGTTTAAAGGGCTCGACTCAAAAATTTCACCTACTCTTAGCAAGATAGTAGAGGCGGTGGAATAGTTTTTGAAGTCTGCAAAAGTACTCAACTAATGTTGTCGTTGTTCACAAAAAAATGTGTTTACCAATGCATGCATGAACACTAGTTAGTCTACCCCCCCTCTCTTCTTTAATTCTTTGCCACATCAGCATGTTTGCTATTCCCGTGTACCAGCTAAGATACCACCATGATGGCCAGCCTTAATCATCGCATGCAATAATTTAGTGCACCTTGAAATATGAACATGTGTGGGGCGTGTATGTTTTTAATGACTTGAGACTATACCTAGCCCGGCATGCAAGATGACTTATTATGCACCATTCCCCATACCTGCAGGAAGCCCGTTCGTCTCCAAATCTTTTCCTCTCCATGTGTGGAAACAATATGCCTGCCAAACTCTCCTTCTCCCTCCGACGGTCCCACCACTCCACCCCGTGTGAAAAAATCTGCATGCATGACTCTCCTCCCCCCCACGCTCGTCCAATCCGTTGTGACCAGCAATATTTCCACCCCTTCGCTCCCCCGTAATTTACTCCAACAAATATGCCCACGTAGCTTTTACTTAACTTCAGGTGCATTGGGTCACTGACATACGGGCCCAGCAGTGTACTGGCCCACATGTCAGTGACGCAACTGGACCTGCAGTTAAGTCAGTGCAGCTCAGTCCATATCTTACGTAGGTGTGCCATTGCTCGCTATAAATACTGCACCTCCCACGACATCGCTATCTCCTCCCCCTCACGTTCACGTTCATCGCTATCTCCTCCCCCTCCCTCTCACGTCGACCACCATGGCATCTCCCCTCCCAAGCCCTAGGAGCCCCTCGCTGCACCGCGCGGATGGTCAAGCGTCGCCTTTCCGTTCCTCGCCGCCACTAGTCGAGGAGGACACGTCGGCGTTCCGCTCCTCGCCGCTACGCGACGCATCACTGTTCCATTCCTCGCCGCCACTAGTCAAGGAGGACGCGTCAGCGTTCCGCTCCTCGCCGCGACGGGACGCGTCGCTGTTCCATTCCTCGCCGCCACTAGTCGAGGAGGACGCGTCAACGTTCCGCTCCTCGCCGTGACGCATCGAGGTGGACGCGTCGGTGTTCTCAATCTCGCCAGCACGCGCGTCGGAGGACGCGTCGGCTCCCCGCTATGAGGAGAACGCCGCGCCGCCCGCCGAGCCCCCCAGCCTTGAGGAGCTTTGGAAAGAAATGGATGTCGCCTTGTGGGAGGCTTTGCCTCCAGCAGAGCACGCCAAAATAGAGGCGGAGAAGAAGGCCGAGGAAGAGAAGCGCACCGTGCAACAAACTTTCTGGGAGATCTATGTCGCGTCCGAGAGAGTCAAGCAATTGGTTCTTTGGCAGAAGGCTCATGCGAGGGCCGTGAGGGTGGCGGAGGACGCCCATGCCGACGCCCTGAGTGCAGTCGGGCCCAAGCGCCTCATCTACGCTTGGCGGTACGTGGACCGGGTGCATGCTTCCAGGCAGGAGGAGTACCTGTTGGCGCCGGATCACCACACCGGTGAGATCGCGCTCGCCCGCCAGCAAGCCGTCAATCATCACCTTGCAAGTTGCAAGGCTGAGGAAGAGGCGTTGTGTCGGCGCGCTGGGAAACGGCCGCGCACCAGGGCACTCGTGGGGCGCCGCAAGCGCTCCTGCGAGCGCCATGGCTTTTAGGAGGAGTATAATTTTTGTTTCATAAGGCGATCTCATTAGTTTTGAGACGCAAATGATAAATCCTGAACGTTCAGGAATTTTTAGCGTCCTTAACTAAGTATGTAAAAGGGAAATTTGGAAACGTTGTGTATTATTATGCATTTTGCAAGTATGTGCATATAGCACAAACTTTACTATATACTATCGGACTACATGTCTCTCTCGATATATGCTTGCAGACTGTGCTACTCCCTCCGTCCAGGTCAATAAGTCATCTTTGGTTGTGCACGGTGACCAAGAAGGAGGGAAGACTTGTACACCTAGACGAAGGGAGTACTACTATTACTTATGTACGTGCAAATGCACGTTTGAACATTACGATGCGGTTTTTGTAAAAGTGGAAAAACATCACTAGTCAAGCTTGTGAAATGATTCAATGCAAAACAAATGCAAAAATGCTCGTTTGATTGTTTACTTTTAGCTTCCTTCTTTGTGGTTATTTCTCTGTGCACCGTGACCAAGGAGGAGGAGAAAACGAGAAACGTTAATGTTTATTTGTTAATTAATA
This sequence comes from Triticum dicoccoides, assembly GCF_002162155.2. Classification (NCBI taxonomy): domain Eukaryota; kingdom Viridiplantae; phylum Streptophyta; class Magnoliopsida; order Poales; family Poaceae; genus Triticum; species Triticum dicoccoides. Next base: position 622,938,442 of record NC_041393.1, on the reverse strand, counting down.
GTATTGCATGCAATGAACTAACCACTGCATGTCGTGTTTGATATCTCAAGTCATTAAAAGCATGCACACTCTTTATCTCTTATTAGTTGATATGTCAACAAACAAGAAACAAGGTAGAAGTTATTGCACCGCGCCTAAGTGTTTTCGGATTATTTGGTTTTCGTAAGATGACTTACACACCTAGATGCACCGCACCTAAGTGTTTTGAGTAACATTTCATCATTTAAATCTTTGGTCAAAATTTAGCACAAATTACAATGGTGAGGAATAAACGAGGACAAAGTAGTAGTTTAGAAGCCCAAATAAATGAGTGAGGCACCTTATTGTTACTCTCCACTATGACTAGTCTTGTGGGAAAAGCTGGGGAAGCCGCCAAAAGAACTGGCCCTAGGAGTAGTAGCTAGGGATCGAGCGTGGGAGATGAACCGGAGAAACTAAATGCAGAGAGATGAAATGCAAAAAAGATGGAGGGATGTGATGGTTGCTTGTCCGTTTATTTTACCAGGCACTGGGAGTGGTTGGGTTTTGTGATATGACGGCTTTACTGCCACGCCACGAGCGGGGTGAGAGGTGAGACTCCCGTGCAGCGCCGCCCTCTACACTTGTACTACATCGGTCGTGGTTTATTAGTCCCCCATTGAATTTGACTGAAGATTTAACTGACAAAATGTTAGTGCATGTCAACAAAAACTATATCGTTGGATTCATATTTGAACATAGTTTTGAATGATATAATTTTAGGTGACATGCATCAGTATTTATCGTACTATATATAATGTTAGTTCAATTTTTGGTCGTACTAATCTATAGTAGTAAGGTGCCCGTGCGTTGCACCGAAGAGTGAAATGCATTGATCGGGGAGTTGTTTATTTTGACAAAGGATGTGGGGGTCATCTCATGTGTAACGGGTATCGATAGGTTTCTTCGGATATTATCTCATCTCTAGAGCTCACAAACATCCGGGTGAAATAGATAAAAAGGTATCTTTTGCAAACAAAGCGTTCAACTGTTCAACCTGCATCCAAAACTTGTGAAGAAATAACACTTATTGTGCTTTGCAAGAAATGATCTTTAAGAATTAGTTTTTGAGTATCGATTGTTATACATGTTGGCTACAGATGACATGGCACTTTCTTATAGTCAACAGTTGGCTATACTATTAAGTAATATTAACCATGCCCTTATACACCTAGACGGAGGGATTAAATCAGGATGACTTGCAAGGGGGCAGAGGAGATGTAAGAAATGGTTCATCGTAAGTCTTTCACCAGTACTGTAGTAAAAATTCGTACATGGAAGATTCTAGACTAAACCATAAACGGATACACTTTTATTCATGCGCGATACTCCAATAGAGCAAGATCCTGCATGGAAGTCTCCACATGCTTAGACAGCGGATTACATTAAGCGAAGACTAATGATCAAAATTTAACTTGATAACGCATATTTTTTTAGAAGAACAGGGAGGCTCCTCCCCGGTTCCATTATCAAATGAAACCCAAAGTGTCTTACATCAGCTCACTGAGAGGAGTAGTTCAAAGGAAGGACTGCGGCGAAAGCCACTCAAGTTTAACGACAAGCTTGCAGAATCAAAAGCAGCAAAGACACGGGCCATAAGCGCCCACACACACACTACATGTTTTCTAAGTGCACTTGATAATGCGTATGTCCAGGTGAACCTCCTTGGAGTCCCCGTGCACCGAGTTGGCGGGTAAAGGATAGAACGGATGCCATGGGTTTTCCAAGTCCACATTGGCGGCATAGTCCCAGCTCCTCAGATTCCAAGTCTGTCCGATGAGGCCAGTTTCACCGCCCACGTGACCCGGAGGGGTAGTAACATTGACCTTGCACCCGTACATCTACCTCGTGTCAGTGTCAGCATCAGCGGCGACGCCCCTGACGCACGCTACAAAGACGGGGTGGCGGCCTGCGCGGGCCTCGCCGGTGCCCACGATCAAGAGGAAGACGCTGCCGTCCTCCTCCGAGACTAGCAGGCGGCGGTGATCCTCCAGCCACTCCGGCATGGTGAACCGGTAGCACGTGTCATACTTGATGTTCTCCGCCAAGGGCCAACAGTGACCGCTGCACACATCTGTGAGGTGATGTACCATGTCCGCCAGCGAGCCACAAAACGGCATCGGGCACTCATAGCAGTGGACGAAGGGCTCCTTGGAGGCATCGACCAGGCCGTTCATGAAACAGGAGTGGCTGTAGGGGATGTTGCGCCAGTTGAATATGTGAGCAAGTTACTACGAGATTTAATCCGAATAAGCACAAAATAAATCATGACGGCTATAATAGAGATGAAACTAATCATGTGGACTAGCATAGTAGTAGGATACAGAGTAGAAACATGAATTCTACCACGATTTCGAATAGGAAAGACAGAAACACATACGGTGCAACGGGAGCAGCACCGTTGGCATTGAGGTTGTCTCCCATGTCGTTGAGGAAGAGGTTGCCGAGGTTGGGGAAGAAGTCGTCGTCGGTGAAGTCGTGGCTGCCAGCAGTCGCGAGAGTGCGCTCCCCAGATTTCAACAGCGCCCGCCGAATGGAGTGCAGGAGGGAGTGGCTATAGGGGACGTTGCGGCCGTCGAATGGAGCATAGGAGTAGCACACGAAGCAGTAGATGGTGTCCTTACTAGTACTCCCTAGTCTCTATCTATATATATCTATATATATCTACTCTTATAGAAAACCGAGTTGGTGTGATGGTTTGCCTGCCATCTTGTAATATAGACCGTCCGATCTATATTTTACAAAAGATACTCGCACCTCTCTCCACATTTACAGATAAGGCCTTACCTCGTGGTCCTCCCTATGTCTCTATCTCTATAAGTACTTTTTATAACAAATCGAATAGTGATGCGCCGTCTGCTGCACGCCCGGCTGAACACTCCTCCTCGCCTCCATCATCACCAACTGAGTCTTTTATAGGAGTAGCAGTAGAGAAAAAACCGAGTTGGTGATGATGGTGTGCCGTGCAATGCACGGGCATCTTGCTATTTTTTTGCATATAAGTCCAAACACCACGTAGACACGGTCTTTGAGCATGGTTCGTAGTCGTTCCACGATCGGGCATCGAAGTTTGTAACTATTTTAGATTAGAATATACTACTCCTCCGGTGCTAGTAGTAGAGCAGAGTCCTACTCTACTACTCTACTCTAGCAAGCTAGGGCATAGTACTATAGTAGGTACTGTAGGGAGTACCAGTACTGTGATCACTCAAGCAAGTTGTCTGGCATCCATATGACCCTACGCTGCTGGTATGTGTCTCGTAAGTCAAGTGGCGTGCTGTAGTCATCATCACCTGTCCACTTCCCGCAACACATATTCGCTTCTACATCTTTGTCCGCACATAATCTCGTCCAAGCTTCCATCCCCGCTAAGGCGCCTCCCCCCTCGTCAGAAACCCAAGCACTAACAATGGAAGAACCGAGCAGCGTCCACCGAAAGAGTGGCTGGAATTCGCTCCCCGCAGAGGTAATCAAGCTCATTGTTTCGTGTGTGGACAATCTCTGTACCATGCCGCTCGCCGCATGCTCGCCGGGGTTGTACCATTTACTCAAAGCCCTCGGGCCGGAGCTTTTTAAGCTAGCTCCTTGCTTGCTGATGCCGCCTGATCTTTAGAAACGGCGTGTCACGCAGCATAACGATCGTAGGGTGGCGAGCATCAACCCCCTTCACTGCGATCCGATCCCCGTCAGCCTCAGCTACATTAACAGTATGTACTGGGTCGGCATGAACACGTCTTGGATGGTGCTCGTCGACGGTCGCGGCAGGTGGATGCTCGTGGAGGTCTACACCCGGTGATTGATCCCCCTTCCTTCAATTAACAATGCACTGCTTTGGCACCGCGGCCCAGAATACTCGGAATCTTACAGTAGCCAACATGATACAAAGTTTGATTTGCTCAAGGTTGTAATCTACCAAGTGCCCACAAGATCTGGGAATTATAAAGATTTCAGGCTAATTGCATTCTTCAACCGCGGTCTCGCCTATCTGACAGGTCACTACGGTAAGTGGATAAATCTGCACGTCCATCGCAGGATCATACATCCTCCATGGTTCTCTGATGCCATTGAACACAAGGGCTTCATTTACGCTGTCGACTCCTTCTATGGCTGGACGTATTGCTGGCCTACTCTAGTCATCGCTACAAACGGTTGTTACAGCAGTCTGTTACTTTCCTATGATATCATGATGGCTTGCTTATATTACTGTCAACATTTACTGAAAAAATATTCATGCTCATAACATGTTGTTCTTAAGATTGACTAAATCAAGAGCCCTTTTTTATTTGACTCCAACTTGATATGATGTTGTAGGCCGCCTGGTGTCCCTACCCTTCCTAATCCCAGAACCTTTCAAAGAAAAGCGGCATGGCAGTTGCAGGTGGTTCCTGGCTCGATCAGACGACGGCGAAAGATTGATGACCGTTCGCACGTACCGGGCGTGTTGTTTCGCGGAATACAATCACAGTCACTGCAAGGTCTTTGAGCAAATCCCAGCTTCTCTGGGCCTTCAGGAATTTTTGACTGGAGGCTGGTAAGTAGCCTTGGCACACGCTCTCTGGTTGTCGGATTGAATTATCCGATTAACCAGGAGATAGGCGACGACAAGGATCATGATGGAAGCGCGGTTTCATTCATCAGGCAAAACTGTGTGTACACGGTGTACCATGCGTCTCTGCATGCACCATACCCTGATATGTGCCGCCATGCTCTGCAGCCCAAAGTAGGAGAGAGGGTCGCAAGTATCAGACTTCGACCTGCTGGCTGGAGTTTCCCCCGTCAGGCACCCATCTGGTTCAAGCCGTCAGCCAATCTCCACAGCTTAATAAATAGTAAGGTCTAACTGAGCCAGTTAGTTAGATGCGTACACTTGGTGTAGTAGGATCTTTATTTAGTTTGATGCATACACTTGTTCTTTTTTGGTAGCCCTTTTGTAATGATGGTTGATGTTTGGTTTGGAAGAGAGAGTTGCGTCTTCACTCTTCTGTCCTGCTTACTGCTTCTGTTGCACCCCCAGCCCTGGTTGCTGCTGCTGCTGTTTTCAATGTACAATCAGTAGTATATTTTGTCTGTTGGTTGAATATAAATGTGTTGTTAGAACGACAAACATAATGTTTTGGAAGTCGTTGCACGGTTCGATCCTTTAGTGCCCCGTACCATACGTAGCTCATACTATTTTTCATATAGAACACATTTTCCACTAGTTGATAACATGCAACCCACTGATGAAGGCCCAATAGAGAAGCCCATAATTAACTGGAAGGGACGCTCTCACATGAATCTGGCCCAGGTACATGCTCATGGTCCCCTAAACATAAATAAGTAAATAAATAAATAAAGCTAAATGCTCATGCACCAGTTCTTTGGGAAAATAGGTAGCCCAGTATTTCTTTTTGAAGAATACCCAAGCTAGGCCTATTTGTTTTCTCCGAATTACTGGGCTGCAAATCTTTCAAGACGAGCAAATGGGATATTAGTTTTTTTGAATTTTGTTCTTCACTGATATCTTATACGTATTTCATTGGATTTAACATGACATAGTACTAACTTATTTTTAAATTTGTTTTAGTATGGCTATTAATTTTTGGATTAAGAATATTTTGTTCCCCAGCAAAAATTTCCCACATATTTAGTTAATTTTTTGACCCTGGTACTGACCAGAAAATGGTCGGCAATTCTAAAAATGGAAAACGGGCTGCAATAAATTCCATATGAATTAGAAAATGAGTAAAAATTATAAAAATAATAGCAAATGGGGTGTACACGCCACAGATTTCGAGGCTGATTTGTTTACACAAGGCTTTATCAGTGAACACACGATTCTAGCCGCCGTGCTTCTTCAATCTCTGATCTTCCTGCTCCAGCTGCCTAAACTAGCGCCGGCGGGACTGCCTGCTCCCTCCTCTTGTGGCCCGCAGTGATGCCGCGCAGGCTTCCCCGGCCCACCCTACTCCCTCCGCTGGCCTGGCCGCACGCAATCAACTGCCTCCTTATTACGCGAAAAAAATGATTCCTCCCACTGACATCTGGGGCGCACCGGTTGGGAGGCTGACCTGTGGGCCTACTACGTTGACGCGTACGCAGGGCTTGTCAACTTAGTCAACAAACGATTCTAGCAGCAGTAACCGTTGGATTTGAATCGAACGGTCCTGCTGCTTCTTCAATTGCTGCTCTTCTTGCACTAGCCGCCCAAACCAGTGCCGGGGAGACCGCCTGCTCCTGCCTCCAGTGGCTGGTTGTGCTGCCTTTGAGGCCTCATCGCCCCCTACTACTCCCACCGCTAGCCAGGCCCTGCAGCAACGGCAGCCTCACACCACAGCCGAACCAGTGAACCCTGGTAGTCCTCTCCGCGTGGGCATCCACTACCGTGTCTTACCCGGCTCCGCGTTGTCCCCTTCCTAGGCCTCGCCGTTGTCCACCGCCTTGGTGCTCTCGGCACGGCGTGGTCAATGTGGTCAATGACATTCCATCAGGAGAGTATTGTACATGTAGAGGTTGACAGCTGGGTCCACGGCCACAACCCAGTTTTTTTTGTGATTTGCCAAGTAAGTTGCTTTGTCAGGCCTGTTGGGCTGCAAATCTTTCAAGACAAGGAGAGCTTTCATTCGGCTGGCCGAGAAAATGGCCCATCAGTAATGAGAAATGGGTTGTACATTTTTAAAACACATCAAACCGGCAGTTAGTTTCAAATATCTTTTTTTTCATTTCGAGATTTTAAATTACATTAATTTTTATGCGTGGAGAATTTGTTGGATTTTATATTGATATACATTTATTTTTAAAAATAGTTTGAATGTGAGTCGAAATTTTGGGATTAAAAACAGTTTGGACCGCGCCAAAATATGCAAAATTTCGTATAAATTTTTAACCGTGGCCACAATATGGGCTGTAATGCTAAAAAAAAGAATATGGACTCCAAAAAAACCTTAAGAATTAGCAAATGGGCTGTAAATTATTAAAAATAATGGTAGATGGGTTGTATGCTGTTTTCCACAGATTTGAGGCTTTCCTAAAAAAAGGTTGACGCACAAGCAGTGACTGTTGCATGGCCATCCAACGGCCATCGTGCTTCTTCAATCTTTGCTCTTCCTGCTCCAGCCGCTCAAACAAGCGCCGGCGGGACTGCCTGCTCCCTCCTCCCCACAGCCGGCTCTGATAGCTCGGACCCACCAGTTATATCTTCATACGCAAGCAAGTGCCTCCTTATTACGCACAAAAAAAATGAATACTCCCCCTGTTAGCTGGGACCCAGTATAGTGGCAGGCTGACTTGTGGGCCTACTAAGTTGACAGGGACGGAGGGCTTTGTCAACTTAGTCAATATGCACGATTCTAGCTCCAGTGACCGTACGATGTCCATCCAACGGCCGTAGTGCTTCTTCAACCTCTGGTCTTCTTGCTCCAGCCGCCCAAACCAGCGCCGGTCATGCCTCGTGCTCCTGCCTCCCGTGGCCGGCTGCGATGCGGCGGAGGCATCACCGCCTCCTACTACTCCCACCCTTGGCCAGGCCATCCCTCTACTCACCCACACCCCCTGTTATTCTGCGGCGACGGCAGCCTCACACCGCAGCGAACCAGTGAACCCTCCTACTCCTCTACGCATGGGCATCCACTGCCGCGTCTTCCCCGGCTCCGTGTCGTCCCTTCCTAGGCCTCGCCGTCGTCCACCGCCCTGGTGCTCTCGGCGTGGCGTGATCAACATGGTCAAGGAACGGCTTCCATCGGATGTGGACTGTACGTGGAGAGGCTGACAGCTGGGTCCACGGCCGCAGCAAGGAAGTGCCTCCTTATTACGTGCAAAATAATTATTCCTCCACCTGACAGCGGGGACCCACCGGACGGGCCACCATATTTAGCGAGAAAAATGTTCCCCCTAACTGCTGGGACCCACCAGCTACACCTTCGCACGCAAGGAAGTGCGTCCGGGCAAAAAAAACGATTTGCCCCCCTGACTGCTGGGACCCACCAGCTACATCTTCGCACGCAAGGAAGTGC
>NC_041393.1:622929369-622930146 GCF_002162155.2 Triticum dicoccoides | reverse complement strand
TGACTACTGGGACCCACCATCTACATCTTCGCACGGAAAGGAAGTGCGTCCGGGCAAAAAAAAACAATTTGCCCCTCTGACTGCTGGGACCCACCAGCTACATTTTCACATGCAAGGAACTGCCTGACAGTCGGGACCCACCTGGTCGAAGCGTACGTAGTGTTGTCATTCTGGTCGCGAACTTGTACATACATATATACTGGTCGATGTAGAGGCGCGCACATGTCGTAGTAGAGGCGCGTACGTGTCGTAGTAGAGGCGCGCACGTAGCATGTACACGTACGTACAGCGGCCAGGGTGGAAGAAAGAAAATACAGCCACGTATGTGTACATACGGGCGGGGTCTCTAACGCCTAGTCGCGCATACGTACGGCGAGGGCTCGTGTTCATGGGGAGGCAACGGAATGCGTCATGTTCATGGGGAGGCAATGGAATGCGTCGTGTTCATGGGGAGGCAACGGAATGTGTCGTGTTCATCGGGAGGCAACGGAACGCGTGGGAGCCAACCGGCTTGGACAGAACAAGCGATGGAAACGAGGCCTGGCGTACCACAGAACAGAGGAAACGGACCTCCTACGGTCGAAACGGGGGTCCTGTTGATCGGGAGGGGTGTGGCGTACCGCAAAACAGATGAAACGGACTTCCTACGGTCGAAACGGGGGTCCTGTTGATCGGGAGGGGTGTGGCGTACCGCAAAACGGACAAAACGGACTTGTGTTGGAGCGCTACGGTCGAAACGGGGGTCCTGTTGATCGGGAGGGGTTTGGCGTACCGCAA
>NC_041393.1:622928172-622929222 GCF_002162155.2 Triticum dicoccoides | reverse complement strand
ACGGGACTCCATGGGATACTGTTCATCTCCACCGTTGACCTCCTCCAGCCTCCACGGGCCACCGTCGACCTCCTCCAGCCTCCTTATTACGCGGAAAATAATTATTCCTCCACCTGACAACAGGGACCCACCAGACGGGCCACCAGTATTTCACGAAAAAAACGTTTTCCCCTGACTGTTGGGACCCACCCGATGGGTCACCGTATTTCGCAAAAAAAACGTTCCCCCTGCTGTCAGCTCGGACCCACCGGAAGTGCCTCCTCATTACGCACAAAAAAAATGAATACCCCCTGCTAGCTGAGACCCACCTTTGTGGGAGGTTGACTTGTGGGCCTACTAAGTTGACAGGGACGAAGGGCTTTGTCAACTTAGTCAACATAAACGATTCTAGCTCCAGTGACCGTACGATGTCCATCCAACGACCGTAGTGCTTCTTCAACCTCTGGTCTTCTTGCTCCAGCCTCCCAAAGCAGTGCCGGTCATGCCGCATGCTCCTGCTTCCCGTGGGCGGATGTGCTGCCGCGGAGGCCTCACCGCCCCCTACTATTCCCACCGCTGGCCAGGCCCTGCGGCAACAGCAGCCTCACACCGCAGCCGAACCAGTGAACCCTCACACTCCTCTCTGCGCGGGCTTCCACTGCCGCGTCTTCCCCGGCTCCCCGTCGTCCCCTTCCTAGGCCTCGCCGTCGTCCACCGCCCTGGTGCTCTCGGCGCGGCATGGTCAACATGGTCAAGGAACGACTTCCATCGGACGTGGACTGTATGTGGAGAGGCTGACAGCTAGGTCCACGGTCGCAGCAAGGAAGTGCCTCCTTATTACGCGGAAAATAATTATTCCTCCACCTGACAGCGGGGACCCACCGGACGGGCCACCGTATTTCATGAAAAAAATGTTTCCCCCCTGACTACTGGGACCCACCAGCTGCACCTTCGCACGCAAGGAAGTGCATCAGGGCAAAAAAACGATTCGCCCCCCTGACTGCTGGGACCCACCAGCTACATCTTCGCATGCAAGGAAGCGCGTCCGGGCAAAAAAAAAACGATTCGCCC
>NC_041393.1:622858854-622927989 GCF_002162155.2 Triticum dicoccoides | reverse complement strand
GATTCGCCCCCCTGACTGCTGGGACCCACCAGCTACATCTTCGCACGCAAGGAAGTGCGTCCGGGCAAAAAAAACGATTCGCCCCCCTGACTGCTGGGACCCACCAACTACATCTTCGCAGGCAAGGAAGTGCCTGACAGTCGGGACCCACCTGGTCGAAGCGTACGTAGCATTCTCATTCTGGTCGCGAACGTGTACGTACATACTGGTCGATGTAGAGGCGCACACGTGTCGTAGTAGAGGCGCGCACGTAGCATGTACACGTACGTACAACGGCGAGGGTGCAAGAAAGAAAATATGGCCACGTACGTACATACGGGCAGGGTCTCGAACGCCTGCTCGCACATACATACATGGCTGGGTCGGAACAGAGAAACAGCATCGTCGTCGTGTTCATGGGGAGCCAACCGGCTGGGTCGGAAAGGAATGTGTGGTCGTGTTCATCGGGAGGGCTTGGACGGAACAGGCGATGGAAACGAGGCCTGACGTACTGCACAACGGAGGAAACGAACCTCCTACATTTGGAATGGGGTCCTGTTGATCGGGAGGGGTGTGGCATACCACAAAACAGAGGAAACGGACCTCCTATGGTCGACACAGGGGTCCTGTTGATCGGGAGGGGTGTGGCGTACCGCAAAACGGAGGAAACGGACCTCCTATGGTTGAAACAGGGGTCCTGTTGATCGGGAGGGGTGTGGCGTACCGCAAAACGGACGAAACGGACCTCCTACAGTAGAAACGGGGGTCCTGTTCATCAGGAGGGGTGTGGCGTACCGCAAAACAGGACTCCACGGGATACTATTCATCTCCACCGTCGACCTCCTCCAGCCTCCACGGGCTACCGTCGACCCCCTCCAGCCTCCACGGGCTCCTGTTCATCCAGCCTCCACCACGCGCTACTCCACCGGCTACTATTCAACCACCCCTCCACGGGCACCCCTCCACCGTCTACTGTTCATCCAGCCCTCCACACCACGGGGTCCTGTTCAACCACCCCTCCACGGCCACCCCTCCACCGTCTACTATTCCTCCAGCCCTCCACACCACGGGTTCCTGTTCATCTAGAGGCAACGCCACCGCTCACTGTTCATCGAAACCCCCCCTCGCAACGCTCACTGTTCATCCAATCGGCTTCAGTTAGCAGCAGTAGCGAAGGAATCGCTCCATCGGGTTTAGTTAACGGCCATCGATCGATCACTCGGGTTCAGTAACGCGTAGCCTGCAGTGCAATCGCTCGGGTTCAGTTAGAGCCCAGCGCCTCGCCCGGCTTCAGTTAGAGCCAACACCTCACACACACGCGCGTCCGTATGAGAGAAACGCGCATCGCTCCGCCCCCGACCTCCCACCGTAACCGGCAACTCCCCGAAATTTTCCTCCCCCTCGCTTCTACCACGGTTTTTTCCGTCATGGACGGCCCAAAGAATGTCATGCAGCTGCGTCTCCGGCCCGCCCAGGACAAAAAGCCCATTTTCTGTCATGATTTTTTGTCATAGAAGTAGGAGCCCACCACATCTATGATGATACCGGGTTTTGTCACAATTATCGTCATAGAAGTGTCATATGTATGACAGGAAAAAAATCCATTCGTCCCAAAATGTCACGGATGTGCCTTTTTTTTGTAGTGTATATGCACGAGTAGAACACAAGTTAGTTGTGGACGATAATAGTCATACTGCTTACCAGCATGTCATACTTTGATTCAGCGGTATTGTTGGATGAAGCGGCCCGGACCGACATTACGCGTACGCTTACGCGAGACGGGTTCTACCGACGTGCTTCGCACACAGGTGGCTGGCGGGTGTCAGTTTCTCCAACTTTAGTTGAATCGAGTGTGGCTACGCCCGGTCCTTGTTGAAGGTTAAAACAGCACATACTTGACGAAAAATCGTTGTGGTTTTGATGCGTAGGTAAGAACGATTCTTGCTCAGCCCGTAGCAGCCATGTAAAACTTGCAACAACAAAGTAGAGGACGTCTAACTTGTTTTTGCAGAGCATGTTGTGTCGTGCCGGTGACAGTGGTGATCATGACGGTGCTTTGGAGATGGAGATGAAAGGCGCAAGATGATGATGGCCATATCATATCACTTATATTGATTGCATGTGATGTTTATCTTTTATGCATCTTATTTTGCTTAGTTCGACGGTAGCATTATAAGATGATCTCTCACTAAATTTCAAGGTACAAGTGTTCTCCTTGAGTATGCACCATTGCGAAAGTTTGTCGTGCCGAGACACCAGATGATGATCGGGTGTGATAAGCTCTATGTTCACATACAACGGGTGCAAGCCAGTTTTGCACATGCATAATACTCGGGTTAAACTTGATGACTCTAGCATATGCAGATATAGCCTCGGAACACTGAGAGGTCGAGCGTGAATCATATAGTAGACATGATCAACATAGTCATGTTCACCATTGAAAACTACTCCATCTCACGTGATGATCGGACATGGTTTAGTTGATTTGGATCACGTGAGCACTTAGATGATTAGAGGGATGTCTATCTAAGTGGGAATTCTTAAGTAATATGATTAATTGAACTTTAATTTATCATGAACTTAGTACCTGATAGTTTTTTGCATGTCTATGTTGTTGTAGATAGATGGCCTGTGCTGTTGTTCGGTTGAATTTTAATGTGTTCCTAGAGAAAGCTAAGTTGAAAGATGGTGGTAGCAATTACATGGACTTGGTCCGTAACTTGAGGATTATCCTCATTGCTGCACAGAAGAATTATGTCCTGGAAGCACCGCTAGGTGCAAGACCCACTGCAGGAGCAACGCTGGACGTTGTGAACGTCTGGCAGAGCAAAGCTGACACTACAAGAAATATGCCAACTAGTGACCTTCTGTCAATGACCCTGGAAAAATTTGGTCATAGATCTATGACCATTTGAGACCAATTGGTCAAAAGCTATTCGGAGGGTTCCAAACCCTAAACCATTGCGACCATTTTGGTCAGAAAGGTCATAATTTCCTTACATGAAATGGTCATAAAGCAAACAGCGCTGGTCCGCTGCCTTATCTCTAGTTGTTAACGACCAATATAGATGGTCATAGCCTTGTAAATTGTGGTGGGTTGTGATGACTAGGTGCCATCTCATCGGTTTTGCCTATGTGTCATGTCCATGTGTCAATTTTCGCCCTAGGTTGTGAAGCAACCTATATTTTTGTTATTCCAAAAATTCCCAAAAATTCTCATAAATTGTTTGGATCATATCTTTATCAAATATGTCAAAAACCTTCCTTGCCTACTTCAAAAATAGTTCAACAATATTCATTTTCCTATTCTGTTCAGAGCAGCACTTTGTGAAGGAAGTGTTATTTATATATTCTTGATTTCCCTAAAAATTTGTGAAGACATTCTTCTTAGTATATGATCATCCTCAGCCAAAACTCACGCCCATTGGCCATGTGCATTTCCCGTACCGCTAATCAAACACTTGGCTGCTAATTCATGTTTGAGCATAGTTCGGTCTCCTCATGAGAATCTTATGTTATAATTTTCTTCCTAGCACCTACCTGGGGAGTGCCCAACCCACTAGACATTCCTAGTCCGCCCAGAACGCATGGCAACACCACGATCACGCGGTGACCACGCGACGGGCATGCGAGCTTACACGCTCTATAGTTGGGGCCCTCGGCCACCATCCAAACCTTGATGTATCGCCACAAAACCATGTATTTCTGATTAAATAGGTACTTATGTACCTAGAAATGATTTTTGGAAAAAATAAAAAGCAAACTATGAGGCAATTGCAGTTCAAATTTGACTCGCTTCCAACTGAATCGGCGGGAATTTGTCTTTTTCACCAGAGGTGGATCAAAACTTTTGACACCCAACCATTTTGTCAATTGTGCATTATATATGGCCTAGTATTTTATAAAATTGATTAGGTCCAATTTTGCAACAAATATATGGTAGGTCCTTCACAAAAAAAACTCATTTTGGGCACTCGAAAAAATAGAAACTGAATTTTTCATCCAAAGAAAATGAAAAGTTCCTTAGGCAACATTGTTTGTCATTCCAAGATGCACCCTTGTGCACGATATGAGGTCATTTGAACAAACTATGCCATGAATGTGGCCATAAGATTGATCATTTGGCTTGAAAGCCACGAATCTTCACACATGATAGCTCATTTCTGAGAACACTTTTTTAAAATAATTACCGTATTACAAGTTTATTATTTTTTCTGAAAACTTGGTCACATATAATGACACAATGCAGAGGTTTTCCAATTTTTTGATTTTTTTAGAATTTCTTATGCCCGTTTCAAAATGCGGTCAAAACGACGGGAATGACCGTTCCTAGCTAGTGGTTGAATCTTGTAATTTTTTTGGTGTTTCTTTGATTAAATAGATACTTATGTACCTAGAAATGATTTTTGGAAAAAAAAATAAAGAGCAAACTACGAGGGAGCTGCAGTTCAAATTTGATCCGCTTCCAGCTGAATCAGTGGGAATTTGTCTTTTTCATGAGAGGTGGATCAAAACTTTTGACACCCAATCATTTTGTCAATTGTGCATTATATATGGCCTAGTATTTTATAAAATTGATTTGGCACAATTTTGCAACAAATATATGGTAGGTCCTTCACAAAAAAACTCATTTTGGGCAATCAAAAAAATGGAAAATGAATTTTTCGTCCAAAGAAAATGAAAACTTCCTTAGGAAACATTGTTTTTCATTCCAAGATGCACCCTTGTGCATGATGTGAGGTCATTTGAACAAACTATGCCATGAATGTGGCCATAAGATTGATCATTTGGCTTGAAAGCCATGAATCTTCACACATGATAGCTCATTTCTGAGAACACTTTTTTAAAATAATTACCGTATTACAAGTTATTTTTTTTCCTAAAAACTTGGTCACATATAATGACACAATGTGGAGGTTTTCCAATTTTATGATTTGTTTTGAATTTTTTATGCCCGTTTCAAAATGCGGTCAAAACAGCGGGCATGCCCGTTCCTAGCTAGTGGTTGAATCTTGTAATATTTTTGGTGTTTCTCTGATTAAATAGATAGTTATGTACCAAAAAATGATTTTTCGAAAAAAATAAAGAGCAAAGTACGAGGTAGCTGCTGTTCAAATTTGACCCGCTTCCAGTTGAATCGACGGGAATTTATCTTTTTCACAAGAGGTAGATCAAAACTTTTGACACCCAACCATTTTGTCAATTGTGCATTATATATGGCCTATTATTTTGTAAAATTGATTTGGTACAATTTTGCAACAAATATATTATAGGTCCTTCACAAAAAACTCATTTTGGACACTCGAAAAAATGGAAAATGAATTTTTCGTCCAAAGAAAATGAAAACTTCCTTAGGCAACATTGTTTATTCATTCCAAGATGCACCCTTGTGCACGATGAGGTCATTTGAAAAACGATGCCATGAATGTGGCCATAAGATTGATCATTTGGCTTGAAAGCCATGAATCTTCACACATGATAGCTCATTTCTGAGAACACTTTTTTTAAAATAACTACCGTATTACAAGTTTATTATTTTTTCTGGAAACTTGGTCACATATAATGACACAATGCGGAGGTTTTCCAATTTTTTGATTTTTTTTGAATTTTTAATGCCCGTTTCAAAATGCGGTCAAAATGGCGGGCATGCCCGTTCCTAGCTAGTGGTTGAATCTTGTAATTTTTTTGGTGTTTCTCTGATTAAATAGATACTTATGTACATAAAAATGATTTTTGGAAAAAATAAAGAGCAAACTACGAGGTAGTTGCAGTTCAAATGTGACCCGCTTCCAACTAAATTGGCACGAATTTGTCTTTTTCACGAGAGGTGGATCAAAACTTTTGACACACAACCATTTTCTCAATTGTGTATTATATATGGCCTAGTATTTTATAAAATTTATTTGGTACAATTTTGCAACAATTATATTATAGGTCCTTCACATAAAAACTCATTTTGGGAACTCGAAAAAATGGAAAATGAATTTTTCGTCCAAAAAAAATGAAACTTCCTTAGGCAACATTGTTTGTCATTCCAAGATGCACCCTTGTGCATGATATGAGGTCATTTGAACAAACTATGCCATGTATGTGGCCATAAGATTGATCATTTGGCTTGAAAGCCATGAATATTCACACATGATAGCTCATTTCTAAGAACACTTTTATTTTAAAATAAATACCGAATTACAAGTTTATTATTTTTCCTGGTAACTTGGTCACATATAATGACACAATGCGAAGGTTTTCCAAATTGTTGATTTTTTTTCTAAATTTCTTATGCTTGTTTCAAAATGCGGTCAAAACGACGGGAATGACCGTTCCTAGCTAGTGGTTGAATCTTGTAATTTTTTGGGTGTTCCTCTGATTAAATAGATACTTATGTACCTAGAAATTATTTTTGGAAAAAAATAAAGAGCAAACAACGAGGGAGCTGCAGTTCAAATTTGATCCGCTTCCAACTGAATCAGTGGGAATTTGTCTTTTTCATGAGAGGTGGATCAAAACTTTTGACACCCAATCATTTTGTCAATTGTGCATTATATATGGCCTAGTATTTTATAAAATTGATTTGGTACAATTTTGCAACAAATATATGGTAGGTCCTTCACAAAAAAACTCATTTTGGGCAATCAAAAAAATGGAAAATGAATTTTTCGTCCAAAGAAAATGAAAACTTCCTTAGGCAACATTGTTTGTCATTCCAAGATGCACCCTTGTGCACGATGTGAGGTCATTTGACCAAACTATGCCATGAATGTGGCCATAAGATTGATCATTTGGCTTGAAAGCCATGAATCTTCACACATGATAGCTCATTTCTGAGAACACTTTTTTAAAATAATTACTGTATTACAAGTTAATTTTTTTTCCTGAAAACTTGGTCACATATAATGACACAATGTGGAGGTTTTCCAATTTTATGAATTGTTTTGAATTTTTTATGCCCGTTTCAAAATGCGGTCAAAACGGCGGGCATGCCCGTTTCTAGCTAGTGTTGAATCTTGTAATTTTTTTGGTGTTTCTTTCATTAAATAGGTACTTATGTACCTAAAAATGATTTTTCAAAAAAATAAAGAGCAAAGTACGAGGTAGCTGCAGTTCAAATTTGACCCGCTTCCAACTAAATCGGTGGGAATTTATCTTTTTCACGAGAGGTAGATCAAAACTTTTGACACCCAACCATTTTGTCAATTGTGCATTATATATGGCCTATTATTTTTGTAAAATTGATTTGGTACAATTTTGCAACAAATATATTATAGGTCCTTCACAAAAAACTCATTTTGGACACTCGAAAAAATGGAAAATGAATTTTTCGTCCAAAGAAAATGAAAACTTCCTTAGGAAACATTGTTTATTCATTCCAAGATGCACCCTTGTGCACGATATGAGGTCATTTGAACAAACTATGCCATGAATGTGGCCATAAGATTGATCATTTGGCTTGAAAGCCATGAATCTTCACACATGATAGCTCATTTCTGAGAACGGTTTTTTAATAATTACCGTATTACAAGTTTATTATTTTTTCTGGAAACTTGGTCACATATAATGACACAATGCGGAGGTTTTCCAATTTTTTGATTTTTTTTGAATTTTTTATGCCCGTTTCAAAATGCGGTCAAAACGGCGGGCATGCCCGTTCCTAGCTAGTGGTTGAATCTTGTAATTTTTTTGGTGTTTCTCTGATTAAATAGATACTTATGTACATAAAATGATTTTTGGAAAAATAAAGAGCAAACTACGAGGTAGCTGTAGTTCAAATTTGACCCGCTTCCAACTGAATCGGTGGGAATTTGTCTTTTTCACGAGAGGTGGATCAAAACTTTTGACACGCAACCATTTTCTCAATTGTGCATTATATATGGCCTAGTATTTTATAAATTTTATTTGGTAGAATTTTGCAACAAATATATTATAGGTCCTTCACAAAAAAACTCATTTTGGGCACTCGAAAATATGGAAAATGAATTTTTCGTCCAAAAAAATTTGAAAACTTCCTTAGGCAACACTGTTTGTCATTCCAAGATGCACCCTTGTGCACGATATGAGGTCATTTGAACAAACTATGCCATGAATGTGGCCATAAGATTGATCATTTGGCTTGAAAGCCATGAATCTTCACACATGATAGCTCATTTCTGAGAACACTTTTTTAAAATAATTACGGTATTACAAGTTTATTATTTTTCCTGGTAAGTTGGTCACATATAATGACACAATGCGAAGGTTTTCCAATTTGTTGATTTTTTTGAATTTTTTATGCCCGTTTCAAAATGCGGTCAAAACGGCGGGCATGCCCGTTCCTAGCTAGTGGTTGAATCTTGGATTTTTTTTTGGTGTTTCTCTGATTAAATAGATACTTATGTACCTAGAAAAGATTTTTGAAAAAAATAAAGAGCAAATTATGAGGCATTTGGAGTTCAAATTTGATGCGTTTCCTGCTAAATCGGTGGAAATTTGTCTTTTTCACCACAGGTGGAACAAAGCTTTTGACACCCAACCATTTGGTCAATTGTGCATTAAATATGGCCTAGTATTTTAGAAAAATGATTTGATCCAATTTTGCAACAAATATATGATTGGTCCTTTACAAAAAATCTCATTTTGGGACCTCGAAAAATGAATTTTTTTGGCCAAAATACTCATTTCTCACTACTCCTTTTGAAAGATATTTATCCTTTTTCATGTTTGTTATTTTTTCTGAAAACTAGTTCTCATTTTGGTGACACAATGAGAAGGTTTTTTATTTTCTTTTTGAATTTCTCAGGTCATAAAATAGCTGACATGATTTTAACACATTATTTTTAGGCAACTATGACCAATTTAGATAGTCATAGCATCATACTGCATTCTGATTGGTCCGTAGACGTTTCACGCGGATCGTGCATCATACTTCGTTGGATGCTCGTGGATCCAACGGCTGTCCTCAACCCTTCCGCACCAACCCTAAAACCCTAGCTGGTCATTTTTCATCCACCCCCACCCCCACCCCCCGGCCTCCTTTCTTTCCCACATCCAACCATCTCCTCGCTGTCTCGCCCGACGGAGAGAGAGAGAGAGAGAGAGAGTTGCCTCCTCCCTTCCAGATCACCGCTGGCACCTCCCTCCGACGGAGCTAGCCGCCGTTCATGGCCTCCCACACGCCCTACTCCTCTCACCCCTCCCCTTCCCGCACCCAACCAAACTGAACGTCCATGGCCACATCCCCGCTCTATCTCGTCGGGAACAAGGCCACCTGCAACCACCGGCCTCCATCGATCCAACCATCCATCCTCCCTTGATCTCGTTGGGAACGAGGCCCGTAGCAGCACTCCCGCCGCCCGTGCTCCTTCCCCAGCAGCGCACCCCGACGCCTTCTCGTCCCCACACAGCCCGCGAGGCACCGGCCTCCTCTGCTTCGCGCCTCCCGAGCAGCGACCATGAGCCCGAGCTCCATCTTCTACGCCCACATCTGAGCAAGAGGAGCTCGCTGCTCGAGCATGCACAAGACCCATGGCGCCCTCCCGAGCTCCTCCCGTGCGTGCCTCCACTCGTTCTCGTCGCCCTCCGTCTTCATCGCAGGACCACAGGACCAACAGCTCCACTGCACGTGCCCGCTGGCGGCAAGAGTCCCAGGCCAGTGAGCCAAGCCTATCCCTTGCCTTCTCGTTTTCCCGTGCTCCCTTTCTTCTCTTCCCTCGCTAACCTCCCTCTCTCTCTGTCCTTTTCTCGTTATGACAGCCAACGCCATGGATAGAGTCTGTCCAAGATCTCGCCGCTCGCACCCGCTTCCTATGGCCACTGAAGCCTCTAACCGGCCTCGTCGCATGGACCTCCTCCCCCACCTGGCAGATCCGGCCTCTCCTGCTCGTGACCGTGCGACCGAAGCCCTGCATCGCCCCTCACTGGTTCTTGCTTTGATGCCCACCTCTGTAACATTTTTCACTCGCTCTACTTGTTTTGATGTTGAGATGTGAGGAGTTCGTAGTTTCTTTGTGTGCTTGGATGATGGGGTTGTTTTTGGCTCTGTTTGGTCTGTGCTGGATAATAGTATGAAGCCTGAAGGCGATAGGAACCCTCTACCTCTCTCACGTTCCCTGATTTTGCTGCTGCTCTAGATTCACTTTCATGCTTGACTAAATCTAGTGCTATTGCTGTCAATCCCTAGTCCCTAGTGCTACTGCTCTGAATTCACTTACATGCTTGACTAAATTCACTTGGCATTGCATTATTTGCAAAATTGATTTGCTTGCCTGCTGCCATGAATTCCTGACTGGTTCAGGTCTCTGCTGGCTGTTTTCAACTATGTGACATGTTCTTACTTACACTCCATGATGGCAACACAATCAACTTATACCATCACAATATATTTCTATTTTTCTCGCAAGATTTATATTTAGGGCCATAGAATGAAAAATTATACTACTCTGAGAAATCTATAAAAAATCAGCAATATCAAATGGAATAAAAAACCAGTCTGAGAGGTAGCATCTGCTCTCATCAGGTTATATATGGTGTGTCCACATAATCTGATTTCCCACTCAGCTGCGTATAATCTGTGTGGAGAAGACTGACAACAGACTGATAGGTTAATATGAACATCAAATAACTTAAACAAGGACATTGTTGGTGTTAACCCACCACCCTTTTATTGAATTTGCCTGCTGGACCTTACAAGCAGCAGCCTTCACAACTCTTTCATACCCAATAACTGGGGAAGAGCGTGGAATCAGCAGCAGAGCTTTCCTTGTACCAAATGCATGCACATCACATGGTTGCTCAAGTCCTTCATTCCTTCTGTTTTGGTAAAAATCTTCTTCAGTTTTGTACATGGCATGCATGTTGCTGATAATTAATCCGCTTTTGCTAGTTCTACTGTGATTCATGTATGCATGTTGGTTGGAAATTGCCTTGATTATACATATATTTTTATTACATTATACATTAATGTATGATGTTGTTATTTGTGTGCGCGATGATTTCAGCCTGTTTTTTCCCTTTCCTCCTTGATTGATCTATTAATGTAATGTTATGTTTTTGTAGGAAGGCAAGTTGTCACATCTGGAGCACATCAGAGAGAGCAATGAAGTTTGTACTACTTGGTTCTTACCATTAGGACAGTACCAGATGTGCTAATACGAGTTGAACAATGTTATGTAGTAGTAAGTTAAGGCAAATTGTGTAGATGATGTATTCCTATGTAATTAAATGTTGTATTCCCTGTGTACATGGTGCTTTAAATGACATGAAGATTATGAAAATTGTGTACATGCTACTACATATGGGTTGAATATGGCAAAAAATAGTACTGGGCCTGAATAGGCCATGGCCCAAACTAAGTTGGTTTGGAGCTGTTTATTTAATGGAAAAAACTCGTTAGAGAAGGGTGAAAATAATAAGAAATTGACTATTAAAAGGCCATGACCCAGAATATAAAAAGGCTGAATTGTGAGTATAAAAAGGCCAGATTGTTGGGCCTGGCCCATGAAGCCGATCAAAAATTGACAGAAAAAATATATAAAAAGGCTGAATTGTTGGGCTCGGCCCATCTAAAGCACCTAACCAGACCGGGCTGAATCTTGCTAGTGACCTTTTGAATTGGTCATAATTTTTCCACGTCAGATTGCCATGTTGGATCCGACGTGGCCTGGGCAGACAACCAGTGACCAAAACAAAAGGTCATGGGTTCAACGACCTTCTGTTTTGGTCGTAAACGTCTACGACCTTCTCACAGAGAAGGTCGTTAATTTCAGTTTACGACCGCCAGCTTTTGACCTTCTAGTTTTGGTCACAAAAAGGTCGCAAATGAAAAACAATGACCTTTCAGTGACTAATAGTCAAGGTCACAAGTTGACATATTTCTTGTAGTGTGATAACTACTCGATAGTTCAGTGTGCCATGCTTTACAGCTTAGAACCGGGACTTCAACGATGTTTTGAACGTCATGGAGCATATGAGATGTTCTAGGAGTTGAAGTCAATATTTCAAGCAAATGCCCGGATTGAGAGATATGAAGTCTCCAATAAGTTATATAGCTGCAAGATGGAGTAGAATAGTTCTGTCAGTGAACATATACTCAAAATGTCTGGGTGTAACAATCACTTGTTTCAACTGGGAGTTAATCTTCCCGATGATAGTGTCATTGACAGAATTTTTCAATCACTGCCACCAAGCTACAAGAGCTTCGTGATGAACTATAATATGCAAGGGATGAACAAGAAAATTCCCGAGCTCTTCGCAATGCTAAAGGCTGCGGAGGTAGAAATCAAGAAGGAGCATCAAGTGTTGATGGTCAACAAGACCACCAGTTTCAAGAAAAAGGGTAAAGGGAAGAATGGGAACTTCAAGAAGAACGGCATGCAAGTTGCTGCTCAAGTGAAGAAACCCAAGTCTGGACCTAAGCCTGAGACTAAGTGCTTCTACTGCAAAGGGAATGGTCACTGGAAGCGGAACTGCCCCAAGTATTTGGCGGATAAGAAGGATGGCAAGGTGAACAAAGGTATATGTGATATACATGTTATTGATGTGTACCTTACTAATGCTCGCAGTAGTGCCTGGGTATTTGATACTGGTTCTATTGCTAATATTTGCAACTTGAAACAGGGACTACGGATTAAGCAAAGATTGGCTAAGGACGAGGTGACGATGCGCGTGGGAAATGGTTCCAAAGTCGATGTGATCGCGGTCGGCATGCTACCTCTACATCTACCTTCGAGATTAGTTTTAGACCTGAATAATTGTTATTTGGTGCCAGCGTTGAGCATGAATATCATATCTGGATCTTGTTTGATGCGAGACGGTTATTCAGTTAAATCTGAGAAAAATGGTTGTTCTATTTATATGAGTAATATCTTTTATGGTCATGCACCCTTGAAGAGTGGTCTATTTTTATTGAATCTCGATAGTAGTAACACACATATTCATAATAATGAAACCAAAAGATGCAGAGTTGATAATGATAGTGCAACTTATTTGTGGCACTGCCGTTTAGGTCATATTGGTGTAAAGCGCATGAAGAAAGTCCATTCTGATGGACTTTTGGAATCACTTGATTACGAATCACTTGGTACTTGCAAACCATGCCTCAAGGGCAAGATGACTAAAACTCCGTTCTCCTGAACAATGGAGCGAGCAACAGATTTGTTGGAAATCATACATACTGATGTATGTGGTCCGATGAATATTGAGGCTCACGGCGGGTATCGTTATTTTCTCACATTCACAGATGATTTGAGCAGATATGGGTATATCTACTTGATGAAACATAAATCTGAAACATTTGAAAAGTTCAAAGAATTTCAGAGTGAAGTGGAAAATCATCATAATAAGAAAATAAAGTTTCTATGATCTGATCGTGGAGGAGAATATTTGAATTACGAGTTTGGTCTTCATTTGAAACAATGCGGAATAGTTTCACAACTCACGCCACCCGGAACACCACAGCGTAATGGTGTGTCCGAACGTCGTAACCACACTTTATTAGATATGGTGCATTCTGTGATGTCTCTTACTGATTCGACGCTATCGTTTTGGGGTTATGCTTTAGAGACGGCTGCATTCACGTTAAATAGGGCACCATCTAAATCCGTTGAGACGATGCAGTATGAACTGTGGTTTGGCAAGAAACCAAAGTTGTCGTTTCTGAAAGTTTTGGGCTATGATGCTTATGTGAAAAAGCTTCAACCTGATAAGCTCGAACCCAAATCGGAGAAATGTGTCCTCATAGGATACCCAAAGGAAACTGTTGGGTACACCTTATATCACAGATCCGAGGGCAAGACATTCGTTGCTAAGAATGGATCCTTTCTAGAGAAGGAGTTTCTCTCGAAAGAAGTGAGTGAGAGGAAAGTAGAACTTGATGAGGTAACTGTACCTGCTCCCTTATTGGAAAGTTGTTCATCATAGAAATCAGTTCCTGTGATCGCTACACCAATTAGTGAGGAAGTTGATGATAATGATCATGAAACTTCAGATCAGGTTACTGCCAAACCTCGTAGGTCAACCAGAGTAAGATCCGCACCAGAGTGGTACGGTAATCCTATTCTGGAGGTCATGTTACTTGACCATGACGAACCTATGAACTATGAGGAAGCGATGATGAGCCTAGATTCGGCAAAATGGCTTGAGGCCATGAAATCTGAGATGGGATCCATGTATGAGAACAAATTGTGGACTTTGGTTTACTTTCCCGATGATCGGCAAGCCATCGAGAATACTTGGATCTTCAAGAAGAAGACTGACGCTGACGGTAATGTTACTGTCTACAAAGCTCGACTTGTTGCGAAATGTTTTCGACAAGTTCAAGGAGTTGACTACAATGAGACCTTCTCACCCGTAGTGATGCTTAAGTCTGTTTGAATAATGTTAGCAATTGCTGCATTTTATGATTATGAAATTTGGAAAATGGATGTAAAGACTGCATTCCTGAATGGATTTCTGGAAGAAGAGTTGTATATGATGCAACCCGAAGGTTTTATTGATCCAAAGGTTGCTAACAAAGTGTGCAAGCTCCAGCGATCCATTTATGGACTGGTGCAAGCCTCTCGGAGTTGGAATAAACGTTTTGATAGTGTGATCAAAGCATATGGTTTTATACAGACTTTTGGAGAAGTATGTATTTACAAGAAAGTGAGTGGGAGCTCTGTAGCATTTCTAATATTATATGTGGATGACATATTATTGATTGGAAATGATATAGAATTTTTGGATAGCATAAAAGGATACTTGAACAAGAGTTTTTCAATGAAAGACCTCGGTGAAGCTGCTTATATATTGGGCATTAAGATCTATAGAGATAGATCAAGACGCCTAATTGGACTTTCACAAAGTACATACCTTGATAAATTTTTGAAGAAGTTCAAAATGGATCAAGCAAAGAAAGGGTTCTTGCCTGTGTTACAAGGTGTGAAGTTGAGTCAGACTCAATGCCCGACCACTGCAGAAGATAGATAGAAAATGAAAGATGTTCCCTATGCTTCAACCACAGGCTCTATCATGTATGCAATGTTGTATACCAGGCCTGATGTGTGCCTTGCTATTAGTTTAGTTGGGAGGTACCAAAGTAATCCACGGGTGGATCACTGGACAACGGTCAAGAACATCCTGAAATACCTGAAAAAGACTAAGGATATGTTTCTCGTTTATGGAGGTGACAAAGAGCTTGTTGTAAATGGTTACATCGATGCAAGCTTTGACACTGATCCGGATGACACTAAGTCACAAACCGGATATGTATTTTTATTGAAAGGTGGAGCTGTAAGTTGGTGCAGTTCTAAGCAAAGTGTCATGGCGGGATCTACTTGTGAAGCGGAGTACATAGCTGCTTCGGAAGTAGCAAATGAAGGAGTCTAGATGAAGGAGTTCATATCCGATCTAGGTGTCCTACCTAGTGCATCGGGTCGAATGAAAATCTTTTGTACAATACTGGAGCCATTGCCTTGGCGAAGGAATCCAGATTTCACAAGAGAACAAAGCACATCAAGAGACGCTTCAATTCCATCCATCATCAAGTGTCGAAAGGGGACATAGAGATTTGCAAGATACATACGGATCTGAATGTTGCAGACCCGTTGACTAAGCCTCTCTCACAAGCAAAACATGATCAGCACCAAGACTCCATGGGTGTTAGAATCATCACGATGTAATCTAGATTATTGACTCTAGTGCAAGTGGGAGACTGAATGAAATATGCCCTAGAGGCAATAATAAAGTTGTTATTTATATATTTCCTTATATCATGATAAATGTTTATTATTCATGCTAGAATTGTATTAACCGGAAACTTAGTACATGTGTAAATACATAGACAAATAGAGTGTCACTAGTATGCCTCTACTTGACTAGCTCGTTAATCAAAGATGGTTAAGTTTCCTAGCCATAGACATGAGTTGTCATTTGATGAACGGGATCACATCATTACAGAATGATGTGATTAACTTGACCCATTCCGTTAGCTTAGCACTTGATCATTTAGTATGTTGCTATTGCTTTCTTCATGACTTATACATGTTCCTATGACTATGAGATTATGCAACTCCTGAATACCGGAGGAACACTTTGTGTGCTACCAAACATCATGACGTAACTGGGTGATTATATAGGTTCTCTACAGGTGTCTCCGATGGTGTTTGTTGAGTTGGCATAGATCGAGATTAGAATTTGTCACTAAGATTGTCGTAGAGGATCTCTAGGCCCTCTCGGTAATGCACATCACTATAAGCCTTGCAAGCAATGTGACTAATGAGTTAGTTACGGGACAATGCATTACTGAACGAGTAAAGAGACTTGCCGGTAACAAGATTGAACTAGGTATTGAGATACCGACGATCAAATCTCGGGCAAGTAACATACCAATGACAAAGGGAACAACGTATGTTGTTATGCGGTTTGACCGATAAAGATCTGCGTAGAATATGTGGGAGCCAATATGAGCATCCAGGTTCTGCTATTGGTTATTGACCGGAGACATTGTATCGGTCATGTCTACATAGTTCTCGAACCCGTAGGGTCCGCATGCTTAATGTTCGGTGACGATCGGTATTATGAGTTTATGTGTTTTGATGTACCGAAGGTTGTTCGGAGCCCCGGATGTGATCAGGGACATGACGAGGAGTCTCGAAATGGCCGAGACATAAAGATCAATATATTGGATGGCTATGTTTGGACGTCAGAATGGTTCCGGGTGAGTTCGGGCATTTACCGGAGTACCGGGAGGTTACCGAAACCCCTCGGGGAGTCAATGGGCCTTACTGGGCCTTAGTGGAAAGGAGGAGGCGGTCAAGGTGGGGCACCCCCCCCCCCAAGCCCAATTCGAATTGGGAAGGGTGACGGCCCCCCTTTCCTTGTCTCCTTCTCCCCCTTCCTTCCCTCTCCTACTCCAACTAGGGAAGGGGGAATCCTACTCCCACCGGGAGTAGGACTCCCCCCTTGGGTGCACCTAGGAGGCTGGCCCTCTCCCCTCCTCCACTCCTTTATATACGAGGAGGGGGCACCCCATATACACATAAGTTGATCATTGATCTCTTAGCCGTGTGCGGTGCCCCGCTCCACCATAATCCACCTCGGTCATATCGTTGCAGCGCTTTGGCGAAGCCCTGTGCCCGTAGCTTCATCATCACCATCATCACGCCGTTGTGCTGAAGAAACTCTCCTTCGTCACTCTGCTAGATCAGAGTTCATGGGACGTCACCGAGTTGAATGTGTGCAGATCACGGAGGTGCCGTACATTCGGTACTAGGATCGGTCGATCGTGAAGACGTACGACTACATCAACCGCGTTGTCATAACGCTTCTGCTTTTGGTCTATGAGGGTACGTGGACAACACTCTCCCCTCTGGTTGCTATGCATCACCATGATCTTGCGTGTGCATAGGAAATTTTTCAAATTACTGCGTTCCCCAACATAATATAGAAGCTAACATCACACATATCCAGATAAAATAGATGATGTGGCAAGCAGTTAATGAAGAAAGCGAGGCATGCAGTAACATAGCTAGTTACAAGTACTATGACACTAGTAGAAAAGGGGGCAATGGTCCAGGCCGGGTCAGCCCATTAGTCCCGGTTCAATCCAGAACCGGGACCAATGGGGGCAATGGACCCGGTTCGTGAGCCCCGGGGGCCGGCCGGGCCACGTGGGCCATTGGTCCCGGTTCGGCTGGACCTATTGGTTCCGGTTGGTGGGACGAACCAGGACCAATGCGCCTCGCTCCTGGCCCACCACCATTGGTCCTGGTTGGTGGAATGAACATGGACCAAAGGCTTACCTTTAGTCCCGGTTCGTGGCACGAACTGGGACCAATTAGTTGCCTATATCTACCCCTCGCCCGCGAGCAGAGCACTCCCAGTGCTCTGTTTTTTGTGGCCGGCGAGGGGAGAGCTTTTTGGTGCTCTAGCTCACCTCCTATGCACTCGAGGTGTTCGATGGAATGCCCGAGCCACACTACTTAAGATTTCTCCTCTCCAAGCTCGACCTCCAAGCTCCATTTTCCTCAATATTTGTCTAGGTTTAGCGGTCCGTCATGTCCCGTCCCCGTCTTCACCGCCGTCGATCGCCCGCTCGTCACCGGCACCATCGTGGTGAGCCTCTTGTTCTTATCTTCTTTTTGAAAGGAAAAAAAATTCTTACTTGTATATTTATATAGATACTTGTATAATTTTCTTACTTTTATTATTGCATCTTATATAGTGCGATGGTTTTGGTATCTGCCCCCGTCGGCCCTCGTCCTGTCTATGATTCGGATGTGGTATATATTATATTTTCATAACTATTGGTTCATTTATTGTTTATGACAATTATGCCGACCAACGTGACATAGATTTTATTTATCTAGGAGGTTGTTGAACCGGAAATTCCAACCGACCCTATTGTCGAGAGGTTAAATTTAGTTGAAGAAGAAAACAATTTCTTGAAGGAAAAAATTAGAAAAATTGAGGAGGAGAAGATGATATTGGAGTTGCATGTTGCGGATGTCGTCGATGATCACAAGATCAAGATGGATGCAATGCGCTTGAAGATTAGAAAGATTAGAAAATATGCCATTCATACCGAGGCTTGGTATCATTATGCCGTTGGATCAGTTGTTACATTGGTTGCGATTATGATCGCATTTGTTTTCGCATTGAAATGTTTTACATAGTTTCAGTGTATGGTTTAATTAATTTAGATGCTCTGCAGAGCTTTATGTTGTTAGATGAGAACTATGTATGTACTTTGGTTTTAATGTGATGATGAACTTCTATTAATTTGGTGACTTAATTATCCATTCATGATGTTCTGTAATGATTTTTGACACACTTAATTATATATAATGCACGCAGATGAACCGGCAATGGATGTACGGTTCAAGACACACCTCCGAGTACATTAAGGGCGTGCATGGTTTTCTCGAAGTGGCTGAGGCAAACAAGCAGAATGGTTTTATGTGTTGTCCATGCCCTATATGTGGGAATACGAAGTCTTACTCTGACCGGAAAATCCTCCACACCCACCTGCTTTACAAGGGTTTCATGCCACACTATAATGTTTGGACGAGGCACGAAGAAATAGGGGTTATGATGGAAGATGGCGAAAAAGAAGAGTACGATGACAACTATGTGCCCCCTAAATACGGTGATGCTACTGAACACCAAGAGGAACCAGACGATGTGCACGATGATGCTACAACAGGCGAAGCTGCTGAAGATCAAGAGGAACCAGACAATGTGCCCGATGATGATGATCTCCATCGGGTCATTGTCGATGCAAGGACGCAATGCGATAGTCAAAAGGAGAAGCTGAAGTTCGATCACATGTTAGAGGACCACAAAAAAGGGTTGTACCCCAATTGCGAAGATGACAACACAAAGCTCGGTACCGTACTGGAATTGCTGCAGTGGAAGGCAGAGAATGCTGTGCCTGACAAAGGATTTGAGAAGCTACTGAAAATATTGAAGAAGAAGCTTCCAAAGGATAACAAATTGCCCGACAGTACATACGCAGCAAAGAAGGACGTATGCCCTCTAGGATTGGAGGTGCAGAAGATACATGCATGCCCTAATGACTGCATCCTCTTCCGCGGTGCGTACAAGGATCTGAACGCATGCCCGGTATGCGGTGCATTACGGTATAAGATCAGACGAGATGACCCTGGTGATGTTGACGGCGAGCCCCCCAGGAAGAGGGTTCCTGCGAAGGTGATGTGGTATGCTCCTATAATACCACGGTTGAAACGTCTATTCAGAAACAGAGAGCATGCCAAGTTGATGCGATGGCACAGTGAGGACCGTAAGAAAGACGGGAAGTTGAGAGCACCCGCTGACGGGTCACAGTGGAGAAAAATCGAGAGAAAGTACTGGGATGAGTTTGCAAGTGAGCCAAGGAACGTATGGTTTGCTTTAAGCGCGGATGGCATTAATCCTTTCGGGGAGCAGAGCAGCAATCATAACACCTGGCCCGTGACTCTATGTATGTATAACCTTCCTCCTTGGATGTGCATGAAGCGGAAGTTCATTATGATGCCAGTTCTCATCCAAGGCCCTAAACAACCTGGCAACGACATTGATGTGTACCTAAGGCCATTAGTTGAAGAACTTTTACAGCTGTGGAATGGAAACGGTGTACGTACGTGGGATGAGCACAAACAGGAGGAATTTAACCTAAAGGCGTTGTTGTTCGTGACCATCAACGATTGGCCCGCTCTCAGTAACCTTTCAGGACAGACAAACAAGGGATACCACGCATGCACGCACTGTTTACTTGACACCGATAGTATATACCTGGCAAGTTGCGGGAAGAATGTGCACCTGGGCCATCGTCGATTTCTTCCGACCAACCATCAATGTCGAAAGAAAGGCAAGCATTTCAAAGGCGAGGCAGATCACCGGAAGAAGCCCGCCATGCGTACCGGTGATCACATACTTGCTATGGTCAATGATTTACACGTAATCTTTGGAAAGGGTCCCGGCGGACTAGCTGTTCCGAGTGACGCTGGGGGACACACACCCATGTGGAAGAAGAAATCTATATTTTGGGACCTACCCTACTGGAAAGACCTAGAGGTCCGCTCTTCGATCGACGTGATGCACATGACGAAGAACCTTTGCGTGAACCTACTAGGCTTCTTGGGCGTGTATGGGAAGACAAAAGATACAGCTGAGGCATGGGAGGACCTACAACGTTTGCACGAAAAAGACGGCATGCCTCCAAAGCAGTATGAAGGTCCTGCCAGCTATGCTCTTACCAAAGAAGAGAAGGAAATCTTCTTTGAATGCCTGCTTAGTATGAAGGTCCCGACTGGCTTCTCATCTAATATAAAAGGAATAATAAATATGGCAGAGAAAAAGTTTCAGAACCTAAAGTCTCATGACTGCCACGTGATTATGACGCAACTGCTTCCGGTTGCATTGAGGGGGCTTCTACCGGAAAACGTCCGATTAGCCATTGTGAAGCTATGTGCATTCCTCAATGCAATCTCTCAGAAGGTGATCGATCCAGAAATTATACCAAGGCTAAGGAGTGATGTGGTGCAATGTCTTGTCAGTTTCGAGCTGGTGTTCCCACCATCCTTCTTCAATATCATGATGCACGTCCTAGTTCATCTAGTTGACGAGATTGTCATTCTGGGCCCCGTATTTCTACACAATATGTACCCCTTTGAGAGGTTCACGGGAGTCCTAAAGAAATATGTCTGTAACCGCGCTAGGCCAGAAGGAAGCATCTCCATGGGCCATCAAACAGAGGATGTCATCGGGTTTTGTGTTGACTTCATTCCTGGCCTTAAGAAGATAGGTCTCCCTAAATCGCGATATGAGGGGAGACTGGCTGGAAAAGGCACGCTTGGAAGGGACTCAATAATATGCAGGGACGGATATTCTTGGTCTCAAGCACACTACACAGTTCTACAGAACTCTACCTTGGTGACCCCGTATGTCGATGAACACAAGAACAGTCTGCACTCCAAACACCCGGAGTGGTGCGACGACTGGATTACATGTGAACACATCAGGACTTTCAGCAGTTGGTTGGAAGCACGTATCAGAGGTGACAACACTATTTGTGATGAGCTATACTTGTTGTCCAGGGGACCATCTTTGACTGTATTGATTTGGAAAGGATACGAGATAAATGGGAATACATTTTACACGATTGACCAAGATCAAAAGAGCACCAACCAAAACAGCGGTGTCCGCTTTGATGCAATAACCGAGAGGGGAAAGGACACATATTATGGTTACATAGTGGACATATGGGAACTTGACTACGGAGTAGACTTTAAGGTCCCTTTGTTTAAGTGCAAATGGGTCAATCTGTCAGGAGGCGGGGTACAGGTAGACCCACAGTACGGAATGACAACAGTGGATCTGAAAAATCTTGGGTACACTGACGAACCGTTCGTCCTAGCCAATGATGTGGCACAGGTTATCTATGTGAAGGACATGTCTACCAGACCGAGAAAGAGAAAAGATAAGGAAGCGAATACATCATACGATGAGCCAAAGCGCCACAGAGTTCTTTCAGGAAAAAGGGACATCGTGGGAGTGGAGGACAAGACAGACATGTCTGAAGATTATGAAAAGTTTCATGAAATTCCTCCCTTCAAAGTCAAGGCTGACCCGAGCATCCTGATAAACGATGAAGATTATCCATGGTTACGGCGCAATAAGCAATGACACAAGCGAAGAAAAAGTGAAGACTTTCTCCCGCAACTATTATGATGATACCATGCCAACTTTGTAACTGACGAGTATGATACCATTGTCCATTTTGTACATGCACATGCTATGTGGGTCAATTTATGATACCATGCCAACTTTCAACTTTTTCAGAGTTCATTTGAAATGCTTTAGTGCCTTATGGTTCGGCCCTCGTAATAATTAAAAATAGCAACAATAAGTATTTTGTTGTAAGTAGAAACAAAATAAAATAAATAAAGCAAGAAAGAAAAAAAAAGAAAAAAAGTGTTTTCAAATTTGAAAACTAATGGCACTAACAGAAAGTTTATAATTTTCCTAAAACTAAAAGCAAAAACAATTAAAAAATAAAGCAAAAAACAAAAGAAAATAAATAATGCAGAAAACAAAACAAAAAACAACAATAAGTATTTTGTTGTAAGTAGAAACAAAATAAAATAAATAAAGCAAGAAAGAAACCAAAAAAACAAAAAAAAGTGTTTTCAAATTTGAAAACTAATGGCACTAACAAAAAGTTTATAATTTTCCTAAAACTAAAAGCAAAAACAATTAAAAAATAAAGCAAAAAACAAAAGAAAATAAATAATGCAGAAAACAAAACAAAAAACAGCAATAAGTATTTTGTTGTAAGTAGAAACAAAATAAAATAAATAAAGCAAGAAAGAAAACAAAAAAACAAAAAAAGTGTTTTCAAATTTGAAAACTAATGGCACTAATAGAAAGTTTATAATTTTCCTAAAACTAAAAGCAAAAACAATTAAAAAATAAAGCAAAAAACAAAAGAAAATAAATAATGCAGAAAACAAAACAAAAAAACTGGAAAATAAATAAATATAGCAACAATAAGTAAAGAAAACAAAAAATCAAAAAATGCCTCCTACTGGGCCCCCACGGCCTGAATACGACATGAAACCCTACTATGGGCCAGGATTCAGGCCCGAGTAGGCCCAGAAGGCCCATCAGGCAAAGCAATAGCAAGTAGGCCCGAAAGCCTGCGGTGGAGAGGAGCTCGAGAGGGGTGCGGCAGTGGGGCTTATAAACCACTGCGCACCCCTCTCAACTAGCAAGGTGGGACTAAACTTTGGCCCCGAGGCGGGCAGCACAGGGGCCTTTGGTCCCGGTTGGTGGCACCAACCGGGACTAAAGGGGGAGGCATTAGTCCCGGTTGGTGCCACCAGCCGGTACCAAAGGCCGCCAAATAAGCAACACTTAGCAGTTTCCGGCCAAATCGCCCACTTCTCCCCCGATGCCCCCCTGCTCCTCCTCGTCGCCGTTGCCGCCCGACGCCCCTGCTCCACCTTGCCGACGCCGTCAGGCTGCTCGCCTGAGCCGTCGCCGCCGCCCCCTGTGAGCACAGCCTGCTCCCGCGCCCCTCCCGTCCCGCGCCCTTGCGCGACCACCGCACGCCGCCCTTGTCCCTGCGCGGCCGCCGCGCCGCCGCCCCAGCCCTGCGCGGCCGCTGCGCGCCGCCCCGCCGCCGCCCCTGCCCTACGCGGCCGCTGCGCGCCGCCCCGCCACCCCTGCAATTTCCATAGCAATTTTTTCATTTTTTTGTGTATATGTGTTTGTATGTGTATATAATGTATATATGTATGTGGTAGCTATATATATGATGAATGGATGTGGCTATATATGTATGTATGAATATAATGTTCATAGCATTTTTTTGTTTATATATGTTTTTTCATATATGTATTAATTTTTTGTTTAGGTTGTTAGTAGATATCGATTTTAGGTTAGTGCATTTTAGGTTAGTGTAGAGGAGAAAGTAAAATAAGGAAAAGGAAGAAAAGAGGAAGAAGGAAGAAGGAAGAAAGAAGAAGAAAAAGAATGAGAGGAAAAAGGAAAATAAGAAGAGGGAGAAGAGGAGAAATAAATAAGAAGAGGAAAAAAGAAGAAAAAGAAGAGGAGAAGAAGAAAGGAATAGAGGAGAAGAAGAAAAAATAGAAAAAAAAATCTATTTTTCCTTCTTCTCCTCTATTCCTTTCTTCTTCTCCTCTTTTTTTTCTTCTTCTTCCTTCTTCCTTCTTCCTCTTTTCTTCCTTTTCATTAATTATTTTCCTTTCTCGTCGTTGTCGCGTCGTTGTCGATATAACCCCCTCGAGATAACTTCAACATGAGGGGCGGTCGATATATATACCCCCTCTCGACCGTGATAACTTATACAATGGCAGCACCCCCCCCCTTGGCCCTCTCGCTCGACCAAAACTCTCGAGGACACCCAAACCCTAGAGAGAAAACGATGTTGGTCTCCTACCCCCTCCCGCTGCGCCCCTACCCGACAAATTAACTCTCTCGAGGCCACCCAAATTTACCAAGTTAAAAGAGCGTTGTCGTCGAGGCCACCCCAAACCCTTGAAGCGTTGTTGTGTCGAGGCGACCCCAAACCCTAGAGAAGCAGCGTCGAGGCCACTAGCATGATTCCTTATTGTGATTAGCTAGCTAGTTCTACGTTTGCCACTAATATATATATATATATATATATATATATATATATATATCCATCTGTACCATGTTTGAATAATAATTGACATGTTATAAATATTTGCAGAAACTATGGAGCACTCCCGAGACGAAGAAACAGAAGTGATATTGGGGGACATAATCGCAAATGGAAGGGATGAAGTTGCGTCATTTCTCCTCGACACTGTTGGTCAGCTGGAAGAACGGGGTGAAGAAGAGGGCTATGTTCATGATGGCTTCGGCCCATTAATGCCGGTACAAGAAGAGGACTATGTTCATGATGGCTCCGGTGACACAATGGAGGTACAAGAAGGAGACCGTGCTGACTGCTCTGGTGACCGAACCGAGCCCGGCCAGGTATATATATATTAGTTAAGCCCGTGCTGACTAGTTAATTGATGCTTCCATTATGTTGGTATATGTACACATATTAATTACTCTTGTCTTTCTTCCTTATAATTTCTAGCCCTCCGGATCGAGCACAACTTCAGTAAGGAGACGAGGCCCAAAGAAAAAGTTGAGCTCGGATGAAAAGTTTGAGATCATAGAAATCGTGCCCGACGGCGAACCGATTGAACCCATCCGGACAAGGAAGGCATTTTCTGCTCAGTGCGGGGTTCTTGTTAAGGACAAGATCCCAATCAGCATCCAGCAATGGTATAAGCCTAAGGTGGAAGACCCTGAGGTGTCTTATGTCAATGATATGCAGAAAGAAGATCTTTGGACTCAGCTGAAGGCAAATTTCACCCTACCGCCAGAGGAGGATCCAGAGAAGCCAGTTAAAGAGCAATTAATCAAGTCTTGTGCTCTGAAGAAGATGGCAACCCTAATGAGGAGGTGGAGGAAAGAGCTGAACCAGTTTGTCAGAGAAAAAAAAGACACCAGAATTCATCGGCAAATATGAGAAGATCAAAGATCACTGGCCCGCATTTGTGGCCCACAAGACATCAGAAAAGAGTAAGAAGATGTCAGAGACAAACAAGAAAAATGATGCGAAGAAGACACTTCACCATCGCAGGGGGTCAGGCTACCTCAAAGCCCGGCCTAAGTGGTCCAAGGCTGAGCATGATCTGCTTGAAAAAGGGATCGAACCAGAGACAATGTACTGGCCAGACCGTTGCCGGACTTGGTTCTTCGGGACAATGTACTTGAAAGAAGATCGCACCATATCGGCAACTTTTTGTTCGTTTCCTGATATCTCAAGTAATAATAATTATTTTCTTTGTCTTGCAGGGTTTGGAAACAGTTCACCGCAGAAGCTCCGGGACTGCCGAAGGAGCTGAGATACACATACCCGAAAGTAAGTACTACTGGCTAGCTAGTTGCGTGCATCTCCCGTTGATTCTATAGCTATACTTTCATCAATGCCATTTATAATGCTTCATTATCAGTTTGATTGACCTCTATTTCTCGTAAAGTGCTTGTGGCAGGAGGAAGGGAATGATTTCTGTGGATACTACGTGTGCGAGTTCATCCACACCGCGACTTTGAAAAACAAGCGGGGCTACTCTAAAAGACAATATGAAGTGCGTAAGCAATAGTATTCACAATTTCATTTTATTACACCATCATTTCTGTTGAGTTTCATTCATATATATGTATTAATTAACCCCCTTCTTCAAATTAGACGTGGTAGATGCGGAATGAACTCCTAGAATCAGATCGCATGAAAGCAATTCAAGAGGAATTGGCGGGATTCTTTCTTGACCACGTCATCAGTAAAGCCGGAGAATACCATGTGGAAATTGATTTCAAATGCTAGGGGTTTGTAATTAAGAGATCTTATACATATTGTACATGTATGTAGCCAATAGCGTCGGATACATGATACGAAAACTTGTTGTTTGACCAATCTCTCGAAGAAGGAGAGGTCGATCGATCACTTCTCTCGGTATGCATGACGAACTTCTGTACTGAATGGTTCTCTTGATCACTTATGTATATATAGTACGTAGCGTCGACCAAGCACGGACATAAGAGAGGACACTTCTCTCTATTAATTAGCTAGCTAACACAATATATGAAACACCTAAATTAACCCCCCAAAACCCCCAACCTCCCCTCCTTTCAAAAAAAACAAAAACCCCGGCCACTGGAATGCTGACGCGTGGATGCCTTTTGGTCCCGGTTGGAGCCACCAATCGGGACCAAAGGCCTCCTGACTGGGCTCGGCGCACAGGGCCACGTGGAGGCACATTGGTCCCGGTTCGTGTTTGAATCGGGACTAATGGGTGGAGGTATTAGTAACGACCCATTAGTCCCGGTTCATGAACCGGGACTAAAGGCCCTTACAAACCGGGACTATTAGGTGTTTTTCTACTAGTGTGAGTAACATCACACATACCAAGGCAAGACGAGTCTATAACATAATAAATGAAGTGTTGCATGACACCACACATATGTTACTCCCCATTGTAGAGGTAGTAACATAGACTAGTAACATATCCATGTTACTAGTCTAAGTTACTACCCACTGTGGCTAGTCTTAGCTTACAAGTGTTGTGTCTCAAATAGCACACACCACTGTTACAAATAGTGTGTGTTAGGACAAACATGACAAAGATAGTGACTTGCGATGTGCGTTGGTGTCTGTGGACATCCTTTTACCTCCTTGGAGGCGCCGCCGTGGATTCCACCCTTCACGCACCCTTGGATCCAGTTCTTCGGGCGGAAGCCTAAAACCAAGTCGGGTTGGGCGACAGCATCGGCATCGTCGCTTCCCTCTTTGGGGCGTCGCTTGGAAGAACTTTGGATCCCGTTTGCACGCTTCATGGGTTGGTTGCTCGCAACATTGCGGTCGGCAGTGTTGGGGAACGTAGCATGAAATTTCAAAAATTTCCTACGCTCACGCAAGATCTGTCTAGGAGATACATAACAACAGAGGGGGAGAGTGTGTCTACGTACCCTCGTATACCGAAAGCGGAAGCATTTGACAATGCGATTCATGTAGTCGAACTTTTCGCGATCTGATCACGATCCAACCGATCTAGTGCCGAACGGACGACACCTCATCCTTCCTTATCTAGCAAGTAGGAGAGGAGAAGTAGATGGGATCACAACCAACACGACGGCGTGGTGGTGATGGTGGTGGTGGAGCACCGACAGCACTTCGCTAAGTATCGCCGGTACGAGGCGGTGGAACTATGGAGTAACGGGAGAGAGAGGGGTGCCAATGGCTTGGTGTGTGCTCTTGGGGTGTGCCCTCCTCTCTATATATAGGTGGAGGGGCGTGGAAAACAGCCCCTCCAAGCCCTAGGGCGTAGCTAAGGGGGAGAGGGCTTGGACTCCAAGTCCAATCCTATTCCTACTAGGACTCCTTCCATTTTTGCCTTCCCAGCCACATGGGCTTTTGAGGACTTGTGCGCCTAGCCCAATAAGGCCAGGGAACCTCCCCGCAGCCCATGCTAGCCCTTGGGTCATGGTGAACCCACTTGTGGACTTCCGGACCCCTCCGGAATCCTCAGGAACCTTCTGGAAGCTTCCCGGTACAATACCGAAAAAACTGCACCTTTTTCGGAACCCAAAATACGACTTCCTATATATAAATATTTACCTCTATACCATTCCTAGACTCCTCGTGACGTCCGGGATCTCTTCCTGGACTCCGAACAACATTTGGTTACCACTCGTCAAATATCCCAATACTACTCTAGCATCAACGAACGTTAAGCGTGCGACCCTACGGGTTCAGGAATTATGTAGTCATGACCGAAACACCTCTCTGGTCAATAACCAATGGCGGGACCTAGATGCCCATATTGATTCCTACATATTCCACGAAGATCTTTATCGGTCGAACCGTTATGACAACATACGTAATTCCCTTTGTCCATCGGTAAGTTACTTGCTCGAGATTCGATTGTCGGTCATACCTAGTTCAATCTCGTTACCGACAAGTCACTTTACTCGTTTCGTAATACATCATCCTGCAACTAACTCATTAGTCACTTTTCTTGCAAGGCTTCTTATGATGTGTATTACCGAGAGGGCCCAGAGATACCTCTCCGATACTCGGAGTGAAAAATTCTAATCTCGATCTATGCCAACCCCAAACACCTTCGGAGATACCTGTAGAGCATCTTTATAATCACCCAGTTAAGTTGTGATGTTTGATAGCACACAAGGCATTCCTCCGGTATGCGGGAATTGCATAGTCTCATAGTCGACGGAAAATGTATTTGACATGAAGAAAGCAATAGCAATAAAACTGAACAATCATAATACTAAGCTAATGAATGGGTCTTGTCCATCACATCATTATCCTAATGATGTGATCCCGTTTATCAAATGACAGCACATGTCTATGGTTAGGAAACTTAACCATCGTCGATCATTGAGCTAGTCTAGTAGAGGTTTACTACGGACACGGTGTTTTGCTATGTATCCACACATGTATCAAGTTTCTGGTTAATACAATTCTAGCATGAATAATAAACATTTATCATGAATAAGGAAATATAAAATAACAACTTTATTATTGCCTCTATGGCATATTTCCTTCAGTCTCCCACTTGCACTAGAGTCAATAATCTAGTTCACATCACCATGTGCTTTAACACCAATAGTTCACATCGTCATGTGATTAACACCCATAGTTCACATCGCCATGTGACCAACACCCAAATGATTTACTAGAGTCAATAATCTAGTTCACATCACCATGTGATTAACACCCAAGGAGTACTAAGGTGTGATTATGTTTTGCTTGTGAGAGAAGTTTAGTCAACTGGTCTGTCACATTCAGATCCGTATGTATTTTGCAAATTTCTATGTCTACAATGCTCTGCATGGTGCTACTCTAGCTAATTGCTCCCACTTTCAATATGTATCCAGACTGAAACTCAGAGTCATCTAGATTAGTGTTTAAAGCTTGCATCATCATAATCCTTTACGATGAACCCTTTATCACCTCCATAACCGAGAAATATTTCCGTAGTCCTCTAAGGATAATTTGACCGCCGTCTAGTGATCTACTCCTGGATCACTATTCTACCCCCTTGCTAAACTCATTGGCAAGGCACACAACAGGTCTGGTACACAGCATGGCATACTTTATAGAACCTATGATTGATGCATAGGGAATGACTTTCATTTTCTCTCTATCTTCTATCGTGGTCGGGCTTCAAGTCTTACTCGACTTCACACCTTGCAATATAGACAAGAACCCCTTCTTTGACTTTCATTTTGAACATCTTCAAAACTTTGCCAAGATATGTGCTTTGTGAAAGTCCTATTAAGCGCCTCAATCTATCCATATAGAACTTGATGCCCAATATGTAAGTAGCTTCACCGAGGTATTTCATTGAAAAATTCTTATTCAAATATCCTTTTATGCTATCCAGAAATTCTATATCATTTCCAATCAATAATATGTCATCCACATATAATATCAAAAATGCTACAGAGCTCCCACTCACTTTCTTGTAAATACAGGCTTCACCATAAGTCTGTATAAAACCATATGCTTTGATCACCTTATCAAAGTGTATATTCCAACTCCGAGATGCTTGCACCAGTCCATAGATGGATCGCTGGAGCTCGCACACTTTGTTAGCACCTTTAGGATTGACAAAACCTTCTAGTTGTATCATATACAACTCTTCTTTAATATCCATCAAGGAATGCAGTTTTTTGACATCCATTTGCTAGATTTCATAATAATAAAATGTGGCAATTGCTAACATGATTCAGACAGACTTAAGAATCTCTACGGGTGAGAAAGTCTCATCGTAGTCAACTCCTTGAACTTTGTCGAAAACTTTTTGTGACAAGTCGAGCTTTGTAGATGGTGACATTACTATCAGCATCAGTCTTCTTCTTGAAGATCCATTTATTCTTAATGGCTTGCCGATCATCGGGCAATCCACCAAAGTCCACACTTTGTTCTCATACATGGATCCTATCTTAGATTTCATGGCCTCAAGCCATTTATCGGAATCTGGGCTCATCATAGCTTCTTCATAGTTCGTAGGTTCGTTATGGTCAAGTAACATGACTTCCAGAACATGATTGTCATACCACTCTAGTGCGGATCGTGCTCTGGTTGACCTACGAGGTTCAATAGCAACTTCATCTAAAGGTTCATGATCATCATCATTAGCTTCCTCTCTAGTTGGTGTAGGCATCACGGGAATGGATTTCTCGGATGAGCTACTTTCCAAATTGAGAGAAGGTACAATTACCTCATCAAGTTCTACTTTCCTCCCACTCACTTCTTTCGAGAGAAACTCCTTCTCTAGAAAGGTTCCGTTCTTGGCAACAAAGATCTTGCCTTTGGATCTGTGGTAGAAGGTGTACCCAATTGTTTCCTTAGGGTGTCCTATGAAGATGCATGATACGTCTCCAACGTATCTATAATTTTTTATTGTTCCATGCTATTATATTACCCCTTTTGGATGTTTATGGGCTTTATTTTACATATTTATATCATTTTTGGGACTAACTTACTAACCGGAGGCCCAGCCCGTATTGCTGTTTTTTTGCCTATTCCAGTATTTCGAAGAAAAGGAATATCAAACGGAGTCTAATCGGATGAAACCTTCGGGAGCATGATTTTTGGAACGAACGTGATCCATAGGACTTGCAGCAAGTCAAGAAGCAATCGAGGCGGCCAGGAGATAGGAGGGCACACCCACCCCTCCTGTGGGCGCCCGCTGTCTCCTGGGCCCCTCAGGCGGCCACCGACGTACTTCTTCCTCCTATATATACCTACGTACCCCGAAAACATCCAGGGAGCCAATGAAACACAATTTCCACCACCGTAACCTTCTGTATCCACGAGATCCTATCTTGGAGCCTTCGCCGGTGCTCCACTGGAGGGGGAATCGGCCACGGAGGGCTTCTACATCAACACCATAGCCCCTTCGATGAGTTGTGAGTAGTTTACCACAGACCTTCGGGTCCATAGTTATTAGCCAGATGGCTTCTTCTCTCTTTTTGGATCTCAATAAAATGTTCTCCCCCTCTCTTGTGGAGATCTATTTGATGTAACTCTTTTTGCGGTGTGTTTGTCGAGATCCGATGAATTGTGGGCTTATTATCAAGTTTATCTATGAGAAATATTTGAATCTTCTCTGAATTATTTTATGTATGATTGAGTTATCTTTGCGAGTCTCTTTGAATTATTAGTTTGGTTTGGCCTACTAGATTGATATTTCTTGCCATGGGAGAAGTGCTTAGCTTTGGGTTCAATCTTGCTGTGTCCATACCCAGTGACAGGAAGGGTTGCAAGGCATGTATTGTATTGTTGCCATCGAGGATAAAAAGATGGGGTTTATATCATATTGCATGAGTTTATCCCTCTACATCATGTCATCTTTCTTAATGTGTTACTCTGTTCTTATGAACTTAATACTCTAGATGCATGCTAGATAGTGGTCGATGTGTGGAGTAATAGTAGTAGATGAAGGCAGGAGTCTGTCTACTTGTTGCATACGTGATGCCTATATACATGATCATGCCTAGATAATCTCATAATTATTCGCTTTTCTATCAACTGCTCGACAGTAATTTGTTCACCCACCGTAATACTTATGCTATCTTGAGAGAAGCCACTAGTGAAACCTATGGCCCCTGGGTCTATCTTTTATCATATAAGCTTTCAATCTACTTTTATTTGCATTTTACTCTTTGCATCTATATTATAAAATACCAAAAATATATTTATCTTATCATACTATCTCTATCAGATCTCACTTTCGCAAGTGGCCATGAAGGGATTGACAACCCCTTTATTGCATTGGTTGCGAGTTCTTTGTTTGTTTGTGTAGGTGCGTGGGACTTTTGAGGAGCCTCCTACTGGATTGATACCTTGGTTCTCAAAAACTGAGGGAAATACTTACGCTACTCTTGCTGCATCACCCTTTCCTCTTCAAGGAAAACCAACGCAAGCTCAAGACGTAGCAAGAAGGATTTCTAGCGCCGTTGCAGGGGTGAGGTCTTCGCTCAAGTCAAGACATACCAAGTACCCATCACAAACTCATCTCCCTCGCATTTACATTATTTGCCATTTGCCTCTCGTTTTCCTCTCCCCCACTTCACCCTTGCCATTTTATTCGCCCTCTCTTTCCCAATCTCCTCCTCTCTCTCTCTCACTTGTCTTTCTGTGTGCTTGTTTGTCCTTATGGCTTTGCCTAAGAGTACTGACCTCCTTCTTAGGAGGTTGGAAGAGATTGAATCAAATATTAGAAGCTTTATGACTTTGCAATTTGAGCATAATAATTTCTTCAGAAAAGAGCTTAAAGAACAAAAAGGTTTTTTGGGGTTTATGAATAAGGAGCTTGATGATATGTCTAAAGAATTTTATGGTTTGAACTCTCAAATTACCCGGCTTGAAAATTCTATAGCCAAAATTTCTGATAAGCAAGCTACCTTAGTCAATAAGATGGCTGCCAAACCAGAAAAATTAGGTGAAAATAAGGATGAAGATCTTAAAGTTATTGATGTGTCTCCTATTAGATCTTTGTTTTGCAATATGAATCTTAATAATAGTGGGACTGGATATGAGTCAACTTTAGTTAGAAGGCGTCCCAATAATTCAGAGTTTTTAGATCTTGATGCTAAATTTGGTAAAAGTGGGATTGGAGAGGTCATGACTTTAAATAGTATTGAACCCACTATCTCGGATTTCAAGGAATTTGATTATGATAATTGTTCTTTAGAAGGTTGTATTTCCTTGTTGCAATCCGTTGTTAATTCTCCTC
Source organism: Triticum dicoccoides (assembly GCF_002162155.2). Classification (NCBI taxonomy): domain Eukaryota; kingdom Viridiplantae; phylum Streptophyta; class Magnoliopsida; order Poales; family Poaceae; genus Triticum; species Triticum dicoccoides. Next base: position 622,894,690 of record NC_041393.1, on the reverse strand, counting down.
ATGCTTATAGTCAAAATAAAGCTTTTACCAAACATATCGTTGATGCCTTGATGCAATCTTGTGATGAAAAACTTAATTTGGAAGTTTCTATACCTAGAAAACTTAATGATGAGTGGGAACCTACTATAAAGATTAAAATTAAAGATCATGAGTGTTTTTCTTTGTGTGATTTGGGTGCTACTGTTTCCACGATTCCGGAAACTTTATGTGATATTCTAGGTTTCCATGATCTTGATGATTGCTCTTTAAATTTGCACCTTGCGGATTCCACCATTAAAAAGCCAATGGGAAGGATCAATGATGTTATCATTGTTGCAAATAGAAATTTGGTGCTCATAGATTTTATCGTTCTTGATATAGATTGCAATCTTTCTTGCCCTATTATTCTTGGTAGACCTTTCCTTAGAACGATTGGTGCGATTATTGATATGAAGGAAGGGAATGTTAGATTCCAATTTCCATTAAACAAAGGCATGGAGCACTTTCCAAGAAAGAAAGTCAAATTACCTTATGAATCTATCATGCGAGCTACTTATGAATTGAGTGCCAAAGATGGCACTACTTAGATCTATCTTCGCTTTTATGCCTAGCTAGGGGTGTTAAACGATAGCGCTAGTTGGGAGGCAACCCAATTTTCTTTGTGTTTTTTGTTTTTGTTTCTGTTTAGTAATAAATTTTGCATCTACCTTCTGTTTAGATGTGTTTTTATGTTTTAATTAGTGTTTGTGCCAAGTAGAACCTATAGGATAACCTACGGTGATAGTTGATTTGATTCTGCAGAAAAACAGAAACTTTGCGCGCATGAAATTAGTTTTGTTAAATAACATAAACATGCTTTTGCGTTGATTCCTTTTGCTGCTGATCAATAGACAAATTTTCCAGGACTTCCTATTTTGGTAGGAGTTTTAGAGTTCCAAAAGTTTGCGTTAGTTATAGATTGCTACAGACTGTTCTGTTTTTGGCAGATTCTGCATTTCGTGTGTTGTTTGCTTATTTTGATGCATCTATGGCTAGTAAAATAGTTTATAAACCATAGAGAAGTTGCAATAAAGTAGGTTTAACACCAAAATAAATAAAGAATGAGTTCATTACAGTACCTTATGTGGTGGTTTTGTTTTCTTTCACTAACGGAGGTTATAAGATTTCCTATTGAGTTTTGTGTTGTGAAGTTTTCATGTTTTGGGTAAAGATTTGATGGACTATGGAATAAGGAGTGGCAAAAGCCTAAGCTTGGGGATGCCCATGGCACCCCAAGATATTCAAGAGTGGCCAAAAGCCTAAGCTTGGGGATGCCCTGGGAAGGCATCCCCTCTTTCGTCTTCGTTCATTGGTAACTTTACTTGGAGCTATATTTTTGTTCGCCACATGATATGTGTTTTGCTTGGAGCGTCTTGTCTTATATTAGTATTTGCTTTTTAGTTTACCACAATCATCCTTGCTGTACAAGGTGGGTGCAGAGGCAGCGGCTACGCTCACGGTGCAGTAGAGGCAAGCCGATCCGCCTCCTTTGCTGGCATCCGCGCCTCTCCTCCTTCTCTGGTCGGTGACGCCCAGCTAATCACCTCCTTCGGCGGCTTCCTTGCAACCTGGGTGGATAAGTACCTCGGGGAGGCGGTGGATCTCGTCGATGCGGTGGCGGAGCTCCTGGGGCTGTGGGAAGGAGGGAGAGGGGAGGGGCGCGGGCGCCTGTGTTGACGAGGAAGTGAGGAGGGAGGACTGTGGCAACTGCGGGTTGGGGGCTAGCCGGCTAGGGTTCGTTCGGTCGTGCGCTCCCTCCATTGCCCCCTGACCTTCTTGATTTCCTCTGCTCCACCTTTGCCTTCCTCTCCTCTCCCGAGGACTCACCACGGCTCTCTGGCCCTGCCCTTTGAACTGGTGCGTGAACGGACGAGGCGAAGTCCGAGTGGGGTGGAAGAGGCGGGGCTCGGGGTGGAGCATGTGAGGACGGAGGAGGAAGAGCTCAGGGCAGACATAGACAGAGGAGGAAGAGCTCATACCAGGGATGGAGGACGAATGCGTGTGGGGCGGCGGCAAGGGTTGTGCGGCTAAGACGAGTGAGGGAGGAAGGAGGCGGGGCGTGCGGTTGTGGGGTTTGGGCAACCAATGGGCTTTTCGGGATGAATGACCAATCGTACTGTTTCACCCCGCACCCAGCCAACACATCGCGACCCCATCGACGAAGCGGCCCACTCGTCATACACGCGTGAAAGAAACAGCAATGTGAAACACACAGTGAATATCTAATGGATGAGGAGAGCCAAGGTGGGATTTTTACCCCGATCTGACGGCCACAAATGGCCCAATTGAGAAGCCCACTTTATTAGTAATTTATTAGAATATGCTATGTGCTTCACTTATATCTTTTGAGCTAGATAGTTTTTTCTCTAGTGCTTCACTTATATCTTTTAGAGCACGGCGGTGGCTTAATTTTGTAGAAATTGCTAGTCTCTCATGCTTCACTTATATTATTCTGAGAGTCTTTTAGAACAACATGGTATTTGCTATGGTTATAAAATTGGTCCTAGAATGGTAGGCATCCAAGTTGGGTATAATAAAAACTATCATAGGAAGTGAATTGGATGCTATGATCAATTTGATACTTGATAATTGTTTTGAGATATGGAGGTAGTGATATTAAAGTCATGCTAGTTAGGTGATTATGAATTTAAAGAATGCTTGTGTTGAAGTTAGCAAGTCCCGTAGCATGCACGTATGGTTAAAGTTGTGTAACAAATTTGAAGCATGAAGTGTACCTGGATTGTGCATCCTTATGAGTGGCGGTCGGGGACGAGCGAGGGTCTTTTCCTACCAATCTATCCCTCTAGGAGCATGTGCGTAGTGCTTGGTTTTTGATGACTTCTAAATTTTTGCAATAAGTATATGAGTTCTTATGACTAATGTTGAGTCCATGGATTATACGCACTTTTACCTTTCCACCATTGCTAGCCTCTTCGGTACCGTGCATTGCCCTTTCTCACCTTGAGAGTTAGTGCAAACTTCGCCGGTGCACCAAATCCCTGTGATATGATACGCTCTATCAAACATAAACCTCCTTATATCTTCCTCAGAACAGCCACCATACCTACCTATTATGGCATTTCCATAGCCATTCTGAGATATATTGTCATGCAACTTTCCACCATTCCGTTTATCATCATGACATACATTACTTTTGTCATATTGCCATTGCATGATCATGTAGTTGACATCGTATTTGTGGCAAAGCCACCATGCATAATTTTTCATACATGTCACTCTTGATTCATTGCACCATCCCGGTACACCGCCGGAGGCATTCATATAGAGTCATATCTTGTTCTAGTTTCGAGTTGTAATTCATGTGTTGTAATCAATAAAAGTGTGATGATCATCATTATTAGAGCATTGTCCCAAAGAAAAAAAAGAAAGGCCAAAAGAAAAAAAAAGGCCAAAGAAAAAAAAGAAAGAAAATAAAAGAAAATAAATAAAAAGGGGCAATGTTACTATCTCTTTTTCCACACTTGTGCTTCAAAGTAGCACCATGTTCTTCATATAGTGAGTCTCATATATTGTGCTTCAAAGTAGCACCATGTTTTTCATATAGAGAGTCTCATATGTTGTCACTTTCATATACTAGTGGGAATTTTTCATTATAGAACTTGGCTTGTATATTCCTACGATGGGCTTCCTCAAATGCCCTAGGTCTTCGTGAGCAAGCAAGTTGGATGCACACCCACTTAGTTTCTTTTGTTGAGCTTTCATTCATTTATAGCTCTAGTGCATCCGTTGCATGGAAATCCCTACTCCTCATGTTGACATCAATTGATGGGCATATCCATAGCCCGTTGATTATCCTCGTCAATGTGAGACTTTCTCCTTTTTTGTCTTCTCCACACAATCCCCATCATCATATTCTATTCCACCCATAGTGCTATATCCATGGCTCACGCTCATGTATTGCGTGAAGGTTGAAAAAGTTTGAGATTATTTAAGTATGAAACAATTGCTTGGCTTGTCATCGGGGGTGTAGAATTTGGGAACATTTTTGTGTGACGAAAATGAAGCATAGCCTAGCTATATGATTTTGTAGGGATGAACTTTCTTTAGCCATGTTATTTTGAGAAGACATGTGCTTTGATTAGTATGCTTGAAGTGTTACTATTTCTTATGTCAATATGAAATTTTATTTTGAATCATTTGGATCTGAAAATTCATGCCACAATAAAGAAAATTACATTGAGAATTATGCTAGGTAGCATTCCACATCAAAAAATCTGTTTTTATCATTTACCTACTCGAGGACGAGCAGGAATTAAGCTTGGGGATGCTTGATACGTCTCCAAAGTATCTATAATTTTTTATTGTTCCATGCTATTATATTACCCCTTTTGGGTGTTTATGGGCTTTATTTTACATATTTATATCATTTTTGGGACTAACCTACTAACCGGAGGCCCAGCCGTATTGCTGTTGTTTTGCCTATTTCAGTATTTCGAAGAAAAGGAATATCAAACGGAGTCCAAATGGAATGAAACCTTCGGGAGCGTGATTTTTGGAAAGAACGTGATCCAGAGGACTTGGAGTGCAAGTTAAAAAGCAATCGAGGCAGCCAGGAGATAGGAGGGCGCGTCCACCCCTCGGGCGCGCCCCTGTCTCCTCGGCCCCTTGGGCAGCCACCGACATACTTCTTCCTCCTATATGTACCTATGTACCCCAAAAACATCTAGGGAGCCAACGAAACACAATTTCCACCACCGTAACCTTCTGTATCCGTGAGATCCTATCTTGGAGCCTTCGCCGACGGTCCACCGGAGGGGGAATCGACCATGGAGGGCTTCTACATCAACACCATAGCCCCTTCGATGAGTTGTGAGTAGTTTACGACAGACCTTCGGGTCCATAGTTATTAGCTAGATGGTTTCTTCTCTCTTTTTGGATCTCAATACAATGTTCTCCCCCTCACTTGTGGAGATCTATTTGATGTAACTCTTTTTGCGGTGTGTTTGTCGAGATCCGATGAATTGTGGGTTTATGATCAAGTTTATCTATGAGAAATATTTGAATCTTCTCTGAATTCTTTTATGTATGATTGAATTACCTTTGCAAGTCTCTTCGAATTATCAGTTTGGATTGGCCTACTAGATTGATCTTTCTTGCCATGGGAGAAGTGCTTAGCTTTGGGTTAAATCTTGCGGTGTCCTTACCCAGTGACAGAAAGGGTTGCAAGGCACGTATTGTATTGTTGCCATCGAGGATAAAAAGATGGGGTTTATATCATATTGCATGAGTTTATCCCTCTACATCATGTCATCTTTCTTAATGTGTTACTCTGTTCTTATGAACTTAATACTCTAAATGCATGCTGGATAGCGGTCGATGTGTCGAGTAATAGTAGTAGATGCAGGTAGGAGTCGGTCTACTTGTTGCATACATGATGCCTATATACATGATCATGCCTAGATAATCTCATAATTATTCGCTTTTCTATCAATTGCTCGACAGTAATTTGTTCACCCACCGTAATACTTATGCTATCTTGAAAGAAGCCACTAGTGAAACCTATGGCCCCTGGGTCTATCTTTTATCATATAAGCTTTCAATCTACTTTTATTTGCATCTTTACTCTTTGCATCTATATTATAAAATACCAAAAATATATTTATCTTATCATACTATCTCTATCAGATCTCACTTTCGCAAGTGGCCGTGAAGGGATTGACAACCCCTTTATTGCATTGGTTGTGAGTTCTTTGTTTGTTTGTGTAGGTGCGTGGGACTTTTGAGGAGCCTCCTACTAGATTGATACCTTGGTTCTCAAAAACTGAGGGAAATACTTACGCTACTGTTGCTGCATCACCCTTTCCTCTTCAAGGAAAACCAACGCAAGCTCAAGACGTAGCAAGAAGGATTTCTAGCGCCGTTGCCGGGGAGGTCTTCGCTCAAGTCAAGACATACCAAGTACCCATCACAAACTCATCTCCCTCGCATTTACATTATTTACCATTTGCCTCTCGTTTTCCTCTCCCCCACTTCACCCTTGCCGTTTTATTCGCCCTCTCTTTCCCAATCTCTTCTCTCTCTCTCGCTTGTCTTTTTGTGTGCTTGTTTGTCCTTATGGCTTTGCCTAAGAGTACTGACCTCCTTCTTAGGAGGTTGGAAGAGATTGAATCAAATATTAGAAGCTTTATGACTTTGCAATTTGAGCATAATAATTTCTTCAGAAAAGAGCTTAAAGAACAAAAAGGTTTTTTGGGGTTTATATAAGGAGCTTGATGATATGTCTAAAGAATTTTATGGTTTGAACTCTCAAATTACCCGGCTTGAAAATTCTATAGCCAAAATTTCTGATAAGCAAGCTACCTTAGTCAATAAGATGGCTACCAAACCAGAAAAATTAGGTGAAAATAAGGATGAAGATCTTAAAGTTATTGATGTGTCTCCTATTAGATCTTTGTTTTGCAATATGAATCTTAATAATAATGGGACTGGATATGAGTCAACTTTAGTTAGAAGGCGTCCCAATAATTCGGAGCTTTTAGATCTTGATGCTAAATTTGGTAAAAGTGGGATTGGAGAGGTCATGACTTTAAATAGTATTGAACCCACTATCTCGGATTTCAAGGAATTTGATTATGATAATTGTTCTTTAGAAGGTTGTATTTCCTTGTTGCAATCCGTTGTTAATTCTCCTCATGCTTATAGTCAAAATAAAGCTTTTACAACATATCGTTGATGCCTTGATGCAATCTTGTGATGAAAAACATAATTTGGAAGTTTCTATACCTAGAAAACTTAATGATGAGTGGGAACCTACTATAAATATTAAAATTAAAGATCATGAGTGTTTTGCTTTGTGTGATTTGGGTGCTACTGTTTCCACGATTCCGAAAACTTTATGTGATATTCTAGGTTTCCATGATCTTGATGATTGCTCTTTAAATTTGCACCTTGCCGATTCCACCATTAAAAAGCCAATGGGAAGGATCAGTGATGTTATCATTGTTGCAAATAGAAATTTGGTGCTCATAGATTTTATCATTCTTGATATAGATTGCAATCTTTCTTGCCTTATTATTCTTGGTAGACCTTTCCTTAGAACGATTGGTGCGATTATTGATATGAAAGAAGGGAATGTTAGATTCCAATTTCCATTAAAGAAAGGCATGGAGCACTTTCCAAGAAAGAAAGTCAAATTACCTTATGAATCTATCATGCGAGCTACTTATGAATTGAGTGCCAAAGATGGCACTACTTAGATCTATCTTCGCTTTTATGCCTAGCTAGGGGCGTTAAACGATAGCGCTAGTTGGGAGGCAACCCGATTTTCTTTGTGTTTTTTGTTTTTGTTTCTGTTTAGTAATAAATTTTGCATCTACCTTCTGTTTAGATGTGTTTTTATGTTTTAATTAGTGTTTGTGCCAAGTAGAACCTATAGGATAACCTACGGTGATAGTTGATTTGATTTTGCTGAAAAACAGAAACTTTGCGCGCATGAAATTAGTTTTGTTAAATCACATAAACGTGCTTTTGCGTTGATTTGTTTTTCTGCTGATCAATAGACAAATTTTCCAGGACTTCCTATTTTGGTAGGATTTTTAGAGTTCCAGAAGTTTGCGTTAGTTGTAGATTGCTACAGACTGTTCTGTTTTTGACAGATTCTGCATTTCGTGTGTTATTTGCTTATTTTGATGCATCTATGGCTAGTAAAATAGTTTATAAACCATAGAGAAGTTGCAATAAAGTAGGTTTAACACCAAAATAAATAAAGAATGAGTTCATTACAGTACCTTATGTGGTGGTTTTGTTTTCTTTCACTAACGGAGGTTATAAGATTTCCTGTTGAGTTTTGTGTTGTGAAGTTTTCAAGTTTTGGGTAAAGATTTGATGGACTATGGAATAAGGAGTGGCAAAAGCCTAAGCTTGGGGATGCCCATGGCACCCCAAGATATTCAAGAGTGGCCAAAAGCCTAAGCTTGGGGATGCCCTGGGAAGGCATCCCCTCTTTTGTCTTCGTTCATTGGTAACTTTACTTGGAGCTATATTTTTGTTCGCCACATGATATGTGTTTTGCTTGGAGCGTCTTGTCTTATATTAGTCTTTGCTTTTTAGTTTACCACAATCATCCTTGCTGTACAAGGTGGGTGCAGAGGCAGCGGCTACGCTCACGGTGCAGTAGAGGCAAGCCGATCCGCCTCCTTGGCTAGCATCCGCGCCTCTCCTCCTTCTCCGGTCGGTGACGCCCAGCTGATCTCCTCCTTCCGCGGCTTCCTCGCGACTTGGGTGGATAAGGACCTCGGGGAGGCGGTGGATCTCATCGATACGGTGGCGGAGCTCCTGGGGCTGCGGGAAGGAGGGAGAGGGGAGGGGCGCGGGCGCCTGTGTTGACGAGGAAGTGAGGAGGGAGGATTGTGTCTGCTGCGGGTTGGGGGCTAGTCGGCTAGGGTTCGTTCGGCCGTGCGCTCCCTCCATCGCCCCCTAACCTTCTTGATTTCCTCTGCTCCGCCTTTGCCTTCCTCTCCTCTCCCGAGGACTCACCACGGCTCTCTGGCCCTGCCCTTTGAACTGGTGCGCCAACGGACGAGGCGAAGTCCGGGTGGGGTGGAAGAGGCGGGGCTCGGGGTGGAGCATGTGAGGACGGAGGAGGAAGAGCTCAGGGCAGACATAGATAGAGGAGGAAGAGCTCATACCAGGGATGGAGGACGGATGCGGGTGGGGCGGCGGCTAGGGTTGTGCGGCTAAGACGGGTGAGGGATGAAGGAGGCGGGGGCGTTCGGCTGTGGGATTTGGGCGACCAATGGGCTTTTCGGGATGAATGACCAATCGTACAGTTTCACCCCGCACCCAGCCAACACATCCCGACCCCATCGACGAAGCGGCCCACTCGTCATACACGCGTGAAAGAAACAGCAAGGTGAAACACACAGTGAATATCTAATGTATGAGGAGAGCCGAGGTGGGATTTTTACCCTGATCTGACGGCCACGAATGGCCCAATCGAGAAGCCCACTTTATTAGTAATTTATTAGAATATGCTATGTGCTTCACTTATATCTTTTCAGCTAGATAGTTTTTGCTCTAGTGCTTCACTTATATCTTTTAGAGCACGGCGGTGGCTTAATTTTGTAGAAATTGCTAGTCTCTCATGCTTCACTTATATTATTCTGAGAGTCTTTTAGAACAACATGGTATTTGCTATGGTTATAAAATTGGTCTTAAAATGGTAGGCGTCCAAGTTGGGTATAATAAAAACTATCATAGGAAGTGAATTGGATGCTATGATCAATTTGATACTTGATAATTGTTTTGAGATATGGAGGTAGTGATATTAAAATCATGCTAGTTGGGTGATTATGAATTTAAAGAATGCTTGTGTTCAAGTTAGCAAGTCCCGTAGCATGCACGTATGGTTAAAGTTGTGTAACAAATTTGAAGCATGAAGTGTACCTGGATTGTGCATCCTTATGAGTGGCGGTCGGGGACGAGCGAGGGTCTTTTCCTACCAATCTATCCCTCTAGGAGCATGTGCGTAGTGCTTGGTTTTTGATGACTTCTAAATTTTTGCAATAAGTATATGAGTTCTTATGACTAATGTTGAGTCCATGGATTATACGCACTTTTACCTTTCCACCATTGCTAGCCTCTTCGGTACCGTGCATTGCCCTTTCTCACCTTGAGAGTTGGTGCAAACTTCGCCGGTGCATCCAAACCCTGTGATATGATACGCTCAATCAAACATAAACCTCCTTATATCTTCCTCAAAACAGTCACCATACCTACCTATTATAGCATTTCCATAGCCATTCCGAGATATATTGTCATGCAATTTTCCACCATTCCGTTTATCATCATGACATACATTACTTTTGTCATATTGCCATTGCATGATCATGTAGTTGACATCGTATTTGTGGCAAAGCCACCATGCATAATTTTTCATACATGTCACTCTTGATTCATTGCACCATCTCGGTACACCGCCGGAGGCATTCATATAGAGTCATATCTTGTTCTAGTTTCGAGTTGTAATTCATGTGTTGTAATCAATAAAAGTGTGATGATCATCATTATTAGAGCATTGTCCCAAAGAAAAAAAAAGAAAGGCCAAAAAAAGGCCAAATAAAAAAAGAAAATAAAAAAAAATAAATAAAAAGGGGCAATGTTACTATCTCTATTTCCACACTTGTGCTTCAAAGTAGCACCATGTTCTTCATATAGTGAGTCTCATATATTGTGCTTCAAAGTAGCACCATGTTTTTCATATAGAGAGTCTCATATGTTGTCACTTTCATATACTAGTGGGAATTTTTCATTATAGAACTTGGCTTGTATATTCCTACGATGGGCTTCCTCAAATGCCCTAGGTCTTCGTGAGCAAGCAAGTTGGATGCACACCCACTTAGTTTCTTTTGTTGAGCTTTCATTCATTTATAGCTCTAGTGCATCCGTTGCATGGCAATCCCTACTCCTCATGTTGACATCAATTGATGGGCATCTCCATAGCCCGTTGATTAACCTCGTCAATGTGAGGCTTTCTCCTTATTTTTCTTCTCCACACAATCCCCATCATCATATTCTATTCCACCCATAGTGCTATGTCCATGGCTCACGCTCATGTATTGCGTGAAGGTTGAAAAAGTTTGAGATTATTTAAGTATGAAACAATTGCTTGGCTTGTCATCGGGGGTGTAGAATTTGGGAACATTTTTGTGTGACAAAAATGAAGCATAGCCTAGCTATATGATTTTGTAGGGATGAACTTTCTTTAGCCATGTTATTTTGAGAAGACATGTGCTTTGATTAGTATGCTTGAAGTGTTACTATTTCTTATGTCAATATGAAATTTTATTTTGAATCATTTGGATCTGAACATTCATGCCACAATAAAGAAAATTACATTGAGAATTATGCTAGGTAGCATTCCACATCAAAAAATCTGTTTTTATCATTTACCTACTCGAGGACGAGCAGGAATTAAGCTTAGGGATGCTTGATACGTCTCCAACGTATCTATAATTTTTTATTGTTCCATGCTATTATATTACCCCTTTTGGATGTTTATGGGCTTTATTTTACATATTTATATCATTTTTGGGACTAACCTACTAACCGGAGGCCCAACCCGTATTGCTGTTTTTTTTTGCCTATTTCAGTATTTCGAAGAAAAGGAATATCAAATGGAGTCCAAATGGAATGAAACCTTCGGGAGCGTGATTTTTGGAAAGAACGTGATCCAGAGGACTTGGAGTGCAAGTCAAAAAGCAATCGAGGCAGCCAAGAGATAGGAGGGCGCGTCCACCCCTCCTGGGCGCGCCCCTGTCTCCTGGGCCCCTCAGGTAGCCACCGACGTACTTCTTCCTCCTATATGTACCTATGTACCCCGAAAACATCTAGGGAGCCAACGAAACACAATTTCCACCACCGTAACCTTCTGTATCCGCGAGATCCTATCTTGGAGCCTTCGCCGGCGGTCCATCGGAGGGGGAATCGACCACGGAGGGCTTCTACATCAACACTATAGCCCCTCCGATGAGTTGTGAGTAGTTTACCACAGACCTTCGGGTCCATAGATATTAGCTAGATGGTTTCTTCTCTCTTTTTGGATCTCAATACAATGTTCTCCCCCTCTCTTGTGGAGATCTATTTGATGTAACTCTTTTTGCGGTGTGTTTGTCGAGATCCGATGAATTGTGGGTTTATGATCAAGTTTATCTATGAGAAATATTTGAATCTTCTCTGAATTCTTTTATGTATGATTGAGTTACCTTTGCAAGTCTCTTCGAATTATCAGTTTGGTTTGGCCTACTAGATTGATCTTTCTTGCCATGGGAGAAGTGCTTAGCTTTGGGTTAAATCTTGCGGTGTCCTTACCCAGTGATAGAAAGGGTTGCAAGGCACGTATTGTATTGTTGCCATCGAGGATAAAAAGATGGGGTTTATATCATATTGCATGAGTTTATCCCTCTACATAATGTCATCTTTCTTAATGCGTTACTCTGTTTTAATGAACTTAATACTCTAGATGCATGCTGGATAGCGGTCGATGTGTGTGGTAATAGTAGTAGATGCAGGCAGGAGTCGGTCTACTTCTTGCGGACGTGATGCCTATATACATGATCATGCCTAGATAATCTCATAATTATTCGCTTTTCTATCAATTCCTCGACAGTAATTTGTTCACCCACCGTAATACTTATGCTATCTTGAGAGAAGCCACTAGTGAAACCTATGGCCCCCGGGTCTATTTTCCATCATATATGTTTCCGATCTACTTTTATTTGCATCTTTACTTTTTGCATCTATATTATAAAATACCAAAAATATATTTATCTTATCATACTATCTCTATCAGATCTCACTTTCACAAGTGGTCGTGAAGGGATTGACAACCCCTTTATTGCGTTGGTTGTGAGTTCTTTGTTTGTTTGTGTAGGTGTGTGGAACTTTTGAGGAGCCTCCTACTGGATTGATACCTTGGTTCTCAAAAACTGAGGGAAATACTTACGCTACTATTGCTGCATCACCCTTTCCTCTTCAAGGAAAACCAACGCAAGCTCAAGACGTAGCAACGCACTTCTCCGATTTGGGTTCGAGCTTATCAGGCTGAAGCTTTTTGACATAAGCATCGCATCCCCAAACTTCAAGAAATGACAGCTTAGGTTTATTGCCAAACCATAGTTCATACGGTGTCATCTCAACAGATTTAGACGGTGCCCTATTTAATGTGAATACGGCTGTCTCTAATGCATAATCTCAAAACAATAGTGGTAAATCGGTAAGAGACATCATATATCGCACCATATCTAATAAAGTACGGTTACAACATTCGGACACACCATTACGTTGTGGTGGTCCAGGTGGCGTGAGTCGTGAAACTATTCCACATTGTTTTAAATGAAGGCCAAACTCGTAACTCAAATATTTGCCTCCACGATCAGATCAAAGAAACTTTATTTTCTGGTTACGATGATTCTCCATTTCACTCTGAAATCCTTTGAACTTTTCAAATGTTTCAGACTTGTGTTTAATTAAGTAGATATACCCATATCTGCTCAAATCATCTATGAAGGTCAAAAATAGCGATACCCACCGCGAGCCTCAACACTCATTGGACCACATACATCGATATGTATTATTTCCAATAAGTCATTGGCTCGCTCCATTGTTCCGGAGAACGGAGTTTTAGTCATCTTGCCCATGAGGCAGGGTTCGCAAGTATCAAATGATTCATAATCAAGTGATTTCAAAGCCATCTGCATGGAGTTTCTTCATGCGCTTTACACCAATATGACCTAAACGGCAGTGCCACAAATATGTTGCACTATCATTATCAACTTTGCATCTTTTGGCATCAATATTTTGAATATGTGTATCACTACGATCGAGATTCAATAAACCATTAACATTGGGTGTATGACCATAGAAGGTTTTGTTCATGCAAACAGAATAACAATTATTCCATGTCTTAAATGAATAATTGTATTGCAATAAACACGATCCTATATTGTTCATGCTCAATGCAAACACCCAAATAACATTTATTTAGGTTCAACACTAATCCCGAAAGTATAGGGAGTGTGCGATGATGATCATATAAATCTTGGAACCACTTCCAACACACATCGTCACTTCACCCTCAACTAGTCTCCATTTATTCTGCAACTCGTGTTTCGAGTTACTAATCTTAGCAACCGAACATGTATTAAATACCCAAGGGCTACTACGAGCACTAGTAAGGTACACATCAATAACATGTATATCAAATATACCTTTGTTCACTTTGCCATCCTTCTTACCCGCCAAATATTGGGGTAGTTCCGCTTATAGTGACCATTTCCTTTGCAGTAGAAGCACTCAGTTTCAGGCTTAGGTCCAGCTTTGGGCTTCTTCACGGGAGTGACAACTTGCTTGCCATTCTTCTTGAAGTTCCCTTTTTTCCCTTGCCCTTTTTATTGAAACCAGTGGTCATGTTAACCAGCAACACTTGATACTCTTTCTTGATTTCTACCTTTGCCGATTTCAGCATCGCGAAAAGCTCGGGAATCGTTTTCGTCATCCCTTGCATATTATAGTTCATCATGAAGTTCTAGTAGCTTGGTGATAGTGACTAGAGAACTCTATCAATCACTATCTTATCTGGAAGATGAACTGCCACTTGATTCAAGCGATTGTAGTGCCCAGACATTCTGAACACATGCTCACTAGCTGAGCTGTTCTCCTCCATCTTGTAGGCAAAGTACTTGCCAGAGGTCTCATACCTCTCGACACGGGCATGAGTCTGAAATGCCAATTTCAGATCTTGGAACATGTCATATGCTTTGCGGCATTCAAAACGTCTTTGAAGCCCCGATTCTAAGCCGTAAAGCATGGTGCACTAAACTATCAAGTAGTCATCATATCGAGCTTGCCAAACATTCATAACGTCTGCATGTGCTCTTGCAATAGGTCTGTCACCTAGCGGTGCATCAAGGACATAATTCTTCTGTGCAGCAATGAGGATAATCCTTAGATCACGGACCCAGTCCGCATCATTGCTACTATCATCTTTCAACTTAGTGTTCTCTAGGAACATATCAAAAAACATAGGGGAGCTACAATGCGAGCTATTGATCTACAACATAATTTGCAAAATACTATCAGGACTAAGTTCATGATAAATTAAGTTCAATTAATCAAATTACAAACTCCCACTTAGATAGACATCCCTCAAGTCATCTAAATGATACTTGATCCAAATCAACTAAACCATGTCCGATCATCACGTGAGATGGAGTAGTCATCAATGGTGAACATCTCTATGTTGATCATATCTACTATATGATTCATGTTCGACCTTTCGGTCTCCAGTGTTCCGAGGCCATGTCTGTACATGCTAGGCTCGTCAAGTTTAATCCGAGTATTCCGCATGTGCAAAACTGTCTTGCACCCGTTGTATGTGAACGTAGATCCTATCACACTCGATCATCACGTGGTGTCTCAGCATGAAGAACTGTCGCAATGGTGCATACTCGGGGAGAACACTTATACCTTGAAATTTAGTTAAGGGATTATCTCACAATGCTACCGCCGTACTAAGCAAAATAAGATGCATAAAAGATAAACATCACATGCAATTGGCCATCATCATCTTGTGCTTTTTATCTCCATCTCCAAAGCATCGTCATGATCTCCATTGTCATCGGCTCGACATCTTGATCTCCATCATAGCGTCATGGTCGTCTTGCCAACTGTTGCTTCTATAACTATCGCTACCGCTTAGTGATAAAGTAAAGCAATTACATGGCGTTTGCATTTCATACAATAAAGCAACAACCATAAGGCTCCTGCCAGTTGCCGATAACTTTTACAAAACATGATCATCTCATAAAACAACGTATATCACATCATGTCTTGACCATATTACATCACAACATGCCCTGCAAAAACAAGTTAGACGTCCTCTACTTTGTTGTTGCAAGTTTTACGTGGCTGCTAGGGGCTTCTAGCAAGAACCGTTCTTACCTACGGCACAAAAACCACAACGGTGATTTATCAAGTTTGCTGTTTTAACCTTCAACAAGGACCGGCCGCAGTCAAATTCCATTCAACTAAAGTTGGAGAAACAGACACCCGTCAACCACCTTTATGCAAAACTAATTGCATCTCTATCGGTGGAACCGGTCTCATCAACGTGGTCATGTAAGGTTGGTCTGTGCTGCTTCATCCAACAATACCGCCGAATCAAAATAAGACATTAGTGGTAAGCAGTATGACGATCACCGCCCACAACTCTTTGTATTCTACTCATGCATATCATCTACGCATAGACCTGGCTCGGATGCCACTGTTGGGGAACGTAGCATGTAATTTCAAAAATTTCCTACGCTCACGCAAGATCTATCTAGGAGATGCATAGCAATGAGAGGGGGAGAGTGTGTCTACGTACCCTCGTAGACCAAAAGCGGAAGCATTGGACAACGCGGTTGATGTAGTCGAACTTTTCATGATCCGATCACGATCCAACCGATCTAGTGTCGAACGGACGACACCTCTGAGTTTAGCACACGTGCGGCTCGATGACGTATCCTCCTTCTTGATCCAGCAAGCATGAGAGGAGAATTAGATGGGATCACAACCAACACGACAGCGTGGTGGTGATGGTGGTGGGTGGAGCACCGACAACGCTTCGCTAAGTGTCGCTGGGACGAGGCGGTGGAACTACGGAGTAACAGGAGAGAGAGAGGGGCGCCAAGGGCTTGGTGTCTGGTCTTGGGGAGCCCCTCCTCTCTATATATAGGTGGAGAGGCATGGCAAACAGCCCCTCCAAGCCCTAGGGCACGGCTAAGGGGGAGAGGACTTGGACTCCAAATCCAATCCTATTCCTACTAGGACTCCTTCCCTTTTTGCCTTCCCTAGCCACATGGGCTTTTGAGGACTTGGTGCGCCTAGCCCAATATGGCCAGGGCACCTCCCCGCAGCCCATGCCAGCCCTTGGGTCGTGGTGAACCCACTTGTGGACTTCCAGGCCCCTCTGGAATCCTCCGGAACCTTCTGGAAGCTTCCTGGTACAATACCGAAAAAACTGCACATTTTCCAGAACCCAAAATATGACTTCTCATATATAAATCTTTACCTCTCGACCATTCCGAGACTCCTCGTGATGTCCGGAATCTCATCTGGGACTCCTAATAATATTTGGTTACCACTCATCAAATATCCCAATACTACTCTAGCATCAATGAACGTTAAGCGTGCGACCCTACGGGTTCAGGAATTATGTAGTCATGAACGAGACGCATCTCCAGTTAATAACCAATAGCGGACCTAGATGCCCATATTGATTCCTACATATTCCACAAAGATCTTTATCGGTTGAACCGTTATGACAACATACGTAATTCCCTTTGTCCATTGGTATGTTACTTGCCCGACATTTGATCGTCGGTCATACCTAGTTCAATCTCGTTACCGGCAAGTCTCTTTACTCATTTCGTAATACATCGTCCTGCAACTAACTCATTAATCACTTTGCTTGCAAGGCTTCTTATGATGTGTATTACCGAGAGGGCCCAGAGATACCTCTCTAATACTCGGAGTGACAAATCCTAATCTCGATTTATGCCAACCCAACAAACACCTTCGGAGATACCTTTAGAGCATCTTTATAATCACCCGGTTACGTTGTGACGTTTGATAGCACATAAGGCATTCCTCCGGTATCCAGGAGTTGCATAATCTCATAGTCGAAGGAAAATGTATTTGATATGAAGAAAGCAATAGCAATAAAACTGAACGATCATAATGCTAAGCTAATGAATGAGTCTTGTCCATCACATCATTCTCCTAATGATGTGATCCCGTTTATCAAATGACAACACATGTCTATGGTTAGGAAACTTAACCATCTTTGATCAACGAGCTAGTCTAGTAGAGGCTTACTAGGGACACGGTGTTTTGTCTATGTATCCACACATGTATCAAGTTTCCGGTTAATATAATTCTAGCATGAATAATAAACATTTATCATGAATAAGGCAATAACAACTTTATTATTGCCTCTAGGGTATATTTCCTTCAGGCAGGTGGCCGTCCGGCGATGTGTTTGTTCTGCGCGGCTTCTTGTGTGGCAATGATGGTGGCTTCGGGCGGAGCTGGCTTGCTGATGGGTCTTGGTAGTCGGTCTCTTCCAGCGTGTTCAAGGGGTCGCCGTGCCTCGCTTTGTCTTCCTGAAGTCGGAGCTACTTAGGAGGGGCCCTTGCAGTGACGATGACACGAGATGGGTGGTTGGCTCTGGCGCTAGCTCAGCGCAAGCCCAACGCTTTTCCCCTGCAATGCTCATCGACAGACCGAAGCTGCCTGGCGCCGGCGCGTGAGGGTGACTGTTTGGCATTGACCGACGCAGGCCTTGATGCTTGTTTGTGGTGAGGGCTTCTTCGGTGGTCGTCGATGGTGGAGTCAGAATCGCCGTCACGGAGGCGTGATGATGATGCCGCCGGGTTACAACCTTGACGATTCTTTTCTCCTTGGCGGTGTGTGTGCGTTCTTGCGTGGGTTGCCAGATCACCCTGTGTGCCTTGTTTTTGCAGGCATGTTGTGGCAGTTTTCACTTGGTTTTCTTTTAATTAACCGGGCAATTCTCTTCGACCTTTTTAATGAATCGGGCCCTAAGGGTGTTGATCACGAATAAGCTATCTGGCTTTGTTAGCGATATCTTTTTATAATATTTTTTCTAATGAGAAAATTATTTCTATGTTTTTCTTGGCAGTGCTACGTGTCGGTCGATGGATCTTTTAAAAAGATCTGCCGCCTCGCGAGCCGTCTGATGTGACACAATCATGCGGCAGAGCGATGCCTTTCACCACTGCAACAAAGTTGTTGTTGCAGAATTTTCTACAACAGAGGTCTCGTTACAGAAATCATTGCAACACAGTCTTGTTGCAGAAAACTTTTGCAACGAAGGTCTTGTTGCAGAAAAACTTTGCAATAGTGGTAATGTTGCAGAATTTTTTTTATTTTCACCTTCGTATGATGTTACGGAAGAAATGTTTTATAACATGATTGATGTTACAGAAAATCTTGCAACAAAGAGGAAGTCGCAAAAACAAGGCCACTCTGTTCGATGCGAGTTCTGCTAGATGGTGGTGATGGAGGATCGGCACCGCACGTCCCCGCCTTCGCGCCACCGCCGGCGGAGACTCGTCACTGTGGAGCTCGCCTCCAACCCTGCCGGACTCCGCCGCTCATGGAAGTCCCCGCCTCCTGCCCGCGCGCCATCCTCGTCGGATCCGGCGAGATCTGGCTGGAAACCTCGTCGTTGTCGCCCTCCTAGACGCACGTGTCTCAGCCCCTGCATGTCCCGGACGTCCCTGCACGCCATCCTGGTCGGATCCAGCGAGATCCGGCCGGAATCCTCGTCGTCGTCACCCTCCCAGTCGCACGAGTATCCGCCGCTGTAGGATCTAACCCCTCTTCGGTCGCCAGTTGCAAACTCTCTTTTTCTGAAACAAAGGCTCAGTTGCAGAAAACATGGACACAAAGGGGCTTGCTCTCGGCCGTATGATGAAAAGTCAATCCGATGGACGCGAAGGCGACGGATGCTCGCACGAGATCGGTCGGTTGGAGGTAAGTTTTTTCCCTTTTTTCTTACGGTCAAAATACATTACTTCTCTATTCTAAGTAATCTCCCTTTTAAAGACTAGCAAAAGGGGTTGTGCGTTGCAACTAGAGAAACACAAGGTCCATCTCCAGCTCCTGCACTATGGGTTCAACTGGCATGCCTTCACACCATCGCTACTCCCAGTGCCACCTTGCCCTTTTCTGTTGAAGCGTGCCTCGCGGCTTACCTCAGTGGAAAGGATGTGTTGTGTGCCATCTGATCCATCGACATAGTCACCATGCGAGCGAAAGTACTAATCTGAGCTCGAGCCCAGATGAGCTCGATATCGTCAGCTCGCGCTAAGATTCGGAACACCATGTGTATTTTATTCTGTATTCCAAGATGTATGTGCAGCTATTTTTCCGGACCGTGGCCCACTCAACTACCGCATTAATGTCGAGGCCGTCATCTTCCCGTGAGGCGGCTCAGACGGTGCGCTGCGTCGGGGCCACGGCTCAGACGTTACACAAGAAACGGCGTGCCTCCAAATTGGCCTTCCTCTCGAAGATTCCTCCCCCGCTGTCCCCCACGCCTGATCTTCAACCTCACCGGCAAGGACCAGATCGGGAACGATGACTACCTCGTCATCTTCTTCGCAGCCAGGAGAGGTTCTCCTGCTGATTCCATGCCCAACCTGTGGCCACAAGGTGGTCACCTTCATCTCCCGAGCCGGAGCACGCTTCTACAAATGCGTCAGGAAAGATGTAAGTCCTCCTTGCCAGCAAATTTCAATTTTCGCATCCGGATCCCCTTTCTGAAGATCAGCACGCATCATGCAGGCTGGGTTATGACAGTTCATGAGATCCAGGGATACGTACCTGTCGGAGCTGACTAGGGACGGCTTGTCCCAGCCGTACTTACTGCATCAGCCTCTAGCCGTGCATCCATCCGCTCCCCTTCAGCAGAGATCCAGGTGAGAACACACTTTGGTGGACGGCAGCCAGGCAGAGATCCAATCAGCTCATGCGTGCCCAGCCACAGATGCAGCAAGCTAACCCCGCCGGTGTTGCACCGCACTGCTGATCGACGGACAGCCAATGCACGGCGCTGCTGTTGGCTGGAACCAACCTGGTTCTTGTGATGGCTATGCTGTACTTAATCTTCGTGCAGCACAGCAGTTACTTTAGTTCAAGAGCTATGTAATAAGGAGAGCCGACTAGTAGTTAATTTGCTAATTCTAGTCTGTAGTAAGGACCCGTGTGTAGCTCGCAGTCCCAAGTTGTATTGCTCTGTTTTGTGTTATCTCCACCGCTTATGCTTTTGTCAGAGCATTATGTACCTAATGATGGTTATCTCTGAATAAATTTTCAGGTTCTCTACCTGCAATTTTGCAGTTGTCCATTTTAATAATTTTCATGGATCAAAGTACTTTCAAAACTTTTTAACCACTCATTTTTTATTCACCATGTGTAGTCACATTAGTCTGTTTGCATAGATTCATGGATGCAAATATTTAAACAGCCCCTTAGTCTTTCAGAACAAAGTTGCATAGATTTATGGATACAAATATTCAGACTTTGAAATCAACACTGCTTCTAGGTTCATAGTTTCATAGATTCACTCTTTCAAAAGCAGTAGCCTCTATACTGAACCTTCTGGATCAATGTTACTACCTTTCTTGCATAGATTGACACGCTGTATTCAACTATTCATAGATATAAACATTCACACTTTTGAATTCGGCTGTGATGCTTTCATGCATTCACATTTTGAACATTGTTGCTGTCATACATTCGATATTTCAGAGAAAAAGTTCCATAGATTCATAGATATAAAGATTCAGTCCCTGAAATCTACATTGTTTGTACATGCATAGTTCCAGACATTCAGTATTTTAAAAACAGCAGCATTTGTATTGAACCTTCATGGTACATGGTAGCTTTTATTTGGATTGAATGACAGGTACAATTGTAGCTTTCAGCAGCATTTGTATTGAACCTTCATGATACATGGTAGCTTTTATTTGGATTGAATGACAGGTACAATTGTAACTGAAAGTTCATGCATACTATTTATATCGAGTAACATTATTGCACGATCATCCGTTGGCCTTTGCCGCTACATGCCGCAGTTATTTACTAGTACATAATACCAGGCTTTATATTACAAGCACTTTTTCAGGTCCGAGATGTCGGATGAAGGAAGTTGCGAGGGGGAGACGGCTGACGAAAACCTACACGGAGCTAGTCACAATTCAGCACAGAGTGGCGACCCAGCTGTGCCACCAGCCCCAACCTCTCATTTGTTGGTGAAGCACGCTGGTCGAAGACTCGAAGTTATACAGACATTCAATGAGTTCAAGCATTTTCTTGTCACAAGCATCGGCGTTGGCAGCATGCTCAATCTTCAAATGCATACACATTGCTCGCCATTTAGACGGAGTCAAGCTGAAACTACCGCTTACGCAGGTCAGTCTTAAGCAGTACTGAACTTTATCATTCCATCCTTGCATCTTCTCAGCCAAGTTTTTCTGCAAAATGCATTTCCAACCAGGGTTGACACGTCGATGCACATTTGTTTCACCACTAGCAATGTTGTCGTCATCACTGCTAGTGTCATCGGTTTTTGAGCTTTCGATTGGACAGATTGTTTGAACTATGTTTTGAGAACCAAACTGTCCTCCGCCTCTTATTCCTCCCTCTTTTCCCCTTTTTCTTGCCTTTCCGGCTCTTAGACCTCTTAACATAGATCTCTGTCCACCACAATCGGCACTTCCAGTACTGCGACTTCGCCCTGCAAAGGATACATTTTTTCCACTTGTTCAGCAATCATATTCTCATTCTCTGGAACGATATTGTTTTGGGAATTACCTCCCAGGTTTGATTCCGTTGTCCGTTCAATGTGGCCAAGTTCCAAGCTTGCCTGACCACCTACACCTGCAACACAACCACAAAGTCAGTGGAACCTTTTGCCACTTGAAAATCTTGTTATTACCAATATTATTGGTCTATGGATTTACTTGACGCTCGCCCCCCTTCCAGCAAATGGACTGAAATTTCAACCACTAATCTCAGTCAAAAGTTTGTACTAAGCGAGCACCCACACACTATTTCCCGCATGCATTTCGTCCTCTCGACAATAAGCCGGCTCTTCCCATATCGGATGTCAAAGCCCTTCCCCACGAGTATAGATTGTAGAAGTCGTATGACTCGCCTAAAGAGTCTAAAGAAGTCCCAAGTACTGGCATGATGACATTTTCAGTTGGGTTGACTCGCCTAACAGCTTTCTCTATTGCATTGATGCGTTTTGGGCAAGGGGTTCTGCTCGATGCTGCAGCACCTATCCTAAGCCTGAAAAAGACACAACCATTTTCTGAACATGAACTGCCTAAATTCAGTAAGCAGGATTCTACCACTAGTTCTGCTAATTCCACGCTTTTATCCAGTCATGCCAAGTTTCTCTAAATCCCTAGAGATCTCGCTGGGACAAAAATTTCCGCACAGACCTCTTGTTCCATCCAGGCGCTCGGGGATTCGTCTTCCCCATTAAAAGCTCTAAAGTCGGAGGCGAGTTCTCCCTCCTGTTCGCCGCCTCTTCATTCACCGCCATAATCTGCGTGTCCGCGCTCCCCACCGGCCGTTGCTGCTCCGCCACCATACCGCCATGCCCAGACACGGGCTGGCACCAAGCTCTCCTACTTCGTCTAGCACAGCAGAACTGATTCAAAGCCAAACAAGATCCTTTCAGTGACGAAACGAGGCGCCTAAGAATTGAGACGAAGACGCCATGGAAGCAAGGATCTATGTACCTTCTGATTGGCTGCATCAGAAACTCCATGGTGGCTCGCTGCCGGCGCTCCTTCTCTCCGGTTAGAATCACCGCCCTACGTAGAGAATACATTGGAACTTGCATTCAATTAGTGCCTCCACCAACAAACGGAAAGTGAAGTTCCTGTTCCACGGATCAGACGGATTCATCGATTCCGATCCGCGGCTCACCTCGTCAACGGCGGACGGGCGTCACCCTGCACGTCAAATCCGCATATTCTAACCCCGAAGCATGGCCCACCACCCACCACTGCCTCGTAGTACGTATTTTTCCACAGTTCGCATTTTCCAGCAGCCCACCACCGCTCGTATAAACAAATGGCATAGATCTATATGCACCAGCGAACGTCGTGGATATCGAGCCCATTTGAGCTCGCGCTCAGTTACTCCACGTCCCCATGCGAGCTCTTACTTAACCTCAGGCAAATTTGACAAATTTGACCTGTGGACGAAATCAAATCACATAATGAACTCCCCATGAAACTATTTCACGTGGCTGGCCTTTTTGTGTGACGCCCGACACGAAGGCGCCATACCACACTGTGCAACGCCTCACAGATAGGCGCTACACGACTGGCCAGCGTTGCACCCCAGACTGCCTAAAAATTGCTAAGTCATTGTGCAGAGCCTAAAAGCTAGGCGCTGCACTGTATAGTGTGGCGCCTAGCTCTCAGGCGCTGCACTAGTGGTTGCACTACAAAATGAAGCAACCACTAGTGCAACGCCTAGAAGCTAGGCGTGCACTAGTGGTTGCACTACAAAATGAAGCAACCACTAGTGCAACGCCTAGAAGCTAGGCGCTACACTGTATAGTGTGGCGCCTAGGTATCAGGCGCTGCACACTGACTTAGTAATTTTCGGATCACACAGATACGACGCTGGCCAGTCGTGTAGCGCCTATCTGTGAGGCGTTGCACAATGTAGTATGGCGCCTTCGTGTCGGGCGTCACACAAAAAGGTCAGCCGCGTGAAATAGTTTCACGAGCAGTTCATTCTGTGAGTTAAACTGTAATTGTTTTCTATGTTCTTTCAGTGCAACTAAATTATTAGATGTTGCCAATATTAAGAACAATTTGTAAAAAAAATCATTATTGTGAATTTTCATGTCTTGTATTTCAGCTTCTGCAGGTGTTATTTCAAGGTGTCACCATGGCGAGATCATCTTTGCCGCTAAGCAGGAACGTGAGAATTGTTTCGATG
Organism: Triticum dicoccoides; assembly: GCF_002162155.2. Classification (NCBI taxonomy): domain Eukaryota; kingdom Viridiplantae; phylum Streptophyta; class Magnoliopsida; order Poales; family Poaceae; genus Triticum; species Triticum dicoccoides. The sequence continues at coordinate 622,870,612 of NC_041393.1, read as the reverse complement.
CTGAAAACTCTGAAGTGAACACTATGAAGTTTGATATGCACTTGACGCTGGATCATTGCACTTCCCCCGTTGAGTTCAAATATGATTCTGCTAACTCTAATGCATTGCCATCATGTAGAAGTTACAACATCTATGCTGTTGGAATTCAGAAGTTCAGAGTTTCAGTTTCATTTTAGCTTTTAAGGATCAGGCTTTGTCTGTTTCGGTTTCTGAATAAAGTTACAAATGAATGTCTTGACAATGTCGTTAATCGCTTGTTAAGATTTCATACCCTGTTTTCCGTTTGACTTGTGATAGAATCAACTTCAATCTTCGCGTTCGTTCAGATGGGACACCTCTGAACAGAATTTGTGATCTCTGTTTGTTATCAGTTTGGGTGATTTAAACAGTTTTGGTTTCAGCTGTACGTACCAGATATTGACTCAACTTCTTCTGATATTTTGGCCAACGAATTAAGCTTGTTATCTAAGAAAACTTGCTGGCCAAGAGATAAATTTTCCAGTTGAGAAGGAGACTATATAAGGCCACGTACGGCAGATGTTTTGGGTAGATCAATCTTGAGTTTCTCCACATACATCTGAACTTTGGCATAGAAAGAGCTATGTTCGTGAGAACCTGCTGGTTCGTCTCCTCTTGAGTGTACAATAGGAGATAGGAGATTATTGTATCTTGGAGGAGAGCCGCTGTACAACTCGTGCACCGTGGCGAGGGCGTAAATCTCCTTGAAAGCTGCTGCACCACGATCTGCTGCGACCACCTCTTCTTCAACAACAGCTGCCTGCGTCGTCGTCCCCAACATATGCCGGGGTTTATCGCCTGTGTAATTTCTCAAAATTGGTAGGCAATCCGCTTGTTTTGTTCATGGTCTTGCTGCGAAGGCGCATCAGATTGGAATTAGTAATCTATTTATGGTATGAGTAAAGCAAAATGGTCTGTGCTCCCTTCCATTGACAGGATGTCTATGTTGTACGTTAAAACTGAAAAATGTCAGTATATTGTATATACATTTGAAGCCCAATGGCTCTGTATCATAAAGAATGATATTTGCTCACTTCTGTTGCTGGATTTCTGCTATATGCAATAACTGAAAAAGGAGTAGTACATGGTTTAAGTATTGTATATGCTAGAATAGTACCCCTGCAAATATAACTTTTGGACTACAACTTTCACAAGGACAAACTAATGACTGAAGCCCTATATAACATTATTTTCCTGGGTACTATTTACATCAATACAACCATATTAGAAACATCACACTGCAGTACACAGCATGCACATGAATTATACAAAAACATCATTGTAGACAATATCTTTTGTGCTTTTCCCTGATGGGTCAATATCCTTATTTGGCTTTGCAGAACAGAATGAACATATGCTGCATTGCCTTTCTTAGTGTACTGTTTGGACATAAACACAAACACCTTGCGTGCAAGAAAAGTAGAAAAATCAGCAAGCTACAATCAGACCAGTGGATCTGCATTTCATATCATCCTCAGCAAGAAGAATCACTTGCACAACATTCTCATGCAACAAAATCTCAAAGCAACAGAAGAATCACCAACCTCACCTGTGGTCAACGGCACTATGGTCAGCTGGCCGTAGATGGATGTCCAGCTCCTATGAGCCTTTAATCACCAGGCGGAAACAAATTTCGAAGCAAGCCAGAGCCTGCAAGGAGACGGGGCTGGAGATGCAATCTGGACGTGGAGGTGATCCGGAGGTGCTGCCGTGCTGGGTGTGTGGACCGGGGATGGACCAATGGAGCTGCTGGTGTGTGAGTGTGAGTGTGTGACCCACGGGCTAGAGAAATTGGATACGGAGCATCCAGATTCCAGGGGAAAGACCAGCGTGAGATGAAAAATGGGAGGTTGGCAGGGAATCGATTTGCTAGAGCCTGGAGGGTGGAGGGGCTATCGTGGGGGCTGTGGAGTTCTCCACAAGGGGCGACTCGTTTTCAGGTTTGGCGGGACTGCGTGAGGGGCGAATCCGGGTAACACGGGCCGTTCGATTTAATAAGTTGACGGCCATAGATGATTCGATTCTGGAAGTGGCGGGTAAAATATGAGAGAAGAAGGCAAATTCAAATATTCAAAAAATCGTGTACTATAATAGTAGAGATCCATTGTCTTCTTCAGCGGTAGTTATATGTGCTTACGTGTGGATGGTGGATCGGTTCAGTGTTGCTTCCATAATTCAGACAGAGCTGGTTCGATGGCCACAGCCGTAGCCACGACCTTATCTGAAAATCCTAGAGCTTCATCAATCACTTTAGCTATATGTAAGAAAATTAAATTTAGGTAAGTCAATTTTTCTGATCATTGATTGTTGCTTCAAGATTTGTGCTTTCTTTTTTTCTATTGTGTGGTGTTTCTGATTTGGGCTGGGAATTCGACTGACCTCTGTTTTGGACCAATCAATTCTTAACATGCTAAAGCTCATCAGCCCGTCTTCTTCTTTTTTGTGCATTTTCCCCTTATTTTTGTGCACTTTTTCATTTTGTTTTAAATTTTATTTTGTGGATATTTTTCAGATGTTGCCGAGTTTACATGTATGTACATAGATACGACTCCCTCCGTTTCAAAATAAGTGTCTCAACTTTGTACTGACTCTAGTACAAAGTTGTACTAAGGCTGGGACACTTATTTTGGGACAGAGGGAGTATACAATATATGCAAAAATGACACTATTATTCGATTATTCTTTGCATATTACAAAAGGTGCAATTTTAGTGCAAAGTTGTTGTAAGTTAAAGAAATATTTTCCTTCTTTTTAAATGGTAATGCCAGTGCCACTAAATATTGTTTCTAATAAAAAATTATTATTTTGATTTGTTTTATTTTTATTTCATTTTCTTTCTTCGTTAAGGGTAACACCAATGACACTAATGCATTCCTTCATATGAAACTCTTTTTGGGATAATTAATTTTATGCCCTTAGTTGTGTCCCACTCGGCTATTTTACCCCTAATTTTCAAAAAACACCGGTTCGGCCCAAGCCACTTTGCTCATGTTATGCTTTTGCCCTTTGACCGTCTGATCGTCACTTTGAAAACCTCATAAAAAATTCATACAAACTCGAAAAAATGCAGAAAAGATATCAAAATGTTCAAAAAAAACAACACCTATATGGGCATGTCATTTTCATTCATGACAAAAGTGTTAGAATTGAGCTCGTATGATCTCAGCATGAATAGTAAAATCTGAAGAAAAAACTTAAAAAAATTAAAAAATTCTAACTTTTTTTTGTTGGAAACATTGACCAATGTTGTGAGAGCTTGCCAAGTTTCATTAGGGAATGGCATTCGTGAAAGTCATGGCAAAAAAAGATCAACACTCCTGCATGGTTCGACTAGCATTCCTTCACATCATCCTACTCCTCCCAGTGCCACCTTGCCCTTTTGTGTTGACGCGCGCCTCGCGGCATACCTCAGTGGAAAGGATGCACCTTGTGTCATCTGCCCTATCGACATAGTCAACATGCAAGCTCTTACTCGACCTCATCTGATGGCTTCCCGCGCTCGGCGTCGTGAGGCCTTGGTGCGTCCACCAACGCCTCCTTCGTACAATCCATTATTGTCTTCTTTAGCAGCGGTTCTGTGTGCTTACGTGTGGATGTGGATCGGTTCGGTGTTGCTTCCATAATTCAGACATAGCTGGTTTGGTGGCGCAACCATAGACACCACATTTTTTTTTTCAAAAAGGGGTTTGCCCCGGCCTCTGCATCAAAATGATGCATACGACCATATTATTGAAAATCAAAAGGTCCAAAATAAGTCTCGAGGTCTGAAAACAAAGGAAAAAAATGCTCACAAAGAGCACGAAAGCAAAAACATGACAGCCACAACCGGCAGGCAAAACAAAAGATAGGAAACTAAACACCTATCCTATTACATGACCGCCATCCAAACCGGTTGAAGATAGCCCGTGATACCGTCTCCCATCGGATAGATCTAGTAACAAAATGCTCCCTGGCCTCCGTCGGAGTGAGTAGCGACCACATACGGATGAGTGTAGTGGCCCTGAAAACAACCTTCAAGAAATGAATATTTGTTGTTCTGTCAAAAACCAAGTCGTTTCTGCAGTTCCAAACTGCCCATAATAAAGCACATACTCCTACACGGATATGTCTCACTGTTTCTGCATCAATCCCATCTAGCCACGTCCCAAATAACGTGTTGATGAAATTCGAAGGAGTAATATTAAAAGCTATGTGGACCAACCTTCACATTTTTTTTGCCAATGGGCAGTCAAGAAAGAGGTGTTTGATTGATTCATCACTATCACAAAAACTACATCTTTTAGATCCAGTCCAGTTGCGCTTCGCCAAATTGTCCTTAGTTAGGATAACTTGTTTGTGGACAAACCACATAAACACTTTGATTTTTAAAGGCACTTTGACTTTCCAAACATGTTTTGAATTAGGAATAGCGCTAGTGTTGATAATATCCAAATACATGGATTTAACCAAAAATTCACCATTCTTAGCTAGTTTCCAGCGCAACTGATCGGGCTGTTGAGAAAGATGGGCATCCATCAATCTTCTCACAAGATGGAGCCAAGCTTTATTTCTAATTCCTAGAGCTTAATCAATCAAGCCCTCCAATTAATTGTGTACGATTATAAACGTGCGCCTCTGAGTGTGGCATTTGGTGCTCGGGCTACATGGAGCCCTTTCAAAAATTATGTTTTAAAGTTTCAAATAATTGTGAAAACAATACGTTGACATATGGATGTGTGCTACACCTGTATAAAAAATTTCTACGAGAAAATATGTTGATTCGTGAGCTACACAAAAAAGGTAAAATCGTTGGTTTAATAAAGTGTGTTTTCAATGTCAGCAATTTGTTTTGTTTTTTGTGTAATCCGCATGTCAATGTATTTTGTCAGGAATATTTGCAAGCATGCAATATACGTCCCTACTATACTCTGGATTTTATTTTATTTTATTGAAGCATTCAAACATTTTTTTGATTTTTTTAAAGAAAAAACGAGATCCATGTAGCTTGACCTATAATTACTTACTCCCGATCCTTCATTAGATGAAACATTTTTTTGCATCAAAGTTTGTTAAAGGCTTAAAGAAAGAGATATGCTCTGCTATTGTTTTGCACAAACCTAGGACTGTTGATGTTGCAACATCCTTGGCTTTGTTATAGGAACAAGAACTGTGGGAGAATAGAAGAACTACTTATCAACCTAAGACATGCGAAAATGCGTTGGAGCACCTGGCGACTACACCCACTGAAATCTTGCCCATGTAATTGCCTTGGATCCGAGCCCCTATATTAGAGTCATACGTATCGGACGGATTTCACAGTGTATAGCTCTGCAGCAGTCTGCGTATCAAATGAATTATAAAGAGGCATTTCTGTTCTGACATGTCCTGCAGGATGCACGCATTGTTCACAGCCAACGCCCAACAACCAAACTACACTTAAATGCTCCCACCTACTCATTTTCTTGACATAAACGTCGCTCTCCACCCATCCCTGACCAAGTTCTTCTCCATCTTTGCCCCCAAGAATCATCTTCACTCTCCGTCTCTGTATTGGTAAATGGTTCTCACCTCCATGTCCACTGCAAGCGTTCCTCTAGTCAACCTCGAAGTCCAGGCTCCTCTCTCACTGATGGTGTGCCCCTACTGCAACAAGCATGATCCAATGGTGGGTCTCTCAAACACGCCTCAATCCAGTGAGACACTTCTACAAGTGCGAGCATCAATGGGTAAGTTTTTCATTTTACTAGTTGACCTATTGCGCCAAATGGCGCAGAGACCCGCTAAAACCATGTTGTCAATAAAAAGAAATTCATGGTTTAGTATATTTGTAGTCACATGCAAGTATATATGGCAACAAATTTAATCTCTCTTAGGAAAAACGGGGGCTTGTTGTCTAATGAGATGTATATACACATTTAAATTTGATAGCATAGAGCTCTATTTGAAACAAAATGTATGTAATAAATATAATCCCCTTTATTAGGAAAAACAGTATTTTGTTGTCTATACTTTATAATGAGATGTATATACACATTCTAATTTGGTAGTGCAAAGTTCCATTCAAAATCATGCTACTGAAAATATGTGTATGTCAAGTTGTGCTTTAGAAGATTTGTCAAGTTGTGCTTTAGAAGATTTGTCAAGTTGTGCTTTGACCCTGGTAGAGAAAAACATGATAGCAGATTTGTCTAAGTTGCGCTTTGACTTTGGTAGAGAAAAACATGACACAAGAAGCCAATTAGAACCAACAATTGTGTAACCATTATATATGTGACTATCTTAGGGGGCGAGACCTATTCCTGAGAAGCATGCGTTCTGTAACTGCAAAATGTAACAGCCCATGTGATATGAGTACTGAGTGAAGCCACAAAACTTTCAGCTTCCTCTTCGTTCTCCCTTCCCACTTACTCAGGATTCATCCATGGCTCGTCAAACACGCAACGCAATTCCCCTTCCTTCCGCGCTGGATCTCAACACCTCCATGCACAGCAATCCCAACTGACGGCCAGTTAACTGAACAACACCTCGTTTGCAACACTGAAACCGACCAAGGCTGGGCTGGACAGGTGCCGCCATCAACAAAAAACAGGCAGCTAAAGCTGGGGGATTTCTTTTGAAGAAAAAACTATTGTCATGTTGTTCTCATAATCTCATCAATAGAAGATTCTCTGCTGCAAATCTTCTTTTTCACTCTCACCAGGATGTGGTAGCTAGGACAAAAGAACCAAAGGTACATCCAAACCCATCCCCTCCACCTGACCAATTTTCTGCTCCTCACCGCTGAATATAAGTTACAGACTTCTCCCTCCGTGGATCCCCCAATAATTCGAGATACCAAAAAAAAAACAATTTTTTTCTTCTTCACATAATGTGCAGTTCAATTAACAGCTTAAAGTTGTTAACTTGAAGAAATCCAGTTAGTAAATTGATGAAAAATATTTCTTTGTCATTCAGGCTCAGACGAGTTAATTAGCACCACCAAAAGTGTCTTACTGTTTGTCAGACTGCCAACATGTGTTAAATTAGAGATTCAGCAGGCACAAGGATCGATGATATTTGAACGGAAAACCAAAAGAACATCACTTCAAATGATTTTTCAGAACTTTTAGCTATGATAGTCGGTAATTAACCTATCTGTATTGATCTATCCATGTTTATTCATGCACTTGCCGGGCGCAGTGACACAGCAAGTAGCCTTAGACACCAATGTGCTGATCACGAAGATATCCTTCTGTTTCCTCTTGCAATGGCAGCTTCAAGGAAATGCCAGAGAAGCAAATGGCTATACGCAAAATAACCTGACACAAAACAGAGACAAACGCAGAGACAAACATTGATCCATGAGTTAGTGTTGTAGAGAGCATCAGCAGTATGTGCCACTCGAATTCTGGAATTACTAACCTCGGAGATGAGCACAAAGTTAATGGTCAATATTGTGATGGATCAGCATCCATAGTAGTTTGCTGCATCAAAGAATTTACAGGCTCAGAAATTAATTACCACACGAAAGTGATAATCACATTTAGTAGAGAACATCACATTCCAAAATAGAAATTTCGATTTGCACTTTCACCTCCCGCTCCTTAGATATGTACTCCCTCCGTCCCAAAATAGATTACCCAACTTTGTACTAACTTTGTACTAAAGTTAGTATAAAGTTGAGTCATCTATTTTGGAACGGAGGGAGTAGATGTTAACAAGTCAAAGTAGATGACAAAAAGATCAAACAATTTACCACTTGAAAGTGAGAATCGCATATTCAGTAGAGAAATCTGATTCCTAAATAGAAATCTGCAAGCTTCTAAAAAATAGTTCTGTAGGTAACTCAAACCAAGATACACACTGTACTCTAATAGCACGCAAGCTTATAAAAAATGTTTTGCGGGTGACTAAAACCAAGATATGCACACTTTATTCTAATAGCTGAAAATATAATATATGTTATAAACACAATCTGAAGGAAAAAATAAAAGTGCAACTAACTGTAACACTAATCAAGGTTTTCAGTATCATGTTGTGGTACAAATTGTAACCCTTTTTATATGAAAATTTAAGAAAGACTAAGGTTTCAAAATACATAGTTGAGCATGCATAATTTGTTATGCTACAAGGACAATAACTATTTGATATTTTGAACTGAGATGTTGTCAGGGAGTAGGTCTCCTACTATCAAATATGCATACCATGTTCTCTTTCATTAGCCATGTCATTTTTCTAAGAACAATTACCTCTAGACAGGAATCAAAATCTTATTATGAACTTGTAGCATCCCAGGTAAGTTACAAACCTGAGCAGCCACTCAAATTCAGTAGCAGTATAAATGATAGCAAATGTCAGAATCCTATGCCGATAACCTCTAGTTGTTTTTTTTAACAATTTAACACCTAGTTGTTTCATGAGGAACTTTAAGTATAAACCAAAATATATGGGATCCTTTAAACTAAGGGGACATTCATTCAATTTGTACTGATGCGCACATTGTTGAGAAAACTGTACTACATACTCTTATCCTCTCATGAGCAAACATACACATGATGCGCACAGATTATTTCTAATTTTGTGTTCTATTCCCTCCGTCCGGAAACACTTGTCGGAGAAATGGATAAAAATGGATGTATCTAGAACTAAAATACGTCTAGATACACTCATTTCTTCGACAAGTATTTTTGGACGGAGGGAGTACTTCTCAGATTGTGTCTTTCTCAATCTATGCTGGTGCCTTGCTCAGATTGTTACTTATTGAATTATGGCAATGTAGAACTGATTACCCATGTTAGCAAGCTCTGCTCTGGTTTAGGCCTCGAAGCATCATAGATTCTTCTCCTGGTGATCAGCTCCAGCAGAAGAACACCAAACCTGTAGGTGTCGGATTTTATGGTAAGCTTGCCACTTTCAGGCCAAACAATTAGATCCATGCATTAAATCAGCAAAATAATCTATAGATTGCAGATCAGATGCATTACGTATTCCGATAAACCATAACAGGAGAAGAATCTATAAAGCTCTGTAAAGCTGTCATGATCTTAAGAACCGGACTTTGTACTGCTAATTCATAACATCCATATGCATGTGGCAACAATGATGCGTCTCTGTAAAGCTTTCATGATCTTAAGAACCAGACTTTGTACTGCTAATTCATCAAATCCATATGCATGTGGCAACAATCATGTGTCTACTTACAATAAAAATTGCTCCAAATGACAAACAACCAATGCACGGACACCAAAGCATAACAGATTGCTAAGTAATCTGTACTGAGTACTATTTACAAAACTACTTGCCATTAAATATATAGTTATCTCAAACATCTTGGAGGTGCATAACAGAAAACAATGAACCATCTCTGTTATATTTGCAGCAACCTATCTTATATGTTATTTATTCCATAATGTTATAAAGCGAACCACAAGTATTAAAAAAAACTTTCAAAGAGTAGACTGCTATTTCAATGCACACAAAGTCGTATTTTGTATGAAATTGCGCCCAGATAAAATTGGTGAAGAATTTGATCCAGGTAAACAAGAAAGAAAAATGTAGCCTTTTATTTTTTAGGAAATATCAACAATCTAGTTCTACTGAAGATTTTCAGCTTCCAAGATTAAAGAAATGAAGCAATAAGCATCTTAGGAACCAAGAGGACTACATCAACATTAACACACTCTTCAATCATCAATCTGGTGTAGTATGCCAGAAAGAACTACAGGAAGAAAATCAGTATTGTAACAAAAAATAAATGAACATTCTGTTAGCATTTTCATAGTACATTATATGCATTTTTCATTAGTATACTTGATAGAATATGATGCTTTTCTTACAAAAAGTACCATGCAGAAGCTATCCTAGCAACTTACATCATTGCTTCGCTCGGATCAGCTTCTCAATCTGCCTAACGATATGAGAAAAGAAAAACATCAAAGCATGTCCATTGTCAGCATTAGCCAGATTTACAAAAAGGAATTGTACTCCTGGCTTGATACATGTTAGCTCTTCCAGCACCAGAGAATACTAAAACTGAATGCAATTTCATGATCACATAAAAGTATATTTATGTAGCAGCAACATATACCATAATAGCTTCAATAATAGGATTGGTAGCTAATCACATTACAACTAACGGCAACTATCCAGTGGCTTCAATAATAGGATTGGTGCCTAATCACAACATCAATTTGTGTTAGTAACAACCCATGTAGAATAGTGGCATTTAAACCTACTCCCTCCGTTCCTAAATATTTGTCTTTCTAGAGATTTCAACAAGTGACTACATACAAAGCAAAATGAGTGAATCTACACTCTAAAATATGTCTATATACATCCGTATGTGGTACTCCATTTAAAATCTCTAAAAAAGATAAATATTTAGGAATGAAGGGAGTAATAAACATGTGACCAATAACAATACTTCAAAGTAATCTAAGATGACTACCTCTGTGAGGTCTGAGGTTAAATCTACATAAATAAATTACAGAAAGAACAATACTTCATGGGGTGGTGAACAAACCAAACCTACCATAGAGCCCTTTCTAGCCGGATCTGGCATTGCTAGCCATCTGGGAGGCGCATCCATTGGCATAGGGCAGCAGGCCACCAGCTCCTGGCCGTTCTGCTCCTCTGCCGAGATGAAGAGGGCCTCTGCTCCGTGGAAGCCATCGACCTGATGAACAACAAGTCAAAAGGGAACTGTAAAAGGAAGGAATCTAGAGGAAAATCAGCCCCAAATCAGATCAACAATGAAGAAATCCGCCATTGTTTTCCGCGAATTAGGATAGGCAAGAGGGGAAATCAACAGAGAACAAATCACACGGGAGAGAGAAGAAAGGCAGTAGAGCCTACCTCGTTGTGTATCGTGGCGTCGAGCAAGAGCGGCTGGTCGTGCCGTCATGGGAGGAGGCGCTCCATCAAGGAGCCACCACTGGTGCCATGGCGTCAAAAGATCTACAGCCGGGGATGAGATGTGGATACGCCGCCAGACTCCCTCTTCCCCTTCCCGTGTGAGCTCCTTCTTTCACTCCCTCGATTCACCTGTTCTCCTACTCCCTCACTTGTTGCCCTCCATCTCCGGCGGATCCATGGCGTTGGAAGCTAGTGGGGCGAGGTGGCACTCGCAGGAGGCAACGCACAGTGCAGGAGGGATGGTGGCAGTCCAGCAATCTCGTGGCTTAGCAGGGACCGATCCATGACGCTGCCTCAAATCAAGCGTCGACGCCCTCGCCCTTCGCCTGCAGGTCACCGACGCCGGAGAAGCTCGCCTCCGTCCCGCATGTCACGGATCCGGTCAGAGATGAGGGGGTGGATGAGATGTGGGAGGGGGCACAAGAGGATGGAGGAGGAGCTGGGGAAAAGGGGAAAGGGTTGCGGGCGGTTGTGGAGGAGCCACTGTGGCGTTTGGTGGGGTGGTGACGAATGGGGTGTAGTGCCTGAGGCGCACAGGGATTGGACGCTCTCCCTCGCACGTCGCGCGGTTCCCGCGCTCTGGACGCTCTCTCTCTCGCACGTCGCGTGGTTTTCGCGCTCGCGTCAGCCACAGAGAGACATATGACTGCTCACGTACGACCACGCGCAGGCAACACACTGGTTGACTTATACCTATTTGAAAAAACCCACAAGCAACAAGCTGAACTATCTACTACCACTATAAAAAGAAGAGAGGGGCAGATTCAAACCATCGCATCCATCCATCATCAAAATCTAATGGCCCTTGATCATTCTCGCTAATCACCCCGCAGTAGAAATCGTCCTGCAGTAAAAAAAGAAAGAAAAC